>NW_005842426.1:732480-746787 GCF_000455745.1 Alligator sinensis
ACACAGGGAGCAATGAGGCAAGCCAAAATCCTGTGGCTCCCTCGAGGCTCCGCTCTTTCTTTCAGGAGGGGATGAAGGGGGGTCTGTGTGTTTAATCCAACCGTCCTTTATCGTGCATTTCTAGACCCAGTTGAGATTTCATCTGTGCTGGGGGATGAGGAGCCCGGTAGACGCTTTGTGGACACGTTAGAGAGGAGATAAGCGGGTTGCACGGAAGCAATTCCTTTACATGTTGATCCTGATCCGCTGAGCCGTGGAGATAATCTGCCAGTGAGATCATTTCCCTCTACCCTCAATCCAGCGGCGAGGCTGCGTTCCAAAAATTAAATATCCTCCCACCTAAACGGCTTACGTCCTTTAGAAGAGGATGCTAAATGAGCCACATTGCAGCTTTCCTTAATCATGTAGGGCTGAGCAGCAAGGGGAGGTAGGGACTGAGCAAGTACCAAACACCACGCAGAGATGCTCCAAACTACAGCAGGCCAGAGATGCACCTAAAAGCAAACACACAACTGGACCCCTTGCTCTTCAAGCTGTTGCCTACAGTGGACTGAATTCACGACCCGATAAACTCCAAGGCGGTTACCACTTTTGTCAAGGCTGATTTCAGGACAACCAAAGAGAGGAGGACTGCAAGTCGATGGCAGCCTGGAAGGAGGGACTGGAGAGTCCCCAGACTAGCTTGGCATAGGTGTTAATTAGTGCTAAGTGGCTCTAAGAGAGACTCTCATGGACTCAGAAAAACAGATATCCATCTTCTGTGCAAACTCAAGTTTATTTTTCTACCTACGGAGACTTGTACTATCTTTAATTTTCCCTAAGCCTGAGGAAGGGCGTGTGAGCCCAAAAGCATGCAAAGAAAGATATTTTTTTGGTGTGATTTCTTAGTTGGTCTAATAAAAGGTATCACCTCTGAACCAAGAGTTTTGCACATCCATTAAGGCTCCACACTCGAGCAGTGTGAGCTGGCACAGACACGCTGGTGGCGAAACCCACCATGGCTGAGGGGTTCCTTCTTTTATGCCTCCGATATACTTGTAGAGGCATCCCTCTTTCCAAAGATGCCTTGATTTCCTGGCGTCTCTTGCTGGTGTCTATATGTACAGACACACTGACATAAAGGTGGCAGGGAACATGGCTGGGCTGATTGTGCTCAGACAAGAAAAAGGGTTAGGGTTCATTTCTATGTTATGCCTCTCCAGATGTCCAGAAGCATGGAGAACCAGCCACGGTCAAGACCCACAAGGATGAGTGCATGAGCCTCAGCGTGGCTATCAATTTACCTGTTGTACAGTCACCCTCCAATGAGAGAGATGCTGCACACAGATACGGACACAACCACAGTGGGCACGCCTACACGAGACACTTTACTACGCAGTAAAGCAGATTACTGTATAGTAAGCATCACTGTCTACATGTGCAGACCCTTACTGAGCAGTAATCTGCTCCACTCGGCAGTTAATTTGCTACCTGCAAATGCAAGTAGCAATTTAACGGCTGAGTAATTATTGTGCAGTAAGGCACGTGTAGGTGGCCCACCGGGAGCAAATTTGCTTCTGGGCAGCAGGGAGTGGGAGATTGCTCCTGGCCCCTGGGGAGCTGCCTGCGGCAGGTCCCAGCCCTGCAGCTTTCTCCCAGTCCCATGCCCAACGGGGCGATCGAGGTACGGGGCTTGGAAAGAGCTGTGGGGGAGGTCCCAGTGGGAGCAAATCTGCTCCCAAATGCATGTGTTATAGACACCTATAATTTACTCTGGAGTAAACCCATCCTGCAGCTCAAATGCATGTGTTATAGACACCTGCTCAGGGTGGGCTTACTCCAGAGTAATTTACTCTGGAGTAAACCCATCCTGCAGCATGTGCACGTGTGGACGCACCCAGTATCTTTTAGGTATCTCACATCACCCTATAGCAACATAGCGGCACACTACAGTGACGTAGAGATCATGTGGGTCTACACGTGATCGCCAGCTATGCTGCCATAGCGATGCTCTCCCCAGATGTAGCGTGCCACTACGGCAACACAGCTGAGAAATGTAAGCGTGCACCACCGCATGGCGCAGCGATTGCCCGAAAGGAAGTATTATAGCACAGTGCCGTAGCAACATCACACAGAGGGGCACCCTTGGGGTACAACACTTGCCTCTGAGACCCCCCCGTGCTATTATGCTCATATTCTAAATCTCTTCTCCCGGTTACTTATAACAAAGACTTGTACAAATAAAAAAAGACTACACGACTAACTGAATACACACCAAAAAATGGTGAGATTACCTCTATACCTACTCCCACTAAATGCACCAAATAAACAAACTGATCCCTAGTTATTATTTGTATAATAACTGTATTATACACATATTCTCTCTCATACTTAGATCAATAGGAAATAAAAGGAACAGCCACTTACCAAGGTCTTTCTCTTAGGTTGGGAGATATTGTTTAAAAATGTCAGGAGGAGCACACACCAACTGCTGACACTTCCTTAGCCTGATGAAGGGTTTTTGAACCCGAAAGCTTGCTTAATAACTATTCTCCAACTATTTGGGTTGGTCTAATAAAAGATATCAAATTCACCCACGGAACCTTGTCTGCCTAACACCTCTTGAAGCACTTGAACATCTCTGCTAGGGGGCATGTGAATAGACTTTAACAATAGTGGGTGGAAAACTTTCAAAGTCCCCTATGGAAAGATGCCAGATTCCAGGCCCACTTCTGAACTGTTTCAGACAGCTTCAAATTGGTTTAACAGGCTTGTCTGTCTGCCCACTCAGGTTTAAACTATGTTTAAACCAGTCTAATAACATATGGGAGTATTGTCAAAGAGTCTAAGACTCACAGCTGTGAGACGGGCACCAGTTACCATCGCCTTTTTAATGGGTGGGGGGATGCACTTAGCAAGCACTTATTCAGGATTATCTCAGTCTGTGGCAGCCCTGCATACAGACCCCAACTCCTAGCTGCACTCTATAACCACAAGATTATTGTTCCTCCTTGCATGCCAGGCACTGCATTAGACTAAACTGTAAAGCCCAAGGGCATATCTGGATTTTAAAATGCCCTGAGTCCATGCATTGACAGTCATGTATAATTATACATACCGGTGAAATCTCTAAATTCTCTCTCATTGGCAAAACCTTCAGGGGACATGGTTTCACGCCAGTTCATTGCAAAATCCCATTTAGATACTCAAACAAATGAAGTATTAATAAAAAAAGATCTCTGCTGCCCTTTTAGACACTTAAATGGACTGGCTAGATTCCCACAAACAGTCGGGCCCGTCTGAAAGCAATGGGAACTGCCGCTTCGACCGTGCTTTGGACCCTACGCAGAAATCACCCCTTGCACTGGGACAAACCCTGTCCTCAGTTGAGCCCAGGCCACCCAAGGAGGACCCCGAGGGCTTGCTCAGTGCAGATTCCCTCCCTGGTCCTACTGTGCTGGGGTGCAAGGTGACTGCTGTCACTGTCACACCGCGATCAGCAAAAGGCCAATGCTGACAGAGCCGGAAGAGCCGTTCATAGCAGCTCTCCGCCCGTACCCATGTGTGGATGTGTCAGGTCCGAGTCATCACATGAAGCTAGCAGGTAGAAAGTCTAAAACTAACAAAAAGCAGTTCTTTTCCCCCAGCGTATCACTGAAGTGTGGGACTCACTGCCCCCAGATGCAGCTTAGCCAGGATCCAAAAGGGTTTGGACATATTTTTGGAGAAAAAGAGCATCCGGTTGCTATTGAGCAAAGGGCCCAGCCTCTGCATCAGACTTTTAATGCTAGAGGCTGCAAGTGGGAGAGGAAGAGAGGGGGAAAAACCCTGCTCAGATCCAGTCACTCTCCCTTCCAGCCTCCGTTCTCTGTCCCGGTGTGACACAGGGCAAGATGGACTTACGACACAACACACGGCAGTTTTTATCTTTTCGAAAACAAGCAAGGAGCGTCGGACTGAGGAAGGGAGCAGTCCTGGTACCATCCAGACCCTGCTCTGCACACCTCCCAGTCATCGTGGCATCAACGATGGGAGCATCGTCCAGCCCTGCTGCAATAGCCGGAGTTTAGGAACTTCCCGGTGCTCATAACACAGACCCGGCAAACCCACTGGTGGTCTGGAGAGGATGCCGTATGCATGATAAGCTTTAAAAGACACGGTGCAGAATAGATAACAGGACCCCTCGGCAGCCACCCCCCACCCCTCGCGCTGCCCTGCTTTACCTGGGTCTCGGCAGCGGTCTCTACCCCGCTCCCGGGTCTTGGCATGGGGAGAAGGGGACGCCCTGGGCCTCCGCCCGGCTTTCCTCTGCTCCCTCTCCTCGCCCCTCCTGCGTTCGCGCTGCTGAGGCTCCTCGGAGTCGCCGAGCCTCGTGTCGCGAGGAGCCGCGAGCCCCTGGCGCTGGGCCCGGCGGCTTTCCGGGCGCGGGGAATGCTTGCTCCCGTGTTTCCACACTCCCTGCTCCGCTTCCAAGTCCACGTCGAAGCTGGGAAGCCTCTTCTCTCTGTCCGGCCGCGACGGCTTCCTCTCTCGCGGCTCCCGGTTCGGGGGCTCAGCCTCTGCATCCAGGTTCAGGCTATGCGGCCTGGAGGTCTTCTCCTCCCTGTGTCCCTTCCTGTCTGGGGGCTCCCAGCTCCTGCTGTGCCCCAGGGCTGTGTATTCAGCCTCTGTGTCCTGGCCAGGGCTACGAGGTCGTCTGGACCTCTCCTGGCTCCCCGGTTTCCTTTCCCGCATCTCTCTGCTGCACGGCTGGCTGTCCCACGTCCTTCCCGGGTGAGGGTCCTCCAAGGACGGATGCCCGAGCTCGGCACCGTCGCCCGGCAGAGCCCGAGTTTCCCTGGGATGCTCTCTGTGCTGGTGCCTATTGCCACTGCGGGGTCTGCGGGGCCTCGTGGGCTCGGAGGCTGGCCCTCGGGGGGTGTCCCGCGTGCAATCTGGGTGGCAAGCGGGGGGACAAAGAAGGAAGCAGGTTAGTGACATGAAGGCTAATTTTAACAGACAGGGGCTAGCTCATGCAGCAAAGGCAATGGGTAACATGGGCAGGGTCAGTACGGAAATGGGGGGGGGGTGCAGGATGGGGCTCAGACCTAATGCCGTGCAGCGGTGACCCCAGGAACAGCACCCTTGGGGGCAAGGAGGGGTAAGACTAAGTGATGGGCCAGCAGCTAATGCATGGCAGGCTTTTTATGAAGTGCCCAGGAATCTGGACTCCATGTGCCTGCAAAGGGAGGCTGGGAAGCTGCAAAGATTTGCTGCTTGGAAAAAAAAATAGCATGGGAACAGCTCGCTCCGTGGCGTGCCCTTGCTTTTGCCTGCTCCTGGGAGCTGGCTGGAGGCAATGAGAAGCCAGAAGGTATCAGGGAGAGGTTTGGTTTTGCTCTCAGCTCTGAACAGAGGCTCAAAATGAGTCCTGGTCTAATTGGAAACTGGTTTCCCAAGCCCTGTCCTGGGAAACCCTAGATTTAGGTTTCACTCCATGGGGGAAAATATCAGCACTATGCACCGGGAGATACGGCGCTGCACAAAGCAGCTGGGAGATGAGCCAGATCTCTTTGTAAGGTCACTGAGGACTTTCTCCAATGTGGGCAGAGGTTAAGAAATATCCCTCCTAGGGATCAAGCCTCGGGGCCCTTGAGGGCTCAAAACTAGACTTTGTCTAAATTTGCGGCTGAGGAAACATCAGGGCAGGAAACAACACACCCCGAGGGAGCGCAGAGGATGGGCCCCGACCTCAGCCGCGCGCTCCCTGCACACAGAGGATGCTTCATTTCTGCTCTCTGGGAAGCAGGTGGAAATCCCCTTTGGTTTCCATTGCATGGTGGTACCAAGCCGCGACTGGGGCGGGGGGGATCCAGTCCGCCGGCTCAAGGGCATCTGATCCGTTTACTTCCTCAAAGCAATTTCAGGGCACGGGGAAGTGTTTGCGCTCAAGCATAGGGGGCTTTTGCAAGTGAAGACATGTATTCAGGTTAAGGAAATACTTGTCTGGGAGGAGATGAGCAGGGGGCTGGACTAGACGTGACCTTCAGAGGGCCCTGACAGCCTGTTTATCATGATTTCAGAGAAACCCAATTGACACTAAGCAAGGGACGGGCTGCACGCAGAACTGCGATACAAGGAAACAGCGCAGGATTTCTCTGCAGCTCTGTGATCTCTAAGGTGGCTGCACTTTCCCTTGGGTGTCTTCTGCCCCATCCAAACTGCTATCCAAGTTTGGTGATAAAAAAAGATTTACGAGCCAGCAAAAAAAACGAACAGGGCATCCTAAAAAACACTCCAGGAAACATATATGCAGTCGGTATACATTGAACCCCCCTCCCCGTGAAAGGACGGCCTGTTTGAACTTGTGAGGAACAGCTGTTTCAAAGCATCTGGATGACTTACTGAGCAATAATTAGCAATGGAAAAACAAAGCCCAAGTGAAAGACAGGTTTTGGCACGACGGGAACAGCCACCTCCGACCCAGCTTCCCCTGTAATTAGTTTTAATTTGGTCTGCAAAGCTTTGCAAGGAAAAGCAAAACAGGCCAGCCAAGACTGATGGAGAGAAGTGTAACGAGAAGGCAAAGCGCGGTGAGAAATGCTGAAGCAGCATCGGGAAAGGCTGCGTCTGTGCCGAGGCAGGCAGCGCGGTCGTGCCAGACAACCTGAGCAGGAAATCGGGCTTCACGGAAGTTCGGGGCGGCTTGTTTCCAAGCATGGGGCCCGAAGGGGTGTTTTTCTTCCTCTGTCTTTATTTTTCCTTTTAAAAGGAGAGACGGGTCTTTCCCTGGATCCACATGCACTCTGAGCACAGATCCCAGAGCTTCCTGGTGAGGGCTCACAGGCACGATGCAAACAGAAATGCTGCAGCCCTCTCAGGTCGTGCTCAAGCCCCGAGTAGATCCTCATCCGACGTCCCGGGTGCTCGACACGCTCCAAACTGCAGTGCTGGCCGGTCGCTAAAACCAGGGACCAAAAGCAACGCCGCGACTGCAGACTCATTAAGGACGTCTACCTTGGCTGCAGTGTTTCCAGACTATAGGAGACACCAAATGTCACCTTGCTTTTCAAAACCCTGTAAGGCTCCCAAATGCATGCCAGAATCGGCTGCATTCAGGTTCGGCGTTCATTCGTCTTCATCCTCCCTGCCTCAGCTCCTGCAAGACCTTTCCCTGCCACGTGTTTTCCAGTGATTTGCCAAGACTAATTCGATCAGACTGTCACTGGTTTTACCGAGAGGCTCTTCCACAGTACCGTGGACCGTGGCATTGTGAAGCTCCTGTTCAGTTGCTGCTCTTTGTTGTTTGCAGTGAAAACTTTTTGGCTGACCTAGACTTGACTCCCAATTGGACTTCAAATATCTGACTTGGGAATGCAGAAGAAAATGCCTAATGATCAGAAACGGGGATGTTCAGAGCGCTGTCCTTCCTCTCTACGGCTCCTTAACCGAAAGCAAGGCCTTTCCCACCATATAGTTTCAGCATGACTTTGGAAAGACTGGACTGGAAAGCAGGACCTCAGCAGAGCATCAGAAAGAGCCACCACCAGCACCAAAGCAAAGTGATCCTCAGACTTCAATACACACCCCCCGATTCTCCCCTTCTGATCTGGAAGGAGTTTGTGTGATCGTACAAAGCAGGTTCCCAGGAGAAAGCAAAACCTGGAAGATTGTAGCCGGTCCATGATTTTCAGCACAGAGAGATCACCCCAGTGGCAATAGTCTTTGAGGATGCCTCCGGTATTCAGTAAGTCATACAAACCGATGCAAGGTACATACCTCTATTGGGAAGGCCACCCCTTGGACCAGGATGTGCTGCAATTACACCGCTGCCAAGATTTCAGGCATCCACGTGGATTAGAAATGGAAACACTGCCCTTAACATTTTGTCCCAAATCACCTCCTTTTTAACACGCCCATAATGTTGTGCATTAGCAAACTAAACCCATATAACACCAGCCATGTATCTTCTTGTAACCACAAGCAGGTTTGAAATGGGCCCACCAGCCCTACGCTGTGGTCCTTTTCGAGGGCACTTTAATTAAAAAAAAGAGGAATGAAATCTCCTATGTTTTGGCACAGGGACTGATCCTGCTTGAATTAAAGTCAGGGGCAAAACTCTGTTTGCTGCTGCTGGGTGACTGTCCAGTGCACAACTCAGGCTTTGCAACAGAAGTTTAAACTGGGCACGTCTACATTTACAGCGGCTTAAATTTACTGTGCAGTAAGCAGGAATAGGCCGGCGACTATATGTGCAGGTGTTAAACAGCATTAACGCTGTGCGGTCTTGAGACTAAAGTTAGTCCCAAGTCAGTCCACAAATACAAGCTGCTGCACAATAAGGCGTCTACATGTGCATTACTGCGCAGTAACTAATTGGGTCTAAATTTGATACCTGCATCATGCAGGTATCAAATTTACGCCCAAGTTGGCATAAGTCACCATAGGTACTGCACAGTACGGGTGCGCACGTGTAGATGCGTGCCTGTACTGCTCAGTACTTTTAGGTTACTGTGCAGTAAATGTGCACGTGCAGATGCTCCCACTGTCTAGCTCGGGACAATCCGTATTACAAAGCTCGTCAGCCCAGACTACAGGAAAGGTTACCTCCGTTCTCTGCATAGTAGCTGTTCTCGTAAGCCTTGTGTCCCTGCGGCTCTGGCTTTTTCCGCTTCTTGTCTTCCAACAGCAACTTCTCCTGCAGGATGCGGGCAATGTCCTGGTGGAGGAGGAGACACAACAGTCACATTTCCTAAGGAAGCCCTTTTCTCATTCATGTCTTACTGCCACGTTCTCATGTCTCCACCACGAGCCACAGATGCTGTGGACAAACTCTAAAGACCTACAAACCCTGCACGTCTCTGGGAGTGCATCACCCTCAGTGTTCATGATGGAGGAGCAGGGCAGAGAAGGATTGGAGGAGAGACCTCATCCCACCTTCCCTGACCAGATCAAGAGATGCTGGGTGGATCTACAGAAATAAATAAACCAGCTCCTTCCCGGGGAGAGGAGAGGATCTGAGCACGTGTGCAATTAATAAGGACTCAGCCTTCCCTTCCTTTGCATTGGACACCACCCTCGTCCCCCTCAAATGCCCAGTGCAGAAACCAGCAACAACACGCAGCCTTATGTAAGTCACCGTTTGCTGTGCCATGCTGTTTTGCTCCTTTGATGCATTTGGAAATACTCAAATGGGAAATAACAGGTCAGCTTTGCCTGCTGCATGGAGTGGATGCTGGGTTCTGCTGCAGGCGTGGTTTGACCAAGGGTGGTGGGTGGAGATAGCAATCAACACTACCAGCCACCAGATTTCCAAGCCTCAAATGGCTGGATTGATGCCGCAGACTGGATCTGGCCTGCCAATGACCTGGTGCCATTCATCTGTCCTGCAGGCCAAGAAGGTCAGGTGCCACTGGCATAGGCTACTGCTTAAAAAGTGGGTTTTGACTGGGTAAGGCTTAGCAGCCAGCTGTGTGACTGTGTGGATCCATCTGGGCACAGAGCATCTGCAATGGGACAATGTGGGCCTCCCTATTCCTGGAGAGGGGTGATTGCACCTGAAAGCTTGCAAAGAAGAATTTTTTCAGCTATAGTTGGTCTAATAAAAGAGATCACATCTAGCCAAAGACCCGTGCCTGCCTATGTCCTTAGATCAACACGGCTACAACCAAAAACCCTGCTGCAATTGGACAACAGTCACTGGACACTATCAGCTCTGGAGAAACCAGATATAATTAGCAAACAATGCACCCTTGCAAGCAGACTCTGGCACACCCACCCCACAGCTGCGACAGTGAAAGCCGGCGGGCAGCATGTGCATACACGCTCCCAGATTCACAGTAGCGCAGGCCCGGCAGGGCCTCTCAGGAGGGCACATCCAGCCCAACTCCCTGCCTAAGGCAGGATCAGGCCTATCAAAACCAGCTCAGGCAGGTGTTTGCCTAACCTTCGCTCATGATACGGGATGTGCCAGAAGTGCTAACTAGGGACTGATCCTGCATGAAGACCTCCAAGCCCCCATGTACATCACTGGTGCCATAAACTGAACGTGTAGCACATAAAGGATCTTTATCCTTGGAAGTTTTACACAGCAAGTTGAGTCAGGCATGATCCTGCCTTGAGCAAGGGGCTGAACTAGATGAGCTTGTAAGGTCCCTTCCAGCCCTATTCTCCCATGATCCTATATGGAGCGCTGCATGCCCCGGGAAGGGTTTTGCATATACGGATCAGCACATAGGAACTTGCGGCCACCAAATGTGATGGAAGCTGACAACTTAGCCAGATTCAAAAAAGGGACTGCACACATGCTTGGAGGAAAGGGGCATCAGCTGCTACTGAGCACGGACGTGAAGGGCACGGCCTCTGCATCAGACCTTCCTGCACCTTAAATGCTGGAGGCTGCAAGGGAGAGAGGAACAGGGGAAACCCTGCTCAGACCCTGTTCACTCTCCCTTCCAGCCTCCACTCTGCCCTTGCGTGCGTGACGCAGGAGACTGGGCAAGATAGACTCGGTCTAACCCAGTCAATGGCAGCTCTAATGTTTTTAGGACGGGGGCCAAAATATCAGAATCACTTCCAGAAGAGAAGTCCCTAAGGCCAAATCCTTGTGCAACTGAGCTCCGACCTCTTCGATTTGGAGTGGGAAGGGGCAGAAATACTCTAAGACAAGCACTTTCAAGGACTGCTAGGGCACTGCTCAGCTGCATCTTAGGTTTCTCTCTCTCTCTCTGTCCTTTAAAACCTGGCTCAAGGAGACGAGCGGCTGATTTACAACCAGAACCCCAGGCTGACCCAGGGCTCTGTTAATGGCACGGGTGCTCAGGTCCTCTCCTCTCCCTCAGAGCGGGGAGCTGGCTTATTTATTTCTGTAGATCCACCCAGCATCTTGGATGCATCTTGGTGCATTTGGAGCCTGCTGTCATTTAAATTGCAACGCAGCTCCACTGCAGCATTCACCCTGCTTCCTTATTGCTGAAGAGGCAGCTTGTTCTCAGCAATGACCGTTTCTCAGGTGCTTCCCTCCCCCTTAGCTGGAAAGCTGCTGCTGTCAGCTCTCTTGCTTGCAAAGAGGACAGAGAGGATGTGATGGCTGCACCGACAGACCCAGGGCCCTGTCTCTCCTCGAGCCCACACTGAATGCACAAGCCCTTCGGCTATGGATGCATTATCTAGGCACACATGCATGCCAGCTCAGCTTTCCGGCGCGTGCTGGGTTTGCCCCAAGGGTCGTCACTAGGCTTTACAGCCCAGTAAAGTGGCAAGAGCCTCCCCCAATAACCTAACAGTAAAAGGCAGGGTAGAGACGCACCTTATCGACTAACTGAATCAGAGATGCAAAAGCTTTCGTGAGCAAGAGCTCACTGGAGCAGATGCAATGTAGTCCAAGATAAGGGACAGATCTTTATTCCTTAAGCCCTCCTAGAAACAAGCCAGAGTCCAAGGCAGCAGGACAACTACCGATGCAGGAAAGCCACCACCTCTCACCTCTTTACAGTCCTCACTCCACAGTGATTTATAAGCCAGTAATCAGATGCTTTTGCAACCCAAGTCAGAAGAGCAGAGGCACATTTGTCATTCTGCCTGTCTTAGGCTACAGACAGATGTTCACTTAAAGGCACAGTGGGATCTGACCTGCACTCCCAGCTGTTGTGCCTGGTGACACACCACGTGTGCAAGGCAGGAGGCACGATGGCGATTGCGGGTCACATCCCAGTCATGCCTTAATGCCGGTGCAGGGAGAGTCTGGGACCACACTTATGATCCCAGGCTCCCCCTGCATTGGGGGCTGCAGAGGTACACTGGGGCCTTGAAGTCTCCAATACTTTGATTGAGGTTCCTAATCCCAGGAGATCACTAGCCATATGCTCCATTTAAAGCGCAGTGGGAACTAACCACAAAAGTTTATACACATATCTTGTGCAAAAACTTTATGGCTTATTCCCTCTTCTGTGGCACCATGAATGGCCTGAACATGCACCTGGGTTACTCTTTAAGATGCGATTAGTTGTTTAATTGTGTGTTACGTGTAATGCCAGGGGCCTAAGAGAGAACTTGCTGGATAGATAATTCTGCCAATTCCTGGTCCAGCTGTCCCTCAGTGCCTTGGCTGCCTGGCAGAGATGCTAAGAAAGCCAGCAGCAATAAACTGAACTGCACTGAAACCCTCCTAGGAGCATGGGTACTTGCAGCCAGACTTATAGAAATCATAGGAAATGAGAGTTGGAAAGGACCTCAGGAGGTCACATCTAGTCCAACCCCCTGCTCAGAGCAGGACCAGCCCCAGCTACATCATCCCAGCCAAGGCTTTGTTGAGCTGAGTCTTCAACACCTCCAAGGATGGAGACTGCACCACCTCCCTGGGTAACCTGTCCCAGTGCTTCACCACCCTCCTCATAAAAAGTCAATGGCTGCACTGGATGAAGGGGGTGACCAGTCTGCCTCCAGGGCTGCTCCCCAAAAACATCATGTATGATTCCCACAGAGAGGGGGATCTCTGCACCGTGATAGCTCCTGTGTCTGCCACCGACCGGTCCTCTGTGATGATTCAAACAGGGGTCGGCAAGACTGAAGTTAACCCGCAACTGCAGGGATGCTCCAGTGACACAAACACTGTGCAAATGTGGAGGAAACTTTCAGGCTACAGACAACCCACTGGCCTTCCCATGCATGGGGAAACCATGCACCAACAAGGATCTCGCTAAGGCTACATATTGAGCAATAGTATGGACCCATTTTTGGACCCAATTCTGAACAGGGCGATGGGACGTGGGAAGCAGGGAACCAGTGGCAGAAGCCATGCACAGTCCTTGCAGTCCTGGGGCATCAGGAGTGCAACTCATCTTTCACAAGAAGTCTCCCTGCACCCTTCCTCCCATCGTGCACGTCCACACAGGGCCAGGCGCGATCTCACCCCCTCCTGTGCCAACACGCTCTTTGACCGACGGCTGCAAGACGCCTGCGTGCAAAGGGTTGACCAAAACCAGTGACTCTGGGGGTTACCTCATCTTTCTCCTCCTGCCTGCGCCGCTGCTCGGCTTCGATGACCAGTTTCACTTGGATTTCCTGGGCAATCTCGCAATCTTGCCGTTCTCTGGAAAGAAGAAAGAAGAAGTGATGATGCACAATGCATGCCGCAGACCTCAGCCAGAAAGAAGCCAAAAAAAAACACTAGACATGCTCTCTGGCACGGTCACGTACTAGGCAGGGATTTTCATCCTGAGTCTGGATCGGGACCCTGTACAAACACAGGAGGGAAAGACTGCCCTAGAGAGCCCATGATCTGAGCAGGAGACAGCAGCTGGATGCAGGCAGGGCAAAGAAACAACCGAATGACCCTGGCTGGTATAAAGGGCAGAGGTCTCAATGCATCAGCAGCTTGCTCAGCGTCAAGGTTTGGGGAGAAAATAGCTTGAAGGAGGTGGACGAGAGTAGACACGAGGAGCAGCACAAGGGACAAGCGGGAAGGGGCCTGCTTGAGAGCATAGCAAGAGGGAAATGAGGCAAGGGCAGACGGGAGCTGAATCGGAGACAAGGTCCGAGGAGGGCAGTCTGGGGCCAGCGGTTTATCTGGGAAAGGACGATGGGGGAGAGATCCTTGCAGCCAGGCTCAAGAGCTGCAGGAGACCGTGAGAAACCAGGAAAGGGGACACTGAGGCAAGGAGAGGGACAGCCAGGAAACATGTGTATGCCACAGGGCAGGGCAGGCAAGGAGAAGAGGGCAACTATCTAGGTTGTACAGCCTGCATCCCAGCACCCTGCCCACGCACGTTTAGTGACACCCACATGCAGAGCCCTGCTGCAGCTCAGCACATGCGTGTGCACTTGCAGGATGGGGTCTAGAATAAGACCAGGGATTTCAAGCCTCTCATTTATATCAGGCCATTAGCAAAGTGTGCTTGCCTTTCCCTCTGCGGGGGCAGGGGCACTTCCTTTACTCTCGGCTCACACTGCCTTCCCAGGTCTCCACTTCTGGCAGCGTTTGAATTCACGATGGAGCAGTGAGCACCTTTACCTTTCCTTCTGCAGCCCCCGAGGCAGGTACGCTCACCTGGGTGCACACCGGGAACCTGGGTGTGGTGTACACACAGACCCTGGGCAAACTGGACCTGAGTAGGGTTTGGTCTGGGGTGAGTCCTGTGTACACCTGAGCAGCCAGGCAGCAAAATGGAAGAGCAGCTGACGGTCTAACCCCCGAGCCCAAAGGGGAGCCTCAGAGGATGTGAATCCGGATGTTGAGCGAGCAAAGGAAGCAGAGTCTGAAAAGTGCAAAGAGTTGGGAGCTCCTCTCATTGAAATCTGCAAGCAGATCGAAGCAATTCAATCCATCAATGCCGAGCAGCTGGCGAGCGG
>NW_005842426.1:746952-755292 GCF_000455745.1 Alligator sinensis
GCCCAGCGGTTCAAAACGCCCCCTTCCAGCAAAGACAGAGGGGAGACTGTTTCAAAGGAAAAGGGTCAGTTCATTGCCTCTCTGCTCCCAGCCCTCTGCAGCCCCGTCGGTGGGTGGGTGGGTGGGTGCTTCGAATAATGACGTGAAAGTTGCAGCAAGGGAGGCTGAGGTTGGATATTAGGGAGAACTTCTCAGTAGGAGGGTGGTGAAACACTGCAACAGGTTACCCAGAGAGGTGGTGGCAGCTCCATTCGTGGAGGTGTTTAAGACCCAGGTAGACAAAGCCTTGTCTGGGATGATGTAGTTGGGGCTGGTCCTGCTTGGAGCAGGGGCTGGACTACGTGCAACTCCCAGAGGTCCCTTGCAACCTGAATTTTCTGTGATACTATGAAAGCAAAAGCCTCTTCCTGGCCCTGATGCAACATTCAGGGAACTGGGAAGAAGTTCTGGCCGAACAGTAATGAAGTGATATGTTGCCTTTCACTGTTGAGCTGACAGTAATATATTGAAGCCTGGTTTAACAGCCTAGGAGAGGCAAGTCTTTTAATAGGAAGAACCATCAGCAAAAAATAAAAATAAAATAAAAAAATTAAAAAAATAAATAAAGGGGCATTTTTAATTTTAAAGCTTCCACTTTAAATTTTAAAGCTTTCCATTAATTTTAAAGGTACTGAGATCCCTTCAGTTTGAATAGAAACAACCTGCAGCCCCTACAAGTCAGCCAGGCAGGTGCTAGGGCCTCTGAGGAACATGCCCAAATGTCCTTCCACCCCTGGGGAGCCAGAACAGCTGGATTTTTCTCTAAAAATTGCTGCATAGGAAGATCTGAATTTATGCTTCTCTCTTCTTTGCAATGCTTAAAAAAAATCTGAGGCATCTCTGTTCACGTTGGACCTGGTAGGTCCCTCATTGGGGGTAAGGGAGTGGCATATAAAGGGGAAGGGGCTAAGATAAACTGAAATGGTCCCTTTAAAATCATCCTGCTGCATCAGAAAGCAAGGCAGTGAGGGAGCAAGTTTCCACACCAGCTCAGCTCACTTGTGTGGGCACGTGTGTTAAGAGGGAATTTAGCAGCTTGGCAGAGGTTATGAAGTTCGGAGACGTGGTCGTTGGACTAGTTTCAAAGGAGATAGGATGCTGCACTGACATCTTGAAAAAACAAGACCCATTTGGAAAGGTTTCTGTTATGACATTTTTCTCCTCCCAAGTGCTTCCTTGCTAAGGAAATCCTCACAAACCTTGGGGGTTGGGATACTTATTTCTTTAGAGACAGTCTAATCCTGCTTCCTTATCCCCTGGGGTTTTGCAATGTCAAATCATGCTAGACAACCCAGCCAGCAGCAGCAGAAAGGATCCTTCTGCAGACGTGGCAAAATCCTGCCTCAAATCAGAGAGGCAGCCAGAGTGGAGAGGGATAAGGAACAAGCAGCTCCCGATGTACCAAGCACTCCCAGCCTTGCACATCCTCCGTGCAGAGGTGCATGCAAGCAGGAGCCCAACTGCTGCTGACATGCTGCTTTTCAAGGCTTTTGCTGGATGGTAGCCTGGCTCGTTGGGGAAACGATTCGCAGTCTGCAAAGGCTCACAGCAGTGAGCGAGGACAACCAGCTATATAAGGATCCCTGCAGGATGCAATGCAAAATCTAGCCTACATGGGAGTTACCAGCACATTTAGGCCCGCAGCCACAATGGAGACAGGTCTTTGAAAAATAACGAAGTGAAGGCTTCACACACATGCATGCAAACATACTACTGCCTTCCTTGCAGAGGGCCCTCTAAAACCAGAGGATAAGAGCACAGATGGTTAGCACAGAGCAGCCGACGTTAGTCCAGACCCAGGGAGCATTTCTTTGGGAACACGAAGACACCAGATCGAACACAAAAGGTCCGGGCAGGTGGGTGCAATGTGCATCTCCTTTGCAATTTGCTATTTTGCCGTGCAAAATCGGTGTGGCAGGTACCTCTACGGGCTGCTGGAAAGGTGGAGAGGCAGCACAGACATATGCGACAGAGCTGCCCACGCTACACGGTCACAGAGGGCTGCTCACTTGGGAACCTGGCAGCAGTGGCTGTTTTGGCAGGATACTTGGTGTTTTATAAAGTGCTTTATGCATTCACAGGTCTCTCCCTGCCCTGGGCAGTTACTGACCCCTCACAGTCCCCCTGCACTTGGGGGACTGTGTGAAGTGCCTTGCCTGAGGTCAGGCAGCAAGGCAAGGGGCAGAGGAAAAGCCAGCATCACTTGCCTGTGCTCACGTATCCAGGCCGCCTTGCCTGTCACTTAATGAGCAAGTCAGAGGAGCACAATTGAGGTGTAACTTCTACCGTGAGGAGAGGGGGAGGGATGGGGACAGAGACGCACATACAGGCAGGGAATGAAAAGGCTGGACCTGGACTTTGTCGTATGAAAAAAGCAGCAGCCGCCCCGAGTGCAGAGACCCAGGAGCAGGCAGTTGCATCCCCCTCCCCAGCCCCGTACTCACATGTCTTTCCGGTGCTTCTGGATCTGAGCGCGCGCTTTCAGATCCTCCTCCTCTTGCAGCTGCTTGGCCACCTGCAAGTCGTGTTTGACCAGGCGGTTGCGCTGGATGTTCGTCGCCAAGTGATGCTCGACTGCAACGAGACGCGGGAGGAAGGTCAGGATCAAGCCACGCTATCGAAGGGCCGGGAAGGAGGGAGTCGCCGTCGGAGGTGATGGGGACAGGTAGCACAGCCAAGCTCGAGTGCTTTACCGTGCAGCACCCTCATTGAAACAAAAGGGACGGCTTCGAGCGGAGACCACCGAGCTTTTATGTCTCTGTTGAAGCAACTAGTAATGTCTGACTCCAAAGCAAGACGGCAGATGCTACGTTTCCCCACGGTGTGACACTCTCTAGATCAGTCTCTCTGTTTTCAGGATGTAACGAGTTACACAGGGGAGTCAAAAGATCTTAAAAGGCATCGCTCCTGCAGCGTGAGCAAAGCTCGAGTGAGTTGCTCTGTGCACACCCACGCTGGCTTCAACTTGGGGAGCTGGGGCACCGATAGCCACGGAGAGGAAGCAGAACAGACTTTAGCGTTGCCCGCGTACAAATGCAAGAGGTCGGAGGGTCCTGGCACAACCCAGGCAGCTGTGGGCCCAGTCGGTCCCCAAACTATCGGGACTAACACTGCATCGTGTCCCTGCCTGCAATGCAGGTATGCCTTAAAGTACAGGCAAAGCCACTGGGCATCGTGGAGGTAAAAAGGGGGCTCAGAGGTTTGGCGATTTTGTGCACCTCTTAGAAACACCTTAAAGGAGCCTGTGAGGAAGTGCTCAGCCCCTCCAGGGCTTGGTACGGGGTGGCAGGTGGGCAGAGGATAGCCGTGTGCCTGCCTGGGACACGGGGGGCAGCTGCAACAGATGACCGGTTAATGAGGATAGACTTATAAAGAGCATTAAGACCCCAGAAGGGACGTGCTATGGCAAAGCCAGAGCTACACGGTCCTCTCCCAATGCCCGCAGAAGGTTTGGTCTGGATATGAATTCGACTGTGGAAACCACCTGCTTCCACAGCCTGGGTTTCAAAGGACAGGCAGCTCCGAAAAGGCAGGATCTTAGGCTGGACGCCTCATACTTACCACATTCAACCTCACAAGGTGTTTTTAAAAATCGTGGCTAACACCACAGGCTCACGGCTTTGCTGGCAAACCTCTCCACTGGGTTTAGCCCCATGAAGACACTTTACTGCAGCACCCAAAGCACCTATTTGTATCCCTTTTCCTTAGGGACAGTGACAGCAGCAGGGACCCAGTTTAAAGTCCTTGGAGAGAACCACTGCTGTTCCAGCATCCTTTCTGCCTCCCCTGGCTTTCCTGCCTCTGCCCTTGAGATGCTGCAGGGATAGACTTGGGGGAAAAGGGGCAGAGGACAGCGACTTACTCTCCTGCTCCTGCAGACTGTGGGCCAGGGTGTGATCCTCTAGCACCGCGAAGTCTCGGCACACTGCATGGGGGAGACAGAGAGCACACGGGGGGTTAATTCCAGGAGCCAAGAGGCCGTGGGTAGAGGAAGAGGAGAAAACAAATATTTGCAAATAAATCTGACAGGCTTTTTCACCATCTGCTGCCTCTCGGATCATTTCCTCCCCCCTCCCATCCAGCTATGCTGCCAGGCACGTGTCGGTCCTTTCTTTCCCCTACAGCTCTTCCCCGTCCTCCCCTTGCCGGCATCTCTGCCACCTCCGTCGGTGCCGAGTTCAAGGCTGAGGGGCTGCTCACGTCACCGCCGCCCCGCGGGCTTTCCCATGCAGCTCCCCTGGCACCGCGCTCCCCCGTGTCGAGCGCATCTGCCACAAAAGCATCTTCCAGTCTCGATCTAAAGACCCCAAGACAGGGCAAATCTGCTGTTTCCCTTGGCGTCTGCTCCATGCTCCACCCCCCCGTCTTTAAACCTTGGTTTCTTATTTTCTAAGTCCAAGCAATCAGCTGTTTTTCTTGGGCTCTTCTCTGCCAGCCCAGTCGGGTACCACGCGGTATTTCTCTCCCCCGCACCCCAGGGAAGGGAAGTACATGCTGCGGCCAAGTCATTCACCCGCGAGGCATCTTCACGGGCCCTGAAATGCTATTTTCTGTCACCTCCACAAAAGTTTCCAACATTTTTCCTTTCAAAATGTGAACGCCATTGGTCTCAAACGTGCTACATACAGAGATACAGCCCTAGATGTACATCCTTGCTTATGCATCCAGGCATCTCAGCCCTTCCCTCCTGCAGCACTGCCCCAGAGAGACACACATATATATAGATATATCTATATCTATATATAGATTATATATATATATATGAGAGAGAGAGAGAGAGAGAGAGATACCTAGATGGATAGATAATGGTGTTTCATATCTCTCTCTCTCTCTCTCTATATATATCTATAGATAGATAGATAGATAGATATCCACAAAGATATATATATAGATATAGATATATAGATATAAATAAATAAAAGCCTTTGTGGATATACATATATCTATATACATATATTTATATATATAGCTATATCTATACATAGCCACAAAGGCTTATCAGCAGCAATTTCATACTAAGGGCTGGTCACTGATAAACAGGGATCCTAGTTTCATCTGATTTTAAAAAATCTCTATTTTCCAGTTAAAAAAAAAAAGTAACCCCAAGCCCACATTAGATCTCTCTCTGTCTATATATTTATCTAGCTATCCATAGATATATATACCTGTATCTATATAGCTATATATCTATATAGTGATAGATATATAGATATATATTCCTATATATATCTATATATCTATATCTATATAGAAAGAGAGACAGACAGACAGACAGACAGATATCCATCTATAGTGGCATCTCATTTTAATCATGGAAAAATGTGGATGTTACTTTTTTTAAACTCAAAATTAGGGATTTTTTTTTTAAATCAGAGAAAACCAGGATCCCTGCTGATAAATCCCACGGGCCCAACTATCACCAATCCCTTTCAAACCCCAAGGGAAGCGCCTTCGTTTCCTAAGGACTGCCCACGGGTGGCAACTTGGCGAGATTTCTCATTCACTGGGTGTTTTTAGTCATTCAACGTGCACTTTATCAATATTACGCGGCACTGAAGTTTTAGCCGGGATTTCACCTAATAGTAAGTCTTGCAAAAGTCTCTCACCTCCACAGAGGTATCTTGAAGCAGTCATGTCTGTGATTGCCAGGGCTGGTATTCATTAGCATTTCTCTCCCTTTAACTCTTTATTGACTGAAGCTTTTGCCCTCTTATGGCATCCAACCCAGCCAACCCCATCGATACTGGTTCAGCAACCATGAGTCAGGTGCAAGACAAACAAAAGCCATGAGATAAGTTTAAAAAAAAAAATCAAAAAAATCAAGAGAGTTTAAAAATTAACTCAGTCATACTCTCTTCCTCGGCCTCCTGACTGCTGCAGCTGTCAGCAGGTTACAACCTCAAGCTTTTCTCTATTACCATGAGAAATAAAAGCTTACTTTAGTATGATTATTACTGCTATGATTATCATCAGAAGCTGCAATTCTCCAGCATTCACCTCCCTTTCGGCAGCAAACAATTGGTTTCGGGCCAGCCCTTGTCCCGGGCAGGGGAAAGTCAGACTTCTCCACGTGAGCTTTTTTCTGGGGCTTTATTTGTTTTTTACATTTTCAGAAGAAAAAAAAATCCCACTTCTGACTCTTCCAGCATCTTGCCACACTGGACCCTGCAAGACCTGCTCCCGGCAAAAACTAAAGGGCCCGGAGAGGGGGATCAGGTCGGCAGCTATGTCCTTGGAGGTGTTTAAGACCCGGCTGGACAAATATTTGGCTGGGGTGATGCAGTTGGTGCTGGTCCTGCTTGGAGCAGGGGTTGGACTAGATGTGACCTCCTGAGGGCCCTTCAACCCTCATTTTCCAGGATAAAATATGACTATAGCATAAGGAAGTGGTAAGAACAAATTCTTAAAGAAACCAAGTAGAAATGGCCCCAAGACAAGCCGCACAGGAAGAGGCTCCCCACGCTCCCCTGGCTCCCGTCTGGAAGGAGCGGCGCTTGGGAGCAAAGCTATTTCCACACTGGTTTATATTTGACTTGTTATGCCAGCCGGTCGCACGCCCATCATGCACACGTGGGACAGGCACACACACACATGCACATGCCTGCAGGATGTCTGCTCCTTTTCTCCAGCGTGCACATGAAACATCTGCACTAACTAAAAATAACCCAGGACCTTCGCCCTCCGTGGCACAGAGCAGACCTGCTTCCAGCCACAGTACCAGGAGCTGCATGCGAGGGAACCGGCCAGAGGATGGACATAAGCATTGCCATGGACTGGGTCAGACCCTAAGTCCGATGTCCTGCGTGACACGGGGGCAGAGAGCAGAGGATGGATGGGAGCAGCGTCTGACCAGGGTATTTCCACTGTTCCTCTCTTGCTTGCCGCCGTGCTTTGATTTTTCCCAGCGCGATGGAGAACAACCTGCAACCAGGGACCCAGGAGAGGGGTATCACGTGTGGGCACAGGGGTGCTCACTGCAAAGAAATCACAGCATTGCTGTCTGCCAGCGTCACCCTGCGCTGAGACGCCTCCTCCTCCTCCTCCGGAGCAGACCGTGCGCGCTCACGGCCCGTGCTCCAACGGCCCTGAGGAGAAAGGGCAAAGGGAGAAGAAAATCTTGCTAGTGGAGGAAGAGGAATCTAAGGGTGATAAGGTTGGATATTAGGAAAAACTCTCACGAGGAGGGTGGTGAAGCACTGCAACAGGCTCCCCAGAGAGGTGGTGCAGTCTCCATCCTTGGAGGTGTTGAAGACCCGGGTGGACAAAGCCCTCGTTGGGATGATGTGGATGGGGCTGGTCCTGCTTGGAGCAGGGGTCAGACTAGATGTGAATGTTTTCTGTGATTCTCAGCCTGGGATCCATGCAGGGCTGTTTTCCAAGAGGATGGGGCTGCACGTTTTGCCTGACAAGCAAACCCAGCTGCCTTGTGCTTTCTCCCCTGCTCGCCCATGCCGCAGACAGGCTGCCCTGTACGGGAGGGCCTGCGTGGGATGCTCCCGGGTGCTTCCCCTGCGCAGCGTTCAGAGAAGCCAAGTGGAAGAGCTGCTCTTTGGTCCTGCCTCGAAGGAAGCAGCAAAGGGGCTTCCCAGACAACCCGGGAGGACAGAGCTGCTGCTCCAAAGAGAGTAACTCGAGAGAAGAAATGAGAGGAGCCTTGCTGCTGCGTGCAGAGCTGAGCAAGAGGGACACGCAGTGGGGCGGAGATGGGGACAAAGGTGGCAGCGGCTGCCTCACGGTGACTCATGTCAGGCATGGATGTCCCAGCTCGCACATTTGCTTGCAGCTGTCAGAGGGGAAGAGGACACAAAAGCACAGGGAGGTGTTAAGTTGCTGCTTCTGGGCGCTCACCTATAAATAAACTACACACTTCCTCCAGCCTGGGCCTCGGCCGCCAAAACCACCGTGCAGCTGCAGGGAGTGGTGGATGTATGGGGGGAGCCGGGACTGCAACAGCAGGGGCTGTGCATGTGTGTCACACATGCCCATGTGCGTAGGAGGAACTGTGTATGTCCATGTGCATGCATGCCTGTGTGTGTGTGGGGAGAGACAGACACATGCCTATGCATGTAGGAGAAAGTGTGCGGGGGGGGGTGCGCACATCACACATGCCCATGCATGTAGGAGAGTGTGTGTGTGTGTGTGCATGTGTTTGCACATTGCACATGCCCATGCATGTAGGAGAAAGTGGGTGTATATGCATGTGTCTCGTATGTGCACACACATGCACACTCCTACATGCATGGGCACATGTCACAAGCATACCTGAGCATGTAGACGGAAAAGAGAGAGAAAGAAAGAGTG
>NW_005842426.1:755302-759849 GCF_000455745.1 Alligator sinensis
ACGCACATGTATGTGTGGAATACTTCCTCCTACATGCATAGGCACAGGCATGCATCTCACATACACACACACACACACCTAATTTTGTCCTACATGCATGCCCATGCATGTGACATGCACTCTCCTAGATGCATGAGCATGTGTGACATGTGCAAACACACACACATACACACTTTCTCCTACATGCCTGGGCATGCATGTGACACACACACACTCTCCTACATGTATTTGCATGTGACATTCAGATACACACATACCTGCACACTTTCTCCTACATGCACAGGCATGTATATGTGTGCATGTGTATTCATGTGTCTCACATGCCAGTGCATGTAGGACATGTGTGTACACGTGTGTGTGCTTACTCATGTGCCCTGCATGCAGAAAAGAGCATCACACACATGTCCATGCATGTAGAAGTGTGTGTGTGTGTGTGTTTGCACATCACACATATGCCCATGCATGTAGGAGAGTGTGCATGTGTCAAACACATACAAGTGCATGTAGGAGGAAGTGTGTGTGCATTCATGTGTGTGTGTACATGTGTTGTGCCAGTTCATGTAGGAGGACGTGACTGTGTGCACGTGTGTATGCTTGCACATATGCCCTGCATGCGTAACAGAGTGGTGTCTCACATGTGCCTGGGTGTGTAGGAGGAAGTGTGGCACATGCAGGCCTGTGCAAGGAGGAGGAAGCTACCCCAAAAGTCTGCCAGCCAAGCCTCTCGATCCCACACGTGCTACAACGCCAGCAGCCTGTGCACAACACACAGCCGTCGCCCACGGCGCGGCTGACATCACTCTGCCTTCTGCCAGAGGATCCCAAAGCCCTTGGCACCCGCCAGGGAGCTGACGCCTCGCTCTTCCACTCTTCCACCCATTGCACAGCTGGGAACACAGTGGCACAGAGCTATTAGGCTGCACGCCCTCCCATCCCATTCCCTTCCCCCTCGGCACTCCCACCACTCAGGCGACCGCAGTATCCGAGCCCCTGCATGGGGAGAGGATACTGCCAGGCCCTACCGACGTGCTGACACAAGCAGGAACCAGGAGCTGGGCTAGGGGCCGGGTTGCTGGAAGCAGGGTGGGGGGAGTTGGCTCGTGGGAATCCGTCATGAAAGGAGACGCTGCAGAGATCTGCGGGTGATCCCCCGAGCCAGCCTCGGACGTGCTTGGGAGGCATCTGTGCAGCCCTGGAGACCCGCATGGCTGCACACACTGGGGCACGCTCCTCTGCCCGGGCACAGCACTCGCTTGGAGCTGCTGGCGAGGCATCAGGAGGGCTTTTTGCAAGCCCAGACTCTTGGCCGGCTGCAACAAGACCCTGAGGGCGAAGATGAGACCGTCCGAGTGCAAAGAAGGAGCCTTGTCAGCGGGCCAGGCCGAGCACCTGGCATCTCCTAGCAAAGCTAAGGGCAACCGCAGGCAGGATGTGGCCAAGTGTTAAGTGGCAACCATTCAAGCAAACCAGGCAAACCGAGCTCTTTGCTTGGGGTGCCTGTCACCAACCGAACGACGGCCGGTTTCTGTTCTCCATCCGCGCGCAGAAACGAGCTCAGTCTGTGCAAAGCACCAAAACCCCCCGCTTTCTTTTGGCCGATTCGTACGGTGCAGGGCAGCGAGCTCTGGCAGCCTGACGGATGAAGTAGGATCTCCGGCGGACGGTTCGGGTCCCTGAAAAGAGGCACATGAGGAGGCTAAAGATAACAGATGAATGCACAAGAGGGACTCGCTTCCCCTCTCCCAGCCTCGCTGCGAGCTGGGCAGGGGAAGAGACAGGCTATAATTGGCAAGGCCCACGAAGCATGAACAACAGGTTTCGCCCGGTGTGGTTAAGCCAATCTGCCTCGCCGCGGCAGGGTGTGTGCTTGGGCTCAGCCGGGAGAGGAAGCCACGCCACTGCTGGCATCCCAGACGCTTCCTTCCTCTCAGACACCTCCGCAAAGAAAGCAGCAGCCCAGCGGGGTCCCTGCTTATACCCCAGTCCCGGGGGCGCTCGGAGCCCCAGACGCCTTGCACAGCACATGCAGATAGATGGCTGCAAGGCCTCTGCACTCAGCCTTCCCGGTGTGCGGGGAATAAAGGCATGAAACTCCCTTTGCCTTAAACACTTGGTTCTTCACTGCAGGGCTCTGCCTGTTATCACAGCCTCCCTCCGTCAGCGTTTCCAGCACGGAGGCAGGGCAGGGAAAGCGAGCTAACCGCAACGGCAGAGCAGCGCAGAGGCATGCACAGCCTGAGCTCTCCTCATCTTGCTGCATCGCAGCCAAGAAAGCGGAGGCAAAGTTTCTGTGAGAGAGTCACATGCTTCTGGAGCAGGCTGGAGCCTGGCCAGAGCAGACCCTGGACGCCGGCAGCGGGCTCCGAGGGGCCGGCAAACCCATAGCCCTTAGCTTTCCTCTTAAGGACCCACGCACACGGAGAGCATCTTTCTTGTTGATGACTGGCTCCCTTAGGTACGGGCACTTGGAGGCCGATGTCCAGATCCTGACACCCCGTGCAAAAAGCCTGACACATGGGGGGGGGGGGGTGCTGTTTCATTTGCACACGCGCCTCCAAAGCGTACAAGGGCACTCGGAGGCCGATGTCCAGATCCTAGCACCCTGTGCAAAAAGCGTGACACATGGGGGGTGCTGCTTCACTTGCACACCCGCCTCCAAAGCGTGCAAGGGCACTCGGAGGCTGATGTCCAGATCCTGACACCCTGTGCAAAAGCCTGACACATGGGTGGGGGCTTCACTCGCACACCCACCTCTGAAGCGTGCAAACTATCTCATGGCTTGGACGGACCGTGCTGCCCCGACCTCGGAGGACAGACAAAGGAGGCAGGAGGGGCCGTGCCGCAGTGGCTGTGCAACGCAGACCAGGACTTTCACGGGGTCGGGATACGTGCAACGTTCACTGGGGAAGAGATACCGCTGACAGAGAAAGAGTCTCTGTTGAAACCCAGCGGTGCGTGCAGCCCTGACGTACACAATTTTTGTGCAGGGCTAATATATTTTCAATAGTATTTGGCTAAGGTAAAAAAAATGTGTGTGTGTGGGGGGGGGGGGGGGGTCTGCCTGAGCCTGGCTTACACACCGCTCCACATGCTGCTCGTGCAATCTCCTACCCCGCGTTCACGTCCACCTGGGTCGGGCTTCCCATCTGCCATGCCCCTTTCAGCAAGGCACGGATGGCACAAACCGGACCGTTTCTTTGGGAAAAGCTCAAACCCCCCCCAGGTTTGCCCCGCTCCCACCTCCTGTTCTCCGTCAGCCTCAGGCACTGCAGGATCTGCAAAGCAAAGGACATGGAGTTCAAAAGCAGCTGGAAGGTCCGAGTCAGGCCCAGCTCAGAGCTGCTGCACTTCCAGATACTCCAGGTGGGGTGCACGAAAGAGTTTCACCAGCTCAAGCCACACGCACAAAAACAGCCCCCTAACAAGCTGTCAAAGAGATGACAAATGTAGCCGGGAGCATCAGGTACTGCTGGCCCCAGCCCAGCGGGCTTGGGAGGATGCTGAGTTATTAAAATCCTCCGACTGGAGAGAAGTCGAAACCCCGCGCTGGCTCTTAACAGCTGGGGCAGGCCAAGCGGCTCCAAATTAGGTCACTTCTCAGAGCGAAGCTGGCTGCTGGCTTGACTCACACGGGTAAATCTGACTGCAAAGTCACCCACTCCGAGATAACGGGCGAGCCAGATGTTTCCAGAGGAAACAGGGGGTCCCGCCGATGCTTCCTCCTTCTCTCGAGAAAACAATGAGCAAAACTGCCCCGTAAGGGCCTGGCTCTGGCCTCGCGGCATCCAACTTCCTGCCCTGCCGCATGGAGAAGAGGTCCCAGGACTCGTGTTGGCCCCAATCGGGCCCGTCTGGAGCAGGGCAGTGCCACGCACCGCCCCTTCTGCACTCGCTTTGCCCCAACAAGGGGGTAACACCACTGTTTTTGTAGTGCGTGTGGTGGGCACAAGCGGGCTCTCTCCAGGGTCAGCTCGTTAGCACGTGCCCTATGAAGGGAGCTTCAATCCCAGCCCTTTTGGCGCATGCAGAGCGGGCGCGCCGAGCTTCCCCACAGCCATCATCTACAGCCGAGACGGGCCCAGGTTAGGCACATCATGCCTGAGACCTCGCTCATCTTGTGCAGTCCGTGCCCAGCTGCAAACTGCCAGGAGCAGGGGACCAGCTTGGAGATCCCCGAGCTGAAGATGCTTGCCGATCCCAGCACACACCGAGTTCGGGGGTCTATACCCCACCCTGGGGTGCAGAATAAAACATGCTTGCACATGGCCAGCATGCTCCCTGGCCATCCTTGCAGAGACGCAGGGGAGAGGCAGGACTATGGAGAGCACAGGCTGCCTCTGCCCCAGCGCTCAGGACCTCGGGTCACAGGCAGGGGCCCGGGCTCTGCTCCATCTGCCGCTCTGTCAAGCAGGCGCCTGCCACCATCAGCACAACCACTTCAAAAAGGAAAAACAGTCTGTCGCCGGCGCTCGGGAACAAAAGTCTGGTTTTTTAACCCCTAGCGTAATGGAAACAGGACCCACCCCGCTTTGCAAACCCTCTTTCCC
>NW_005842426.1:759880-761765 GCF_000455745.1 Alligator sinensis
GGGGCTGGTTTGCACTCTCACTTCTGTCACCAGGCTGGGTCGGGAGCTGCAAAAAATAGCCCTGGGCTAAATTAGCATCTGGTGGGGGCAGGGGTGTGCTTTCACACTTTCATGACAGCACTCGACCCATGGGAGACGAGATCAGCTGCTTGTTCCTAACACTTTGCAGCCAGCGACTCCAGGGGCTGCAGTGCAAGAGGCTCGCTCAGCTTGCAAACCCAGGGAGGGGAGGATGTCCGGAGGCTGGGGGCTCAGTCCCTGCTGGAAAAAAAATTAAAATCAGGCCCCTTTACAATGGGTTCAAGGTGTGCCCCAAAATCTGAAGTCACCAGACCCTTCTGAAATGCTAGGCTCCATGCCTGCTGTTTAGCTGGGGCTGCCACCCCAGAAGCAGCTGCATGTCTAAGGATGACCCATATGCCTCTACCGTGTCTTTCTCAGGCCCTACAGCAGCAGCTAGCAGGAACAGATTTGCACCCCCAAGTGCTTCCACGTGCGCGTAATGCAATGGAGAGGTTGCAAAGCACGGGTGGGATGGAAAAGGAGACGATACAGCACCTGGAGCACGAAGTCCTCCATACGGAGCGGTTGGGAAGGGGACGACAGTCAGGCATTTCTCCAGCCCTCTCGCTCCCCTCCACACCCCATTTGGCTTGCCTCGTTATCGTATCAAAGCCCTTAGGGCAAATATTTCCTCCTGTATCATATCCTCCCTACACCCTTGCACTCAGTCCCCCACCCACCTTCCAGGGCCTTTCCAGCAAGGCATCACCAGGATTCAGCTCTTAATGCCTTAGGCCGCTGCTGCTCAATCTTTCTAGCCTGGAGGTAACCCTCAATGGACACCAGGCCCCGCTCAAAAAATGCCACCTCTTAAGTTTTTCCCTCATCTTTCGACTATGGGAAAAAATAATAGAAGGATTTTTTTGGTTGCAAAGAACTCAGGAAGCTGGTCAGGACGCCTTTAGCAACCTGGATCCTATTGAAACCTCTGGGTTTATCTTGTGAATTGTGTTTGCACACCTCTGTGCGGCCCTGCTTGAGAATCACTGCCTTAGGCAACGAAAGCAGCAAGGTGGGCAGAGAACGGAGACGCTCGCAGAGGAAGGGCCCGATGCATTGCTGCCGGGCCCTTCCCGAGGCCGCTCACACCTGCCCCTGTGCACCGTGCGACACTCCCACATCACAACGGGAGCAGGAGTTGCCCACCACGCACCTGCGCCGGCCAGGGGTGCTGCTTCCAGCTGCACCCCTAAGAGATGAAGGGGCAGGTCACACGCTGCAAGGAAAGCACCGGTCTCCAGAAGTGCTCCAGGGACTGGCTCGGTCTCCGTTCTTATTTCACATTTGGGATGCACGTGACGCCGTGTTCGTGGCTTAGTTCTCAGACTGCCCGGGCCCATTTCTATTAACTCCCCGCAGGGGGGTTGCAAAGAGGATGGAGCTGGGCTGGTCTCAGTGGAGGCAGACGACAGAAGGAGCAATGGGCTCAAGTTGCAGCAAGGGAAGTTGAGGCTGTATATCAGGAAAAACTCTCTCACCACGAGGGTAGTAAAACACTGGAACGGGTCACCCAGAGAGGTGGTGCAGTCTCCATCCTTGGAGGTGTTTAAGACCCAGGTAGACAAAGCGTTGGCTGGGATGATGTAGTTGGGGCTGGTCCTGCTTGGAGCAGGGGTTGGACTAGATGTGACCTCCTGAGCTCCCTCCCAACCCTCATTTTCTATGATCCTGTAAACATTTCTATTCTCGCTGAAACCCATGCAAGCAAGAGCAGAATCCGGCCCACTACAAAGGGGATCGGGGCCCAGCCGCGCACAGCTGCATGCTCCCCGCGCCAGCATTTCACACAGCGCTTGCTCCGCTCGGGGGATTCTTTCCCCCG
>NW_005842426.1:761817-762131 GCF_000455745.1 Alligator sinensis
TGGTGCGCTTGCTTTGATCCAGCTGAGCGTCCCCATCCGCTCTTCTGCCACGCGCGCACAGGCAAGCGCTCCCAGATGGACGATGCTTCTTGTCTCCACAGTCGTGCTCCTCCATCGAGCCAGCCCTTCCTTCCCCCGCGGTTTAAAGTGAATCCAGGGGCCCCCTGTGCTCCTCTGCTGTGGAGCGCAGCTCCGATCGCATCAGCAGCTCCGCGCCCGATGGCACCGTGCCCGAGTCCTGCCGGGTGCTGAGCCCCCATGGGAAGTGCTGAGCACCGCTTCTCACAAGGGGTGCGCTGGTGCTCTTGCACCCT
>NW_005842426.1:762141-769748 GCF_000455745.1 Alligator sinensis
TCCATCCAAGCGGTATTTCTAGTGGGAGTCACTTGCCTTCCTCATCGGCATCTACCCGATTCCTGCTAAACTCTTCATCCCGCAGGTGTTAACCACCCTCTCTCCTTCTGAATGGGCCTGATGTCTCACCAATCCAGCTTGCCTTTCTTCTGCCATGCCACTGTCTGTTGGCTGCTCCTGGTCACGAAGCTCCGGCAGACTCACTCCAATCAAGCGCTATTCGATTTTGCTTCCATCTTCAAGCCTAGGCCCCTCGCATGTTAGTAAAGCTTCTGGGTGATTTTCAACAGGAGAAAAATGTGTGTTGTGTTATACGAGATGATGCACCTCACCATAGGCACCCCCCTTTTCAAAAACCTCGATCCACCCATGGCTCCGATGCTCGAGAACGTGGCGTCGTACCGGAGGAAAGCAACGGTGGCCTAGAAGGATGCACGTCTCTGGGGGTGGACTCCGAAAAAGCACCCGGCTTGCTTTTTGGGGGTTGCTGTCTGTATATGCCTTTGCATAGTCCTTCCAAGACCATGGAGAACCAAACCAGGCCTGCTCCATGTGGCTGGTACCAGGCTTTCCATACAGCTGCCCCAACAAGACCACTGCCCAGGAGCACTTTACCCAGTCGTGATGGGGTCCAGCTCAGCAGATCATCCTCTTTTTTCCAAAACAGCCCCTGGGCGTCCATCTCCATCCCACCCGACGTGCATGCAATGTGCACAGCGCTGCCCGCTCCGGTTTGGACGGCTGCAAAGGGACTGGACTGCTGGGGGTGCTAAGGCACTGGCACCTTGCAGCTGGGATTTCCACGGCGGGAGTGGGTGCATGTAGGGCAGGGGGATCCTGGTCTGGCTCTGTGGATGATGTGGCTCCGTGGACCTTATTTCTGACACCCGTGACTTAGCTGAAATCCCCACATTTCACTCCAATCATAAGCTAGATCACTGGAGCCCAATTCAGGGACGCTGCTGGGAGAGCTGGGGGAGGAAGGCAGCATGAAGGAGCATGGTTTTCCCTGCAGCCTCGAAAAGGGAAGCCGACTCGCTCCCTCTCAATCCTGAACAGCAGCAACCGCAGGGGAAGAGAGACGCCAAACCACGGCCGTGGTGCACCGGAGCCAAAAAGGTCAAGCAAGACTGTTTGGCTTGGCCGGGGACGAGGCGTCTCGGTGGCACAGTGGGTTAGCGGGCAAAGCAAGCCATCCTCGATCGCACTTCCAGGGCCTCACGCGGCGCCTGCCGAAAGGAGCAGAAAGGCGCCGCTGAGCTTCGGATGGGTCCCCCGAAGCGCATCTCTCCTAGCCCGGTTCAGCGCTGTGCAGGGAGGCCAGGAGACAAATGATCACAGCAGCCAGTCTGGCAGCAGGCGCTGTGCAAACACGCCCAGGGGACTTAGCTCCTAGCTAAGCAGACAAGGGTGGGAGAAAGGGAGGAGGATGCTGAGCCCCTTCTCCAGAGAACTGAAAGGATGAGTCCCCAGGCCGGCAGCAAGCGACTGAGCTGCAATATCGGAGGGGAGCGACCGACACCTCCGAACAGCAGAAAAGGATCGAGCAAGCGCTTGGAGGGTAGCACGGGGTGCCCTGACCCTGCCCGATTCCTCTCCCAGGCTCCCAGCACCTCGTACTGCGAAGGACGATGCTCCTACAACAAGAGCCATGCAGGACTCTCCCACGCAGGTCGGATCACACGTGCAACGAGCCCCGCGGCCTCAGCCCATCTCTCGCTACGTCCTTTCCCAGGCAAAAGGCTGCTCTGCCTCGGCGGCGCTGGAGGCAACTCACTGACCCGCGTACCAGGCTTGTGGCTCGGGCGCTCTGCCCTCCACCCCCAAGGCTGCCCAAATCCAACTAGCAGAAGGCCAAATCCCAAATTTCCCCGGACATCAGTGAAAAGTCATCATACGACCACAGCAGGTATTATTTTTTCCTCCAGGACATGCCTGAGAAGACCCCCCTTTGCACTGAACATGGTGCCGACAAGCTAGCTTGTATAACCCCTTTGCAATTCGGGCAGCCGTCAAGGGCTTTTCCTCCATCCTGGGTTAGCTGCGGGCACGCATACCACAGCATGGGACAGTCACTGAAAAGCCCATCGTGCAATCAATTAATTTGGACAGCGGTGTTTTGCCCGATTCCCTCTGGTAACCCACTGGTCACAAGAGGTGGCATTCAGATCTCGATGGCACCTTGGCATCCTGGTTCCCTATCCGGGCCGTGCAGTCTCCACGACTGGAAGTTTTTTAGGAGCAGGTTAGCTGGGATACTTTAGACAAGGATGACCTTGCCTGGAGCAGGAGGCTGGCCTAGACGGCCTCCCACGAGGCTCACCAGGCCTATTTTTCCCCCTTGCGATGTTAAAATTCTCCATGCATTTATTGCGAGGTCTCCGTGACGTTCATGCAAAGCTGCAGAGAAGCAAAAAGGGGAAGACAAAGCCTGCTGCTCGGCGCCCACGAGTGTGAACGGGAGCCTGCCAGCCCCGGGGAAACCTGTGCCAAGGAGGAAAATAAAAGCACAAGCCCTTCCTGTTCCCCGCAGCTGCGTCTGCCACGACCACGCACGAGGAACCAGTCAAGCTGGCCTCCGAGCAGAAACCGCGGCTTTCACTAGTGCAGCTCGTTAGTTTAATGAAGTCAAATGAGACACGGCAATGAGCGTGAACCCAGAATGGAGCCATTGTCACCACCACCCGTGCACGGAGAGACCCAGGAACAATGAGGTCCTGTCTACTCGGAGCAGACAGCCGTGTCCCACCCCCGGTCTCGTGAATTTAACCTCTGAGTCTATCAAGTCACAACAGACTGGATCAGTCTTGGTTTCCCAAGACACTTTCTCTCACTTCCTTCCTACGTAACTGAAGAGGAACATTGGTCTTCCCTTTCCAGAGGGCTCTTGTCCCACCTCTCTGGCTCTTTTCACTGCTGCAATGCAGCCACCTCTGGGGTGGAGCGTGACAGCTCTCAAGCAGCACACAGAGGCTCTTCCCAGCCACTTCGGCTAGCGAGGGAAGAAAAGCCACATCCACTCACCACTGCAAATATGGACAGAGGCAGGGAGCTGCTTAAGGTGAAACCTGGCCAGGAGGCTGTGGCTCACGCGAATAAACATTACACAACCTTGATTGACCACGGTGGTCAGAAACGCTCGCTTCGCTTCCCGTCCGAGATGCAGCATGGCCCGCTGCCAAGTGGCCTCGAACAGCCGGCACAAGCCCGGAGGTCTGCTGCTATAGCTCTGCAGGTCGACCTGGACCAGCAAACGCTCCCGGTGGAAAGACAGCCTCTCCCACAAAAAGCAGCTTTTGCAGGCAGAGCTTATGAAAATGAGCTTATCTTGCTGGGATCCTTTTATCTTGCTGGGATCCTTTGATTATCTTGCTAGGATCCTTTGACCCCAGCTGACTTCCTGCCCCTGGGGCAGGGGCCTGGACTTGATGATCTTCCAGGTCCTTTCCAACCCTAACGTCTATGAAAAAGATTGGAAAAGGCCTTTTTTTTTTTTTTCCTTGCCAGTATCCCCACTGGAGCTTTCACTGGTATAAGAGCATCATTTAAAAAGCCCTGTCACACCTCTGACCCAAAGTTTGAAGTAGAAGGGTAGATTTGCACCTTCGAGACTAACCAAAGTGTGTGTGTGTGTATACAAGCTGCTTTCATTAGTGTATAAGGTGCACATCCACCCTGCTTTCTACATGACTTCAGGCTAATGCAGCTAACTACATCTCCCCAAAGTTTAAAGACCCGGCCTCAGCAAGAAGTGCATCGATTTGAACAACCAGCATAGGTTTCCGCAGCCTCAGGCTGCGCTTCGCTAGCCTCTCTCAGCTGATGCAAAACCTGGCAAGGCTGCAGCAGAAAGGCAGCGGGACAACACCTGCTGTCCTCCCAAAAAGCACCTGGCATCTTCAGTTGGCACCCAGCACTGAATCGCTGCCACAGGGGAGTTTATGAGTAACTAAACCAAAGGAAGCAGAAGAAAGGATTTTCAACCCATTAATGAATCACTAAAATGACCTTTACCCAAACCAAAGAATGTGAACGCTCCCCTAAAAAGGATCGACAGTGATTGTCTGTATTTGGAGCACTGTTACCTCCTCGGATATGAAGTTGCTAAGGGCAGAAATGATGAGTAGCTGGTAATCCCACGTCCAAGCGAGGCCCAAACGCAGTGCAGTACTTTAGATGTGTTGTCATGCAAAGCACCAGAGGCAATTGGGGCTGTCCAGAACACAATTTAGATCCCATCAACTTCACAAATTTTAGCCACGTGTAAAGGGTTTTCCAACCAAATTTGCCTATGTAGGGACACCCAGGAAAACTGATGCCAATTAACACAGGGTGAGAATTTAAGGCGGACTGATTAGACTGCACTGAACTGCCTGGATACTCATTCCCAATGAAGGCAGCCTTCATTTAGCTTAAGTAGCATTAGTTTATTTTACTCTGGAATTGGCTAGAAGTGAATTAAACTGGTGTTAATTAAAGCCACTGCGAGTCTGAATGAGCATGCAGGCAGGAGTTAAATCAGTCTAATCAAGCTGCTGTAGACATTAATTGAGATTAATATTCTTGGGTATCCATGTGTAGACGTAACCGGAGGGTGAAAACCCGGCACGACTGAACAAACAGGGCCAAGATTCATCCTCAGATTGAGACATCTGAACACTGACCTTCTTCCTAAGTGATACACAATAGAAGAAAACTTCATAAAGTCTGCCAGCTCCCTCATCCCCACATGCCATCTACTCAAAAAGTGTTGAGACAACTTGCATGTTCAGACACATACATGCTGCTATGTGGCATTCACTTTGCAAAACCCCTGATTGAGCCACAACGTGGATGTAGACTGTGATCACGATATTAGACTCCTACAACTTCCTTCGACTTTGGTGAAGTTATTGCACGTTTTCATGGCTGGAAAAAGCTACCAATCCTGTCCCCTTCAGTACCCGTTTTGCCCCAAGAGCTGGGTATGTTGAAGGCTACCGACTTTGAAATAGCGCTGCTGAAGCAGGCAGGCATCACACATCCTCGTCCCTGCTTTACATCTGGGGAAAGTAAGGCACAGACTGGGAGACAGACCCAGCAAACCTATAGCTGAACCAGGGGCTGCTCCCAGCATCCAAGTTAGTCCTAAGATTTTACTCCCTTGAGTAGCATTTGGGCTTTAACGCCCAAGAACGCCCCCACGCCCAGCAGTTTTTCCTTATGGAAGAACGCAGACATCAGAAAGCTCGCAGCCCAGCTAAGTAGTTACGATGCATGCAAAATCAATGAATCCGGGTGACAGCCGCGCTATTCCCACCCGTACGGACCGTGCCTACGAACCGCGATGCCCCCGCGCAGTCTGGATGGCACCGATGCCGTGTTTTAATGCCACCCTGGGCACCGTGGCATTTACAGTGTCGCTAGCCCAAAGGAGGAGCCGTGAGCCATCCGGAGCTGTGCAAGGTGCACACGCACGCTACTCTCTGTACCTAGCCCTCAGCCTCTCACCCTGCAAGAGCTGGGAAGAGCATATTTGCATGTCAATGGCTGAAAATAGTCTCCCAGATACTTATTGTGTGAGCCAGCCCTGGAACCAAACCTCGCCTCGAGACACGTACAGATGTGCAGGGCTCCCCTCCCCCCGGCTCTTGCCGGGGAACAATGCAGAAAGCAGAGCCCGGCTCGGGAGCAAGGAGGAACAAAGCGCCCGAGCTCTGCCCATCGCTTGGGATTTGAGACAAGGGCAAATCACCGCGTCCTCCTCTGCCTCTGGCTCGGGGAAGTTCCCTGAGCCGAAGCCGGATCTCTGCCCTCCGCCCCCAGCCCTTTGAGAATCTCTCTGGCCCATCTGCAAGGATTTAAAACAGCTGCGGATTAAAGGCAGGCTTAAAAAAGCAGCTGTCCCCGAGCCGCCACCCCTCCAGGGGCGCCGATCTCCCCCCACGCTGCAACACGAGAGATTCACGGCACAAATGGCCGTGGAAAGACGCGGGTCACCCAGAAAACAGAGCCCCGGCAGGACCCGCGCCGCAGGCTGCACCGCGCAGAAATGCCACGGATCCCGCTGCGGTTGGATGCGCGCCCGGGCTGTGGTGGAGGCCGGGGTGGCTTAACTAGCCCACAGCTCGCCCGCCTGCCAAGCCCAGCGGGCAATGCACGGGCTCCACAAGGCACACGCGGACTGTCCGGACACAGCATGGGTGGTGTGTCCCCAACATGCGTGTGCACACATGATGCCAAGTACACCTCCAGGTGCAGGGCCCACCCCATGCACTGCACATACACACACCCCTACAGAGCACACTCCCTGTGCACAGCACGCACAGAGGATATACAACCCCTGTACAGTGCGCGCGCGCACACACACACACACACTCTCCATACAGAACACCCCCATGCACAGAACACGCACCCCATACAGAGCACATCCCCCATACAGGACATGTGCACACCTCAAACAGAACACACCCGTGTGCACAGAAGACACGCACATCCCATACAGAACACACACACCCTCTCCAATATAGAACACAAGCACACTTTACACAAACACCCCCTCGTGTACAGAGCACGCTCACATACACGTCCCATACAGAACACACACCCTGTGCACAGAACACACATACACACCCTCCATAAAAGCACCCATCATACACAGAACACACACATTCCCATGCACACACGTACAGCGTGCAACCCCCCTGTGCACAGAACACAAACCCCATATGGCACACACCGTACAGAACACACCCCACTGTGCATAGCACATACACACCCATACAGCACACACCCCACTGTGCACAGAACACACACACACACATCTGCACATGCACACACATCCTCCATGCAGAAAGCCCCCCCCATGCACACACACCCCTACACACAGCACACACACACATATGCACACACACACACCTCCCCCATGCAGAAGGCCCCCCCAATGCACACCCCCTCCATACAGCACACACTGTACTGTGCACAGCACATACACACATCTGCACATGCACACACCCCCTACAGAAGAGCCCCCCACGCGCACACACACACACCCTCCACACACACACACACACACACGTATGCACATGCACCCCCCACTGTACACAGCACACACCCATACAGCACAGTACACAACCCGTCTCCCGTACGCACACACGCACATGCACACCCCCGTACAGAAGAGCCCCCCACGCGCACACACATACCCCCTCCACACACACACACACACATACACACACACACACACACACACATATGCACATGCACCCCCCCAATATACAAAGCACACACACAACCATACAGCACATCACAACACACAACCCCTCTCCCGTACGCACACACATGCACACCCCCATACAGAAGAGCCCCCCATGCACACACACATATGCACATGCACCCCCCCCACTGTACACAGCACGTGCACACACACAGCACACACCCATACAGCACACAACCCCTCTCCCGTGCGCGCGCACACACACACACACACAACTGCCCCCCCTGTGCACACACACACACACACACACACGCGCGCGCGCGCACCCCCGCGGGTGCTCACCCTCCTTGACGCCGGGCAGCTTGGACTGGTCGATGTGGGTGTCGGCCATGGCCGGGCCGGGCCGGGCCGG
>NW_005842426.1:770040-793521 GCF_000455745.1 Alligator sinensis
CGAGCCGTGGCCGGTGGAGGCGCTCAGGGGTGGCTCCAGGGGACACTGGGGCCCGGGCTTGCACCCCTGTGCTTTCCTGCTCTGCCCAGGACAGCCCAGCACAGCATGGCTGGAGAGGGTGCGCAAGCCGGGTGATGTGGGTGCAGCCCTGCCTCTGGCCCCTGCCCCACGTTACATGTATTACGCAGTAGCCCCGCTGGCGGTGCTCCAAGGGAAGCTGGACACCCTCGGGCAGGGATGATGTAGGCACACCCATGCTTCTTCACACGTTACATTTATCACACAGCGGCCTGGTGGATCGCACAATCCCCGGACATGTTCCAGGAGAGGCTGGACAGCTGCTGGCTGGCGATGAGGGAGGTGCAGTCATGCCTCTGGCCTCTGTCACACATGACATATATTACGCATTGGACTGGTTGGTGCAATCCATGTAAACTGGCCAAGTTGTAAATGTGACCGTCCAGCTAGGAAAAAAGCAATCGGCTACAACGGGAGTGCTTGGAAAGGTGTAATGTCTCTATGGCTGGTTTTTTATCCAGCTTTAATTGCAGCCTGTAGCAGGGCCTTCGGTTCTACTACGGGAACTTCCCAGGTTTCTGGGCGTTGCTGGTTCCCCCCACCTTTCTGCTGCATGCATCGGGGTTTTAAGCCCTTTCAGAGGCAGTGGGAGTTGGCTGCAGCCCGGGATAGGGACAGGGACAGGGCTGTGCCAATGCTTCTGCTGGAGCCAAAGCTGGGGGGTCCTTGCCTCCTGCTCAGGGTCAGACCAATGCCACATTTGGGGTCAGGAAGGAATTTCACCCCACGGTCAGATAGATACGGACTGGGGGGGGTGCCTTCCTCTGGGATCTCTTGAGTGTTTATAGCAGGACATTGGCTGCCGTGGTCCCGAGCTTTACCTGGGGCAGGTTGGGGTGTGATGTTTTCTCTCACATGGGGGATGATGGTAATTTTGCAGAGGTTAGATGATGGATTGTCTGGGGCGGTTTGATCCTGCCTCGGGTTGTTTTATATGTGATGATGATGCGCCTCACCTTTTGCACCCTATGCTACCTCTGCCCATGGCTGCACTTCCCCTGAGGCTGCTCTGGGGGAGAAGGCAGCACCTCACCCCAGGCTGGGTGTCCCTTACTGGGCTTTTCTCCATGCTGGGAAGCCCATGCATGGGCTTAGACATCCCTTGCTGGGTGCAGATTAGGCTTTTCTCCATGCATGGACTTTGACAGCCACAAAGCTTGGTGTAGGGTCCAGGTGGTGGGTGCAAGGGAATCTCTTGACCCCTCCAAAGAAACCTCAAATACACGTTCTGCGTTTCCCCACTCAGATCTGCATGTAAAGGAGCTGCACAGCCCAGGGGAGCTTCCTATTGCCCCGGAGCCCAAATGGAGTCCCATGTGGGGCGAGTACCAGCCCCGAGCTCAGCAGATGTCTGTTTGCATGCTACCGTGCACTGCTGGGGGAGGCAGTGGGGCTGAGGGTAGGGTCTGAATGCAGCAGGCCTGTGTTCAGGTCCCTATGCCCCAAGTGGGAGTGTGGCTTCCTGGGGGGAGAGACAGAAGTTTCATTGTGACCTGAGTAAGGCTTCGACTCTCTCTTCCAGGATGTCCTCCTAGGCAGCAGAGAAAACAGCATTTAGAAGAAAGCGGCTGTCAGATGGTTACGAAAAGGGGTTGGAAACCAGCCCTGAGAGCCGTTTTCAGCAATGCGCTCCAGCTGGAAGACTGCATCAAGCGGGGCTCCGTCAGGGGTCTGTGCTCAGGCTGGTGCTACACGGCGTCTTCCTTAGTGACTTGGCTGATGGGAGAGAGAGCAGAGCTGCTAGATCTGCAGGTGCTGGTGGGATGGCAGGGGCGGCCAGATGTGTCACAAAGCAGGACTTCAATTCATAATAATCTCGACACATGGGAGAAAGGGTCAAAAAAAACAATCTATGGGGCTATTTGGCATGGGCAAGTACCAAGTCCTGCATCCCTGTAAGACTCACTGGTAGCATCAGTGCAAATGAAGGAAACAACTGGGAAGCCACTGGTCTTACAGGCAAGGATCCAAGGATGATAGCAGCTATCAAAGGATCCAAGGATGGTAGCAGCTATCAAACCAACCCTTGATCAACAACATCATGCCTTTGCCAAATGTGTGTGCCATGATCCCTGAGGACAGTCTCAGCTCCTCTCCTTCCATCTCTTCTTTTTAAGAGAAGGATTTCAGGGGAGGGCTCTGAAACAAGAGTAACAGGACCCTTGCCAAGCCAGGAAATGCAGAGTTAAAGGATGCAACACCCCTGGCCGGGATGGAGGAGCCAGCCAGTGTAGGGGGAGTGGGTTGGCTTGCGATATTGGGGAGAGACCCAAAGCAGGGTGGGGAGCAGATGCGTCATGAGAGAGCACGGAGCAGCTGGTCATATGCTAACAGCACCTGCTTCTCCAAGGACAACTTCCATGCCCAGTCCTTGGGTGCAGCGTGCAGGAGCAGGGAGGATCACATGGCATTTCCCCTTTAGCTGACTAAAGCAAGGGCTCTGTTTCAGCACAGCATTTGCTAGGAGGGCCTCAGGGAGCTCCAGCAAACCAAAAGATGGACACTAAGGGGAAAGTTGTCACTGGTGGCCAGTGAATCAACCAGCTGACCCCGCTCCAGCCCTGCTTGCTAAGTGTGACCTGTCACAACCCAAGGGTGTGATTTTGTTTGTGTGCTTCGGCACTGCTAAATTATTCCCCGCCACTCGGAGCTTTCTTTGCAGGGTGCATTTCTTAGTTGCAAAGAGAAATGCACGGTGCAAAGGAGTTCCCGCCATTCGCGTGCAAATTTGTGTCCCGCTATTGGCCAGTTCTAAATTATTCCCACGTGGCGGCTAGCGATTGGCTTGCTAGCCGTATAAGAGGCTTGAGCTGTTTCCGCCCAAGTAGGAGAACTCGGAGGAGAACCCCGCAAGGGAGGACTCCACAACCATCTGGAGGAGGAGGACTTCACGTCTCGTGAAGATCTCTAAGTGCTGCGGAGCCTATCGAACCCAGCGCAGGCTACAGGGGTCTGATCAACCTCTGGCCTCTCCCCGTCGCCGAACGATCCCTCGACGTCCCCCTTCCCTGCGCGCAAGTTCCACGGAGCCTAGCAAACTTCGTGTGAGTGAATCCAGAGCTCTCTGCTTCGAGTTGTTTTCTTCGGTTGGCGCGACGGGCTCACGTGTTTAGAGCCGATTGGGCCAGAGGTTTGCGTGGAAAGAACTCTTGTCCGCCTCTCTTCTTTTCTATCTGTAACTGCAACTCAAGCAAGTTTTCCTGCCTGCACCGCGACCATCTTCGGTGTAAGTAAAATCATCTTTAATCAACCGCTAAGCGTCCGTGCCTAATTCTAGCCCGCCGGCCTGCGTTCCCCGACCCGGCGTGTCCGGGCTGCTGGCCACAGCCCGCCGCGCACAGGCCCCCGAGGGCCTCGGACCGCTCCCAGCCCGCACATGACCAAGATGCTTAAAAGCAAAACTGCAACGGGCACGTTATCTGCCATGTGGCTTATGTCTAATAGTGCCATATGGCACAGGGATAAAGGACCACGTGGCAAGAACATGCCCATCAGGAGGAAAGTGCAGGGTGGAAGTGGAGGCATCTAGGCTTGGCGTGAGGCTCACTGCCCGACGAGGGCGAAGGACATGGGAACCAAGAAGGAAAGCGGTGCTGTACATAATCGGCAAGGGGACAGCAAGAAAACCCGGTCTCGCAACCGTGTAAGGTTCAACCTGAGAACAAGCATAATTTCCAGACTCCTGACGGAGGCAAGGCAGAAGGGTTTGCCTACATCCTGACTCCTCAGGCATGTGGCTGCAGTTACCATGCTTGCCTATATGAATCAGGCATTTGCGTAGGCTATCATCAAGGCTGCATGTGCTAATTAGCTGCAAAATCATGTTTGCGGCTTTACCTACATGGTTTGGGGCTGATTTTTAAAGCAGGCCCCTGGGAGCACCCAGTGTTCAAAGGGTTACTTTTCTCATTAATAAAAGCACCTGGATACCTTGCCAAGATGGTCTTTATTAATGGAAATGGGCACTAGGGGTTGAGATGGTGCATCTGTCACGGACTGCATTTTCTCTTCTTTTGTCTCCTATGAATCTTGCTGGTTCATTTGTGGAGCAGAAGGACAGAAATGTGGGGGAAGGGATGTTGGTCACATCACTTAAAGTGTGGTGGAAAGTGCTGAGGTGCCAGGGAGACAGGTGTGGCCTGCCCGTCACCTGAATTTGGTTACAGGGAGTGATATTTGGTCTGGCTCAGATGGCTCCAAACTCTACCTTGGCCTGGATGAAACATCAATATAATCTGGGTCTTTTATAGCAAGTCCAGGCGGACGTCAATCCATGCAGCGGCCTCAGACTTATTCCCTGGCTCTCACCGTATTTCAACCTGAATTGTCTGTCTACATCTTAGACTCAGAGAATCGTAGAAAACGAGGGTTGAAGGGACTTCGGGAGGTCACATCTAGTCCGACCCCCTGCTCCAAGCAGGACCAACCCCAACTACATCATCCCAGACAAGGCTTTGTCTACCTGGGTCTTAGAAACCTCCAAGGATGGAGACTGCACCTCCCTGGATAACCTGCTCCAGGGTTTTACTACCCCCCAGGTGAGAGAGTTTTTCCTAATATCCAACCTCAACTTCTCTTGCTGCAACCTGTGCCCATTACTCCTTGTCCTGTCACCGCTGAGACCAGTCCAGCTCCATCCTCTTTGAGAACAGCCTTGGATCCAGTGGCTCTCATGCCCAGGGCATGGGGCCAGCCCATTGCAGATTTATCACCTATTGCCACATCCAGGAGCAGACACAGACCACATTTTTGGGGCAGAGATGTGCTCAGGTTGAGATGTTGGCTCGGGGCTTTCTGCATCTACCTGCGTGACTGTTTATAAGCCAATCTGAACCTTGCGTTTCCTGCTCTAGAGTCAAGATAGAAATCCAGCTGGGAATGAAATGCACTGAAGGTATCCCTGCCTGAGGCATTGGTAGCCCCCCAGTGCATCCCCACAGCTGGGTCTGTGCAGGGGGTTTCATCTGGAGCCTGACAGAGGGAAAGAGCCCTCCGATGCGGAGCGCAGACCTGGCCTTGGCAATGGGACGCTGAGCAGGGTTTGTTAGACTAGAGTAATCTGCGGGCAGCAGCAGAGATCCTCTGAGCTCAGCTGGGGGGAAGGCAGCTGGCAGGACGTGGCATTAGCAAACAGGAGGAAAGATTTTGAAGGGCTGGCATGGTGCAAAGGGGACAGGGGTGAGGCTTGGCATGCATGGTCAAGTGAGCAATGGCACGTCTTGCTGGCAGTTCAACCAAAAGATGCCCCTGGGGGAAGATCTTGCCTTGCCCGTGAGCAGCAATTCTCAGCCGGGATGTCCCAACACCCTGGGGTGCCTCGGGAGCCTTTAGTAAGGTTAGGTGTGCATGCAGCCGTTGCAAAATCCTAGATCCACCCATAGACTCATTGAGGAACCAGGAGGAGAACCCCTCTCCCCTTCCCGCCCCTCCTTTGCTATAAGCACTAGGCTTTGCTCCACTCCAGACAGAGCCTGGGATGGGGAGACCCCCTCGTGGCACTGCTCGGCATGGTGTTGGGGACCGGCCCCCCTCCCCTCCTCCTGGCAGAGCCCGCAAGGATTCGGTGCATGCCAAGCGCCTCGCTTCAGAGCCGCCATGGGCTGAGCAACAGCTGTGGCCAGAAGACGGGCACGTAGATGATGGGGGGCGGGGAGAATAAATTGCATGAGTCAGACTAAAAGCTTCATAAATATTGACTGGCTTTAACCATCCCCCGGGGACGAAACTACCTCACTTTATAGCCACGGCCTCTCCCTGCTCGTTAAGCACTGCTCTCCAGAAAGCACGGGCAGGCCCGGGGGGAGACCGGGGAGACGTCTGCAGGCCTGTGCGCGTGTGATGCTCGTGCCCTCTCGGTGCTCCCCAGCTACATCCCTTACCCCCGGCTCTGATGGCTTTGCCTATGGCTGGGTGGGAAGAAGGTTGTTCCCTGCTGGGGTTTCTACCCAGGTTCCTCCGGGGAGGAAAGGCAGCCGAGCCAGGGAAAGAAACCCTGGCTGAGGGGCATGAAGGGGTGGGAGGGATAGTTCAGGGGGTGGAGATGGTACCGGCATAGGCAGAGAGGTAGGAGATGAACATTGTAGACCAAGGGGAGGAGAGTCTGGCCCTGAAGCGAGGAAGGAGAAAGCCCGAGGGTGTGATTGTGCCCCTGGGAGCTGACCCAGAGTTGCAGCACAAGTGACTTCCCCTGCACCCTCCTCTCACACCTGCAGATGCTATTGGCAAGGAAACCATGGGGCAGGGTGATGGCAATGTCCCCTGCATGGCCTGGGTGCTCCTTCCTCTGCCGGCCTGTGTCCACGGCCAGGCACCACCATTAGCAATGGTCCATTGCTAACCCTAACCCTAAGTCCTCGCTGCGGAGGATGACAAAACTCCCCCAGTCCATACCAATCAGACTATGGGGTAAAATGCCTTCCTGACCCCAAATCTGGTGTCGGTCTGACCCTGAGTCGAGGGGCAAGACCCTGTAGCCAGGTCAGCTTTGGTCCTGGCAGGAGCACTGGGACAGCCCAGTGCCCATCCCCAGCCTGGGCTGCACCCAGCACCTCTGGAGGAGGCTTAAAAAGCCCCTGGCACATGGAGCAGAAAGTGGGGGCAGAGCCAACCAGCAAAGCCCAGAAGTCTGGAAAAAACCCATAAAAGAAAATAGGCCTGGCTACCCCTATAGGTGTCTGCCTGTCCCTCTGCCAGGGGCACGGGGAGACCAAATAACCTAATGGAAATATAGCGCTGCAATTGCATCCTCAGCCGGGGCAGCTCCCCTGGGCTCGCTGCAATCCAGCCAACACGGCCCAAGGCTTCCTGATACCCAGGAGTCTGCTCGCAAGAGGAGGCTGAGGTGATTTAGGACCAAAGAAATGAGATGGAGACCTCCTATGCTAGACCCCAGCTCTTGACAGCTTCAGGCCGTAGTCTCTCAAGGGGCTGTGAGCAAATGAGGCACAGATCCACCACAATTTTCCGGCCACTTCCTCCTTTCATACCAGCCTGAGGTGTAGGGAGGATGGCAGCCCTGAGCACCTCCATCTAGGTCCTTAACATAGCCCGCCCTGGAGAGAAAAGAGCTCGCGTGCATTGAGAAGGTGATGTAGAGTTGCATTTGCTCATCCCGGCAGCACTGGGGGTGATGCTAGGGGTGCAACGTCCCTCTGACCAGTTGCACTTGGCCACATGTCCGCTCTGGGATTTCTCCGCCGTGAAGGAGACAATTTTCAAAGAGATGCCAGCACCGGGGATCACGAGCTAGAAAACCTAACCCTGAAGTGCTAGTGCCTGGTGGTCAAAGCAGGTCACAGGTGCAATCAGGTGGCATTATAGGAGGAATATGGCATAATGGGGTGACTATCCCAGCAGGGAATATCCACAGACCAGCTGTTTGCAAACTGCCAGTGACTCAGCTCTGCGGCTCATCCCCACCGTCACGCCAGGGAGAAGACAGGAGCCAAGAACAAAGTTGACTGTCGTTGTCATTGCTTTGTCTCTCGGTATCATTAAGTCATAACAGCAAATTAATGACTGGTCCTGGCTCTGCTGTGATGAGGAGACCGTAAATAGCCCAGCACAATGAAGTCAGCCCCCTGAAACAGAGGTGGAAATGATGCTCCTTGCACACCACTGTGTTTTGTCTGAATAAAATACAAGCGTGACGCAATCAAATGTATCAGCAGAACCACCCCTGTCCCCAAGCAAACCAAGGGGATCTGGCCCCACTTGGGGTAATTTTGGACCTGATGTCAAAGCTGACTCGCCGGCCTGGAATAGGCTGCAACCTGCTGCCTGCCGAGCTGGGGGGAGTCAGGAGAGGGGGAAGACCCCCGCACGCCAGCAATCAGCTAAATGAAATGCATGTCCATCTCTTCCCCAGCACCATTCTGGCACTCGCTCCATCTCAGGCTAATTAAGACAGGGACGAGCCGTGATAAATGACCCAACTCCATTACCCTGATCGGCCCCGCACCGGTGGCACGCGGTAACGTGCGTGCGAGAGAAGCACTTCCACGACAATGCAGAAGTCACCAGGGCTGAGCCGTCAGAAAGACACCTCGCAGGATACACGCTGTCACCACATCCCGGGCGTGCGTGCGCGGACGTGAGCGCGATGCACAATTTGGGAACGCTGGCGCACCCGGGATCAGCTGGATTGGAAAGATGTTGACCGAGTTCCTCTGACGTCCGCGACGGGGTTGATCTGCCCATTTCCCAAGGAGTGAATCATATTGACAGGTTGAATTATATTTCAAGAAGGGGTTTTTTTTTTTCCTTTCTCCCCCCTTCTCCCTCCCTCCAAAGACCATTTGTAATCGCGGCACATTCCCTGCCTTTTAAAAGCGAGCTCAGCCAGTGCTGGTCACATTGAAGCCCTCCATCCTGTGCAAAAGAAGGAGTCTCCTGAGTGGTGGGGACATGGGCAGGATCGGTTCAGCCCAGCTTTGCTTTGGGATGCTTGCAGTCTTGGCCATCGTGGTCTACATCCCTTCCACACATGGGAAGCCTTTTTTACTGCAAGGTAAGCTGAAAGGCCAGCACGCATTGCTCACACAGGTGGGCGCTCGCCTCTGTTGGTCATCTATCTGATTCTCTTTCCTGCTTGCAACCATCAGAGCGCATTGATTATCATTTGCAAGGTCATAAGGTGACCTAGGCTCACCATCTGACTCACCTGAGACCTGCCCAGGGACCGGTAGACCTGTCCCTCTGCCCCATTGCTGGGTTTTAAACATTTTGCATTAAACTATCAGATCAGAAGCAACCTGCAGGATGGGTCTATACCTTCCTGGTCTTCAAGAGAAAAAAAATGTCTGGTGTTAGACAGCTATGGCCTCAGCATGTACCATGTTAGGTCTGACAAGTTTTAAGAGTCAGTAGTAGACGGGGGTTAAATGTTTTATTTTCTTTTTCCCCACCACCGAGGAACTGGCTTGTTAGATGCTCTTCTTCACTAATTTAAGTTCATCTTTTCTGGGACTGACCCTGCAGGGAAATGCTGGTCATTAATCTTCCTTATTCAAGAGCCGATGCAGGGAAAATAACAACAGCTCTCTATAGACTAGAGAGCCACGTACCACTTTGGAAATGACTTTTCCTCCGGTACAACCTATTTGCCTTTTTGTAGCGGCCCCCAAAGCATTCGCAAGGTCCCTCCAGCTGCCTTCAGCTGCCGCTTATTTTTATTTCTTTTTTATTGCACGTTTGTATTTTTTTCCTGAAGCACGCGACTGATCGGAGGCATTTTGAACGCCTGGTCTACGATAGCTTGAAATGTGCACCTGTGCAATGCCACTGACTCCCTGGGTTGGATCCCTGCTTGTGAGTGAGATCAGAGCCAATGCCCTTTTAATGGATGTAGTGCATCCAGGATGGTTTTGGCCCAGTCTTTGTGGCAAGCATTGTTTTAATTGCTCCTTTGGAGACTTATGCAGCGGTGTCTAAATATGCATCCATGTGGGCAGGTTCTGGTGCATCCTCCAGCTCTCTCAGGACACCTATAACAACACCCGTGCGGCACCTTGGAGGACTTCTCTTGCCCTTAAGCCCATCAGGGAGGAGGTGGAGGAGGTTTCCTGCCTTCTGGTCCAACTCCCTGCAGGATGCATGGTTGCTTCAGCACCATCCTTGCTCTTTCTGGGGCTTTGTAGAAGCTGCTCCTTCATTTTGGGCAAGGAGACAGCATGTTGCACGCAACCCTACACAGCTGGGGAGCCCCTACCCCCAGCCTCAGCCTATACAGGAGACCGACTGCTCACAGCTGGCAGCTCCTCATCTCCTACGCCTCTGTGCATAGGGCATGGACCTATGGAGGGTCTTCCATGGTCAGCAGAGACTGGTGAATTGGGAAGGGGGTAGAGGGTTTAGTTGATCTTTCCAAGGTGGGGCAACCACTTCCCAGACGGCACATGCTAAGGACACGCTCCATGATAATCTCAGAGCAGGCCCTGGACCCCCTCTGGTAGCAGGACATGGAAATGTTGGGTTGTGGGAGGGTCCCCCATGCACAGGGGGGATCCTTGCACGGCCCATAGCCAGTCGGATGCTTTCCTAGGGGGAAGGGGACATGTCTGGGGGCTGCCTGCTCTCTGCTGCGTCCGGCAGCTGGAAGGGTGCCTGGGCACCAAAGGGAACTGAAAAAGCTTCAGTGACTGCAACTCAGATCTAGCAAGGATCTGGTGATGTGGATCCAGCATGGGTGCAGCTGCCCTACACTGGCAGTGGGGGTTGTTCTGGATGGTCTGATGCATTCCCAGTCCTGGCAGGATTCGTGCAGGTGCATCCTGACAGGCAATTCGGATGCAAAAGCCCCAGGTCCTGAGCTGATCGGGGAGGCTCCCCCAGCCCCTTGCATTCAGCCTGGCCACTGCACTGCAGTCTGGGGCTGCCAGGGTGGGCAGACACCCTGTGTGAACCCCACTGTCCAGAGCCATCACCCCTCTGCATGCCTCTTCCTCCCAGCCTTCCTCTCTGACCCGACGTGTGGGAACTAGGTCTGGGGCTGGGGTCTCATTGCCCCTGGCAGCGCGGCCTGAGTGCCATCTTCTGTACGTTGCAGAGAACCAGGTGTTTCCAGATAGAGAGGACGCCGGTCACCAAGATGCTCTGCTGACTCTGCTCCTTGATAAAAACCCTGCCTGGAGGCGCCCGGCCAATATCGGTACGTGGTGGGGAGCAGGGCGGCAGGATGTACCCCCTCCAGCACCAGGGAGCTTGGAGTACTGGAGTATGATAGGCCTGGGCCTCAAGAGCTAGTGGGCACCACTTGCTAAGTGATCCTAGACAGGCCCAGATCGGGACCCCGCTGCCATGCACCAGCTCTTCTGGCGCCTGCAAGGTTTTGGGGGCTGCTTTTCTTCTGCAAATCTGACTTCCAGCCATCTTCACAGCTCAACTTTACATTGAATAGCTCCAGAAGGGTTTGCATTTTCCCCCTATCTGGTACAACCACCCTTGCACTTGATAAGGAGCACTAATGAGGGGTCCCTGCAGCCTGGTGGCTGCTGGAAGAGGATTCTGCATTGTACCGGGGGCCGGGACCGGTCCAGAGGAGCCCCAGGGGCAGCGGGAAGGGGGAGCCAGCCGTCTCCCCACCCCTTTGCTGCATCCCGTGCTCTGTGCCCATAGCTCAGCATCTGGGCGGCGTGTTAAGAACAGCAGATCTAAGAGCTGGGAGCCCAGAGAGGTTGTGCGCTGGGGTCACTGCATTGCAGGCAGCATGTCAGAGCCCAGGGTTGGTTCATCCAGGCAAAGAGCCATGGGGGCTCCTGCCTGCACCTGAGCTGTACCTGAAGCCGGGGAAGGAATGGGCAGTAGGAGATTTCCTGATATAAGAGCATAAAAAAATCAGGTTGGAAGGGAGCTCAGGAGATCACATCTAGTCCAACCCCCTGCTCCAAGCAGGACCAGCCCCAACTACATCATCCCAGACAAGGCTTTGTCTACCTGGGTCTTAAACACCTCCAAGGATGGAGACTCCACCACGTCTCTGGGTAACCTGTTCCAGTGCTTCACCACCCTCCTATTAAGAAAGTTTTTCCTAATATCCAACCTTGACTTCCCTTGCTGCAGCTTGAGCCCATTGCTCCTTCTGCCATCTGCCCCCACTGAGACCAGCCCAGCTCCATCCTCTTTGCAGCCCCCCTGCAGGGAGGTGAAGGCTGCTATTCAATCCCCCTCGGTCTTCTCTTCTGCAGACTAAATCAGCCCAATTCCCTCCGCCTCTCCTCACCAGTCCTGTCCCCCAGCCCCACAACCATTTTCATTGCCCTCCGCTGGGCTCTCTCCAATGTGCCCACATCCTTTCTGCAGCGGGGGCCCACAGCTGGACACAGGACTCCAGATGTGGCCTCCCCAGTGCTGAATAGAGGGAAGGAATCACTGCCCTGGATCTGCTGGCAGCGCTCCTACCAATGCAGCCCAGGATGCCGGTAGCCTTCTTGCTAACAAGGGCACGCTGCTGGCTCCTGCCCAGCTTCTTGTCCCCTGTCCCCCCAGGTCCTTTTCTGCAGAGCTGCTGCCCAGCCCGTCACCCCCAGCCTGCACCGGTGCAGGGGATTGCTCCCTCCGTAGCTGCTGGACCAGGGCAGAGGCACTGGAAAGCAGGACTGGGCTGCAGAGTGCTACTCTAAGGACTCAGGTCCTTGCTAGGGATTTGGGCAGGTGTCAAGGTGCAGACCCAGCATTTCTCCTGTCACTGCACACAAGGACCGATCCCCAGGTAGATCCATGAATAATGCTCTCTCTCTAGGGCCCGTGCACAGCCCAATGAAGGTGGGTGGACTCCAGTTGACTGCAGTGGGCTTCAGGGCAGAAAGGGATTCACTTCAGGGGAATGTTTCCCATGAAAGCAGGAGCTTAGTTCCTGATGCTTCAGCACCCCCCTCCCCTCCCAGTTTGCTATTCCCAGTTCATACCAATCAGGCAACTGGTGTGGAGAGACACTAGGAGCTGGACATGCCGAAGGATGGGACAAGCACCCAACAGGGACAAACTCATGGCTCATGCACTTCTGCCCTGGAGCTCTGTGTGCTTTCAGGGCACCCTGGATGGGGAGAGCAAGGCACAGCTGTGTGCAGGGGCATGCCCAGGGCTACACCGAATGTGCACAGCACAGCTGGGAGCAGCCAGGTGCCCTGAGCACCAGCCCATGCACCCGCCTGTGCTGTCTTTTCCATCAGGCCTTGCCCAAATGCCGCTGTTTAAGCCTTGTGTTGCCTCATTCAGCCGGGCCTGGGAGCCATGCAGGTTGCTCCCCTTTGCGAATGGAGTCAGGTCCTCTGGGAGCATCATCCTGTTCCTTTAGAAAGGCAGCACTGAGGCTCCCTCCTGCAAGGTGTGTGGGCACCTGGCTTCTGCTGTCTGGCACCAACAGGCCTTTGAGGACCACGTTAGGGTCTGTGTATACAGCCCTGGTCGCGGGTAGCTGGAGCCAGGCGCAGCCGAGTCCTTCCAATACTTGGCCGCGGGGGTGATGCATTCCCAGCAGAGAGAAGCAATGTTACAGGGCCAGAAGGTCACATCAGCAAAACCAGAGTGGTCGGCTGTATGAATGTCCACCATGTCGACCCCGGCCCATTTGGACCTGTATTGGGTACCATGTAGGAGTTTTGCAGCCAATGCAGCAGATGTGCTGCTTTTCCAATGCAACAGGGAGGACAGATCCTGTAGGTTTTCACAGAGAATTACAGCCTTCCTGCAGCCTATATTTTGAGGCCGTAAGTGGCAAATTGGCCTCATTTAGGTTTCTAATTCGAGCTTCTAATTTGGGTTCTGGCATTGACACGGCATTTGTTATTCCTTCCAGACTTGGAGCTGGCGAAGAAATACGAGGAGCTGCAGCAGGTGAGAGAAGCACGTGCCTAAGGATGCATTCTCAGCCCAGCCCTGCTTGGGGTTAGATAGTGCAGATCACGGGGCAGTCTCGTGCACCCAGGGTGGCTTTTCATTGCTTATCGCATGGTGAGAATAAGAGAGGAGTAAAGCAGGGTTGCAAATATCTCCCCAGTGGCAAGAAACAAAGAGCCCGTAGTGAGCAAGCTGCAAAATCCTCTATAGCCCCTCTGAAGTGCAAGTGCCTGGAGTGGGGATAGGAAGGCTCAGCAGGGGGAAACCTGCCAAGGGAAAGGTTACGGCCTCTCCACATTTATGCCATTGCTGTGGGACAACGGGTTCAGGCCGGAGACAGGACAGCAGGAGTCTCAGGGCAAACCTCCCCGGGAACGTTGCACCTTGTGTGGAAGTAGCTCACCGTGCTGAGCAAGGCTTGCACTCGTGGAGAGAGATAGAAAAGCAGAAGCACAGGGAAGTCGCGGAGGACCGATGGCTGGTCACGGAGGGTGGCTGATTCCTGCTTGTGTTTGCTTCACACAGCTGGCGAGGCTGAAGGAGCAGCTGCTGGCGGACGAGGGCTCTGACATGGCCTATCCCTTGGAGAGCCTGGCTGCACCGCACCCACAGAAGCGTGGTGGGTTGGGGTCGGGGTCGGGGTTCGTGTCCTGCCTCCCCTCTATGGCAACCAGACTGAGGCTGCCCCAGGTCACGCTGCTCCCTGACCTGGCCTGGTTGCTGATGGGTCCCACATCCATTTGGCCCTGCAGTGCACCCCCTATAATAGTGTGGACTGTTTTGGGGGAGAAACAGGAGATTTCCAGAGCCCCTTAGCCGCCAGCCTGCACCTAATAGCTCAGCGCAGGGTCCTGATGGATAAAGCACTCACAGCCGTGTGAAACCCACCCCGGTTTTTGCCATGCAGGGGGAGGGTTTGCATCCGCCTGTCGCCTTCCAGCAGTGCAATGCAGGGGCATCAGTGCAGCTGCAGCTGGGCACGGGGCAGCCCCCGCTCAGCCCTGGGCAGGGAGTTTTTCCTGGATTTACTGCCTCGGTGGTCTCTGTCTTTGCTTCGGTGAGGGTTGGAGCCACGCGGGGGGCTGCATGCTCTCCACTTTGCTGAGGCTCCAGGGCTCTCTCCCAATTCATTTCAAGCCACATGCTTGACCCAAGGGAGACCCTATAACCACTGGGTTTCTTTGGTGCTGATAAAATATACATTTCACCAGCTCCTCCCCTGAACACAGTGATGTCTCCACTAACTCAGCTAGCAGTGGGAAGGGTCTGGACCAAAGCCGAGGGGCTGTCCCAGCCCATGCATGCTGCTGTGATGGCAGGCAACATGCCCTGAGCTGTAGGGAGGCTGTATCCAGAGCAGGACAGGGCTAGCATCCAAGTTCAAGGAGCTTGGGGAAGAGAGGAGGCTGCTCCTTTGGGCTGCTCTAATTTAGTCCTGCATGCAGAAAGCACAAAAATGCTGTAAATCCCCCTTTACCTGCTGCTACCACACCCAGAGCCAACCGTGCGCTCTGAACCTTGGCCTGGACCTAGCAGCCCCCAAACCACAGAGACGTCCCAATACAGGCCTGACCTGTGGGGCTCGTCTGGGAGCTCAGAGCCCCTCCAAATCAGCCGACCCTCAAAAGTGTTTGGCTTCTTCTCCCCTTCTCATCTTCCTTTCAGTATTCCCAGGAGCTCAGAGGAAGGGGCCCTGGGTGGGTTGGCTGTGCTGGGACCCTTTATAAAGCCCTGGAGGCAGGGTATTTGTATTCCCATCCCATCATTTTAGGTCTTCTCCAGCCTGTTTCTCCTGGGAAACCCCATGGTTGGGGATGGGTGGGTAGTTTGTGTTCTTAGGGACACCTGGCAATCAGGGCTCTTGGTAGAGGTGCGATAACTTTTATTAGACCAACTAGATTTTTGCCAAATAATTCTTTAATTGCAAGCTTAGGGATACCTGTGTCGTGAAAAGAGACCCTGTCTTGCATGCCCTTGGTGTCTTTCTGCCCTTGCTCTCATGCACAGCTGCAGGGGGGTGCCCAGAGAGCGTCCCCAGTGCATCTCCGGGTGCAGAGAAGGGGCATCACGGCAGGGCTATGGGCACTGGTTAAAGCCCCAGCTGCTGTGAAGACCCCCAAGCTGCCCCAAACTCCCCAGGGTTGTAATCCCAGTCGCCAGGTGGAAGGGGAGGTGTGAAGAGCTCACCCCCAGAGCCCCCGCTCACCACTGTCTCTCTCTTGCCCCTCCGCAGCCTGCTTTTGGAAATACTGTGTCTGAGGCCTGGCCCAAGGGGAGGAGGAAGAGGAGATGAGCCCCACACTGCCAGGCTGCGGCCTCGCTGCTTCATCATCCTGCTGTTCCCCCGTGGAGTGAGGATGGGCAGGGGTCCGGCTACACCACCGCAGCCCCCTCCCTGCGGGCACCAGCTTCCCCCTCCGGGCTCTGCTGCACCCCGTCTTCCCAGCTCTGCCTTGCTTTGTTTTTTAGTGTGCTCCCTGGGTGTCCCTGCCTCCTCCAGCACTGCTCCATGCTTCCTTTCACCCCCGTGCCCCCCATCCCTCCGAGCCCTGGGAGGATGCCCGGCCAGCTCCTGCCCTCTGCAAGAGCTGGGCATGGTGGTGTCAGGGATCCCTGCTCCCCTTCCCCACCTGACAGCAGCAACCCATGTCCAGGAGGGCGATGGGCCCGGAGCTGGCACCGGTGGGCTGAGCGCGGTGTGGGGGCCCACGGGCTGGCAGCCCTGACGTGTCTGTGTGCGAGTCCTGTCTGTGTGCACTGTATGCATCCTTTGGTGTTTCCCTCGGGGGGGAGAAAAGGCACAGAACGGAGCCGCTGGATATCACTCAATAAAGAGGAAAGACCCATTTCTATTGCACGGGCATCCTGGGGCTTTCCTTTCTCTTTGCAAAGAAGGTGCAGGGACTGGGGAGGGTGTTCATTATGGGTGCAGCAATGGGGTCTCACTCAACAGATGCCTACGATCCCAGCCGGTCACATCGTGTCGCTGCTCATGGCTTGGATTGTGGTCTCCGTTCCTCCAAAACCAGTTACTCTCCTCTCTCCACTCCCTGGCTTCTGGCCCATGCTGGAAGCAGCAAGGTCCCCTATAGGCTCCTTTAGCAGGGGACCTATACCTCTGATAATGCTGCATCTGATACATGCTGCCAAGGAGCTGTGGGCAGCAAGCCGATCACTCCCAAAGCACATGCCACTCCTGCTGCTAGCTTTCTGGGACCTAAGCTCTGTGCTTCATATGTATGCAGTGTGCACGTGTAAATGTGCCTCTCGTGTGCTGCTCCTATCACGGCAACAGCAGCAGACACAGCCCTTTCTGCAGAGAGCTCTCTCTGGTCCTTGGAAACGCGTCCGGCCTTTTCTGCCCATCACCCCATACCCAGCGTTCCCAGCTTGGTGGGCAACAAGCTGATTATCTCTAATGACCAGAGCAGAGGATTTGAGCTGAGGTCTGCAAGCCCAGCTGTGCCCCGTCTGCTTCCCATCACACCGCACGACTCACAAGCACAACGTGAAGCTCTAACGATTGCACCATTAGCCTTCGTGGGTGGGGTGGCATTGGAGAGACCCTATAGGGTGGTTGCTGGGGGAGTGCAGGCAGATGCGACAAAGTTCATTGATTTTAGGGTGGAAGGGGTCATTGGGCCAGCTCAGCCTGTGGTTTCTGCGGCTGAGTTTGTTGCTGGCTCTTTTCTGGCAATGACTTGAATCCCTATGGCCTTATACACCTGGGGCAGCCTATAGAGTTTGGGCTTGGGGGACTATCCAACGGTGACCATGGGGGTGTGAAACATAAGCTAAGTTGGCAGAAGGCCCCCCTCCCTCTCCCTTTTGCAATAGCAAGCTGTGGGCTGGCCCTTCCCCTTGGAAAGGACCCGTCACAGGGAACAGACAGACCATAAACCAGCCCCTTGCATGAGGTAGGGACTTCCTCTCTGGGCAAGTGACTGTTCTCCAGCCTGGAGCCTCATTGCTCTGAAACACACAGGGCACATATACACGTTCCTCTTTTAAGCAGGCTTACCCTAAAATCACCATTATTAAGGTGCATTAAGGGCATGTGTGTGCCCTTAATGCACCTTAAAAATGGCAATTTAAAGCTATATTGAGCCTAAATTTGATGCCTGCTATTAGGTACTAACAGCTAAGTCATATTAGCGCACGTGTAGAGGTGCTAATGCACATTAATGTGGTGTGTGTCAATGGATACACACTATGTTAATGCGCATTAGTGCATCTACACATGTGCTAATGTGACTTAGCTATTCATGCCTAAATGTAATGTGCCTTAATGCTCATTAGCATATCCACATGTAGACGTGTGCCTAAATTCTCTGAAGCTGCAGGGGTGCAGGTTGTAGCCGTGTTGGTCTAAGGACATAGGCAGACCCGAAAGCTTGCCTAATAACTATTTTCCAACTATTTGGGTTGGTCTAATAAAAGATATCAGATTCACCCAAGGAACCTTGTCTGCCTAAATTCTCTTAATGCATCTTAAGCAAAGGCATATTAAGTTTAAATGCACATAAATGCACGTATAGACATGCCCCCAGAGAGGCAAATCAGATCTCCCTTGGGTGCTGCTTGCATGCAGGTACAGGGGCAGCCCAGCTGCGTGGCATGCCAGCCCCATGGCTGAGCGCCCAGCCTGGAGGGTGATGGGAACGGGCTGGGGAGATGCTCAGACATGATCAAAATGGGGAATTTTCACAAAACCAAAATGTCCTTGAGCTTGCAGCAGACACGTCTCATGTGCGCCCGGCTCATGACAGCCTTGTGGGGTCAGGGAGGAGGATGGGGCCTGCAAGGACACACATCCCACAGCCTGGCCCTAATCAGACAGGTGGCCACGGGTTCTCCCTGCACCCTCAGCTCTCTCACGGGCATCATTTTTGCATCTGCTTTGGAGATTGGGAGGCCGGTACCGAACTCATTTCTCCCCTAGTCTGCAGCCCCCTTGCCTGAAGCTGGGTGTTGTGCTTTGATACAACCCATTCCTGTAACTCCCATGAGGAAGACCTTTGCTGTTCCCTGCCCCTTGCTATCCTGTATGCACACAGCCTCTTTCCCAAATGAATTGATGCCATTATTCCCAATGAGGATCTATTATAAACCACCCCCGGAGTCTAGGTCCATGTTTGAGCTGCTCAAATGATTGATTATATAGTATAGACCTGACTCCCCAAATCGAGCTTGCCGAGCGCTGGGGATGACTAGAGCATGGTGCCAACCCCAAAGCTGAGAGCAGGCTCTTCTCTATTCCAGTTTACGTTTCACGGGGTGGGAGGCCCTTCTCGTTGCCCACTATTCCCCCCAAAGCTCCTGCCAGGTGGAGATTTGAGGTCCAGGGACCTCAAATCGCCACCTCTTCCCTCAAACGGCACAAGAGAGGTGGAAGCAGGATAATCAGCTGAGAGTCATAGGAAGCGAAGACCCCCGCAGCAGGTCGGTGTCTCCCAAACAGATGAACAAGGCAGGAAAGATCACTACAAGCCAATCCCTAAGATATTACGTGGTGTTTATTCAGGCAAACTCCTACTGACATCCATAGAAGCTTTTCCTGAGTAAAAACCACCATTGTCCCCAGGATGGCTAACTCTTTCCTTTAGCTGCCCCAAAGCTACCGACCAAACGTCCCCGTTGAATTAAATGTGCAAAGCAAAAGGCGCCAGCTGCTCATGGATGCCTCTTGGTGTCTCTAAAAGTTTTATTTTTTCTCCAAAAATTCTAATAGTCCTTGCAGGGATAATGAACTCGTGCAAATTAAAAAAAAAAAAAAAAAAAAAATTGCCATGCAATGAAATTATATACACAGATTTTCTGTTGCCTTTTACCAGTGGAACAGAAAGCAGCTGCGAGGAAGTTCTGATCTGATGGATTGGATCTGTTACCGCTTGGAAAAGGCAATGTGAAACAGATTTTGCATGAAGTCAATTCCTTAAATGTCGAACCGTTAATCAATGACAAGATGTTGTCGGAAGCATCCTCCGTGTTTCTGCGACATTCCCAACGTCGCATCCATCTTTCAGATGCCTCTGCAGAAAGAAAAGCAATGATATTTAAATTCTCCTCAAAGATCTGGAGGATGAAACTCAAGAATGATCCAGGGAAGACAAAGCTCGGAAAACTAGTTTTGTCATGCGGGTTACAAATCCCTAACTTCTGGCATTAAAATTAAATGCACAGCGGGAAAGGAAATATTATACAAGATGACCTACATGCAATTCAATGTAGATAAATGTCAAGCGATGCACATGGGCAAAAATATCCCAAACTCCACCTACGCTGTGATGGGCTCCACATTGGCTGCTGCTGCACGGGAATGGGAGCTGGGGATCATTGTGGCCCATTCACAAAAAAATACCAGCTCATGGCTCAGCAGCTATCAAAAGGGGAAATTAAAGTTCAGGATTATTAAGGGAATTTTAAACAGCATGGAAAGTATTGTGATGCCCTCTTATAAATACATGGTGTGTACACACCTTGAATATGGTGCCTGGTTCTGGTCCCTACACCTGGAAAAGGAGACAGAAGCGGTGGAGAAGGTCCAGAGAAGGGCAACAAGGATAACGAGTGGTATGGAGGGGCCTGTCCATGGGGCAAGGCTAATGAGGCCAGGCCTGTTCAGTTTAGAAGAGAGATGCTGTGCGATACGGGAGACTAGGCAAGATGGACCTGGTCTGACCCCGTCGCTGCCAGTCCTGGTGTTTTTAGGACCTTGCAGCTCGGGAGGTTGAATTGCATGCATGCAACCAGGAGGAGATCTTCGACCCACCGCACTCCTGAACTTCCCTTTGCTGAGCTCCACTTACTTGCCGGTCTGCTAACCCTTGGTGTTGGCCAGGCGGTTCATGCCGATCCGGTCTACGGGGATGAATCGCCTCTTGGGCAGCTCCACCACTTTCCTGCACAAAGAGAAACCAGGCAGGGCAAGTTCAGAGGAAAAGCCAGGCAGATGTTGCCTCTTCGCTGCTTTGATGCCAGCTGGTGTCTACTTGCCCTGGCTTCTGCTTTTGTGACCTGCCAGCCTCAGCCCTGGGGCTTGATTGGCAGGGCTGTGCTGGTGAGGTAGGGGGCTACACCTCGTTCCTCAAAACGAGGCAAAAAGCTCTACCTGTTTCCAGGAGGGCTCTACATGACATTAGAAAAGCACAAATAAAAGGCTGGAAATGCTCCTTTTTGTGGCTGTTATGCCACCTGCCCATTCTTCTAGGAGATCCCGTGCTGCACAGGTAGGCTTTTGGGCTGGGCCCTGAGGGTTGGACACCCTAGACTTACAAGCCCCTTAGTCTGAGAAGCCTGCCATGTCCCTGACATTGGGCATACCGAGGGAAAGCCCTTGGTAGTCTGCATCACATGTTACTCCAGTGGTTCTTGCCCTGCCCTGGATGCTGAGACTGTTAAAAGGGCTGCACTGCAAAAGCCCAAGGTCTCTCCCTGACACAGGGCTAAGTCTGTGGGGCTGAAGCACCCCGAAGCCTCCTCAGATGAATTCTCCCAGCCTCAAGCAATGCAGCATCCTTTTGGGCTCCGCTTGCTACCAAAAGTGACCCTTCCCGGAGCAACCCCGTGAATGCTTTCTGAACCAGGGCAGGCTGGAGAGAGCTCAGCCAGCCCAGGAGACTGCCCCGTGCTGCTGCTTCAGACTACACATGCATTGCAAGCTCCTGCTCAAGCCCCTTGAATGGATGCTCTGTTTGCCCTCCAGGCTCCAGCATATGGGGTGGCAAACACCCAACTGGTCCAGGGGGCTGATAGGGATTAAGGATAAGGCCTGAAGATGGAAAGTTTGCCTGCAGAGAGTATAGAGAGCCCAAGTCCAGGGCCACATGGCTGTGAGCACTGCCCTCCTTCGACCGAGGGCTCTGAGCCAGGCGAGACGAAGGGCGGCCTGGGCAACAGAGGAGAGAGGGGCTGGGCTGTGCAAATTAATTTTGCTAAGTGGGCTAATACTGGTCTCTGACCCAGGCCCTTAGTCAATATTGTGGCATCACGCCGGTGGCTCTAAGAGGGCTCAGTGCAGAGGCAGGGTTGTGCTCATGTGTGCGGTCAGAGGGGTGTGGGAAGGCGCCGTGCACTGCAAAGTGCCCCAGGGACAGCGCTCTTGTGTCAGGGACACGTCCACACCTGCAGCTGCCCAGAGCCGGGGCTGCTCAGCCGTGGCATGGAGCCACATCTTCCCTGTTTGCAGACACAGCCCAGACTCTGGCTCTAGGCCAGGGTAACACTCAGCCGGCGCCTCCCAGGAGGCAAATGGCTCTTCAGCTTATCGGCCGTGGCTCCTTGCAGAAACCCATGTCAATGGGGCTTGTGTTGCTCTGTCTGTTTTCTTGCTGCAGGCACTGGGCAAGCTCTCCTGCTCTCAGACGATTTTCCATGTTGCACTGTGCAAAAGCATAGGTGTCCTCGAGCTTGTTCTTTTGCCCCAAGGTGGGTTTGTCCCCCTTCACCTCAGGGTGGCTATATTACAGTGGCTGCTTGGTTAATGCAGTCTATGCGCGTCGATCCTAAACCAGTCCAGACTGAGGATTGAAGCCTAGGAGGATTTGTAAGTGTGTCCGGTGTGCAAGCAGCTGGTGGGACATGCCCTGGATGGCAGGAGGCCTCCGCTGGGTGTGTTGAGCTAAAGCAAACAAGTCACCGTGAGGGACGAGCATCGTCTGGGGGCAAGAGAGATGAAACAGAGGAAAGCTAGGAGGGGGGTTGTCTTCTCCTGTCCGAAGTGGGTCCTTTGCAATGCAGCACTGCAACTGAAGTGTTAAACGTAGTCTGCCAGAGGTGGTGGTATTAACCCCCTGAGTGCTGGCTGGGGAGATGGCCCACCGATTGATTTGAGTTTGACCCCCTTGCTTTAGAGAAGAGCATAGCAGCGAACATGGTCATGAGATGGAAGTCATTGTTTTTTAAAGGAGTGAAAATCGAAGACAAGAGGTTCCTAGTGAAACCCTCGCCTGTGCCGCTTATGGCAACAAAATGAAGGAAAGAAGGAGCATTTCTCACCCTTGTTTCACTCATAATGACAAAAGCCCAGGCACGGCGTTTTAGAGTAGACTTGGCTTCCCCGATAGCTAATAGGTTAGACCAGGGATTTGCAGCTGGGGGCCTCGAGATCCTTTCAAGGGTGCCAAGGGGTGCAGCACAGTGAGGTGGGCAAACATGATTCGAAAGATAAATCCAGAGATTTCAAATAGGAATCCAGTGGGTTCAAAACCTTCTGCCCTGCTGTGGGCTTGCTGAGCTCTTTTGCAACTCAAGAACTAGGACTTTTCTATAGTCAAAAAACAAATGAAAACGAAGAGCTGGCATTTTCTGAGAAGGACCATGAGTCAATCAAGGGGTGCCTTGAATCTAAAACGGATGAAAAGCACTGGGTTAGACAATGGGTTTGCATGGGATGCTTTGCACAGGGATGATGCTGCCTCGGGCAGGGGTTGTACAGGAAGACCTCTGCATTTTCTATGATTTTATTGCTAAAAAGTGGTGATTCTGCAACTCTCTGGGCAATTTCCAGGGGGTAACCAGCACCGTTTTGAAGGCCCCATACGAAAGCTTTCACATCCAGTGGGGACGCAGAAAATGAACTTCCAGGTTCAGCAGGTGAGTGTTCGAGACGCTTGCACAACTGCCCCTCGAGCTGCGTTTTCCCTGGTGAGGGGCGATAAAAATAGGAATTCATTTCCCATATCCTCCTATCTGGCACCCTTCCTAATTGCAAGGTGCAACTGAAAACAGGGTGGAATTAAAAAAAACAACATAACAACAGAAAAGTCACATTATTGTAACATTGTGGGAGCCTGAAGCACTGAAATAAAACTCAGAGGCTGTTTTACAGCTGAGCTGGTCCCTCTTGCGGCAGACTGAGGCTATGGCATGCTTCTCTGTCCATCTTTTGAAGCTTGCTACCCAGAGCATCGTCCCCTACAACAGAGGTGCCTGAGCTGCAAGGGTCAGGCATTGGGCAAGCACCTGGCTGGGGTCGTCTGACCCCAGCGCTCTTTCCTGCCCAGGCAGGGGGTCGGACTCGATGATCTACCGAGGTCTCGTCCGACCCGAACATCTGTAAATCTATTG
>NW_005842426.1:793552-806266 GCF_000455745.1 Alligator sinensis
AGTATTGGCTTGCTGTTGCTAAACTTGATGGAGTTTCTGTCTCTTCGCATCTCATGGGAGAACTCATTCTTGCTTTCAGCCAAGCTTTCAAAACTTTCTCTCTTATGAGCAGGTGAAACTTTATCCCAAGTTTTAGGGGTATAGGTTGGTTGTAGCCATGTTGGTCTAAGGACATAGGAAAACAAAGTTCTTTGGGTAAATCGGATATCTTTTATTAGACCAACTCCAATAGTTGGAAAAATTCTACTTTGCAAGCTTTTGGGTACAGACGCCCTTCATCAGGCTGAGGAAGGGTATGACGCTCTTCTCGGAGGGACCGAATGGTAAAGAAGCCAGAGGCTGGTCTGCATGCAAGAAAGCCAGTCAGTGATGATGTAAATTGAGGAAAGGCACAGATGTAAATCCAGGAAGGGCACAGACCAACTGCAGATGCTTCCTCAGCCTGACGAAGGGTATTTGCACCCGAAAGCTTGCAAAGAAGAATTTTTTTTCAAGTATGTGAGTTGGTCTAATAAAAAATAGCCCACAGTTTAGCTCTGGACTCAGGGGCTCAAGAAGCAAGAACAACTTCTTCAGTGAAAGAAGCAAGACGGTTAGCTGAAGACTGAAGCAAGCATCTTCTGTGCAGACCATGGGTAGAGGAAAGCATGAAACGCTTGGCCAATGGTTAACAGCTGCCCTGGCATATAAGCGATGTAATGTTTCTGCTGTGACAGCATTACTGTTAATCATCATCAGGCTCATTACAGCAGTGCCCAGGGACCGGCCCAGAACAGGGCCCCACCGTGCAAATACAACCCAGCGCTTGAAGAGCTTCGGGTACAAGAGATCAGACCGATGGAGAGTGCAGTAGGGGCAGGACATGTAAGCAGAGTAAATAGGGTCCTGGAAGCAAATCTCCAGCTTCTGCTACAATTTCTAATTTATTTTTGTTTTCACGTGGGGGAAGACATCGAATTAGGCAGGGAAATGAAGACAAAAGGGGAAGGGGAAATGGTGGGGAAGGGAACGGGCCAGGTGCAGAGTGAAATGGAGCTGGAAAGACTGGGAGGAAAGGAGGAGAAAAAAGCCAAATAACCCAGGACAGAGGTAGCCCAACTTTGTCTATAGGAGACTCCTCACTTGTCCAGAGGTCCCTGCAGAGATCCCGTATTTACTGAAAAATGATGGCATATTGAAAACATCACTGCCTTTTTTTGGCTTAATAGATTCAAGCCATCACCCCAAATAACAAATATTTTAGTCATTTCACTGGTGCCTTAACATCTCAGACCGTGCACCTCCAAAGTGGATCGGCAGGTGGAAGGGAAACCACGAAGGCAACCAAGGAAAGAGGGAAAACTGCTTGACCATACAAGTGTCCTCTCTGATGCCGGCGCTTGTCGGACCTTCCTAAATGATCGTCCATTGTGGTTACTTTGGCCGAAGGGTCGAATTCACTATCTACGTAGAGTATCTCCCATAAGTCTCGCCATGCTGAGCCCCTGCGAGTGGACTCCTCTCATCCAGGCTATTGAGAAGAGGAGCACCATCGGCATGTAGTTTCCCAAGGGAGGAGACGGTGGGCATCATGCTGGGCACCGGGGGCCCCTCTACTCGCACAGCGGTTCCTGTTTCGGTTGCATCTGCAGATGCCTCGACTGACAGATCCTCCATATTATCATATCATGTTCCTGTGGTCTGGCAGCTGGGTAGATGAGGGGTTGAGATGCAGCTGTGTAAAACGCAGCGCTCGACGAACCTCAAATGGCTTAGTCAAGGAGCCAAAACCTCGTCTGCTCCTCCAAAGAACGCCAGGCTCTCGAAGGTCAGCAATTGGGTTGGATGTGCCGTGGAAGGAGACATTTGTGGTATTGTGGCATGTCAGAGTCCAGCTAGTCCTGGAGGAAACTGTTTTCATTCAAGTGATGGGAGAAAAACAAGGGCAGCTTCACTCCTGCTTCCGTCTCCCCTCCTGCGATTTCTTTTCTTTCTGGGAAATGTTGATTGCACGGATATTTTCACATGCCGACCAGGACTAACAACCAATTCCCCCGTGTGTGTGTGCAAAGTCAGCCTCCCTCTTTCCAACTAAGGCTCCAAACAGCCACCTTTGCATAAAGACACTTAGCACAGTGCAATTTTTTTTCTGCACAGAAAGGAACCAGTTCTGAAATGATCAGTAAAAGATCCTGCCTGATGATTGAATCATTTTGCATTTCGCCTTTTACTGGCTTGGGCCTAAAAATGAAGAGGAACTATTAAGGATGGCTGAAAAAAAAATGCAATGCCAAAAATGATTGCAACCACAGCGCCTATCCAACAAAGTATATTAAGCTAGCAGCTAACTTTAATAATGTGATTAAGGGGGATAAGTCTAAGGACATAGCAGACGAGGTTCTTTGGGTAAATCTGATATCTTTTATTAAACCATATTTTTTATTAGTTGATAGCATGATATTTTTATTAGCTGGTCTAATAAAAGACATCATAATGCAAATCAAGAAATTTAATGGATCAGGACTTCAATTTGGGAGGGGGTGGGGGGTCACCAGAAGTAGCAGCAAGAGAGATCTCAGAGCTTTCAGTTTTGGTGAGCAGACCCTGTCCCTTTGCTTTTAAACCCCCCAATTTTGCTTCCTGAATGGCAATTTAACTGACAGGTCACTCGTGGGGTTGCAGAAGAGGGCTGCCATCCCTTGGATGTCCTGCATGGGTTGAGTTTGGCCGCAAAGACAAACCAGCTACAGGGAGTATTGCTCGCTGCAGCCGGAGAGCTCGACATCTTGCAGCAATAGCAAGACAAGTGGTCTCTGAGCTACCCCACCCTGACCCAAAAATCAGCTACCAAATCAAAACGAGTGGCTTGCCTTTCAGAGGTCTATCTATGAATCTCACAGACAGCCTTCGCCGGGCCCCGGCCGGCCACCCAACTTACTTCTGCTTGCCTTTCACGTCGAGGGAGGTAGCAGAGATCCTGTCGAGGGGAGACCCAAACCCTGGGAAACTCCTTTTCTTCTTGGTCTCAATCACGTCATTCTCCAGGGAGACGAGCTCATCCAGAAGCAGCAGCTTAGCGGCCAGGTCAGTGGCTGACTTGTCCTCGCTGGATGTGGGACGTGAGGGGTCAACGGGCTGGAAAGGAAAAGGGACAGCACTGGTTGAGGCTGAAATTTCAGGGGAAAAAAATAAAACTTCATAGACTCATAGAAAACGAGGGCTGGAAGGGAGCTCAGGAGATCACATCTAGTCCAGGCCCCTGCTCCCAGCAGGACCAGCCCCAACCACATCATCCCACCATGATGGAGAGTGGTCAGGACCATCCCATAAGCACACCGTTACTGCAAGAGACTGAAGTTGCGGCACGTTTTCCATGTGCAAACCATTTTTTTCATTGCAGGTCAGTCATTTCTCAATGAAAAATTGTGAGTGAGTGTCTCATGACATTTATCCTTTTTTTTCCTGAAAAATGACCTGGCTTTTTCAACACAAAACTTTCCTCTATTGGAAACATTTTCAAAGTGGTTATCAGTGCTTTTCATGCCCTGCAGTCTGGGCTTTAGGTGTGCAAACTTCCTCTAACTAGTTTAACATTTTTAATTGTGTGAGAGGCAAGGACTACGGGGAATTTTGCCTGGGATCTCTTGATTGTATAATAACAGCCTTCAGGATGTCGACTGCCGTGGTCCCCCTGCTTTACCTGTGGCAGGGCTGGGTGTGAGGTCTTGTGTTGTGTCAGGGTTTTACAAAGAGTTTAGATTATGAATATTTTGCACAGGGCTGATTTGGTCTCAGGCAGGGGGTTGGACGAGATGTGAGCTCTGCAGGTCCCTTCCAGCCCCTTGACTTTGGTGGGTGATCTCTTTTATTAAGTCTCCTATATTTGGGAGGGATACAGACAAGTTTGTGGGTACCACACAGCCTTCCTGGACCATCACAATTATAATCTCACCCCAACACTACCCTATTGAATATTGCTAATTTTGGTTTACATTGCAATTAACTCCACAATTTTTTAAAAATTAAAATAAGTCTTTCAAAATTTAAAAATTCCTTGCTAATTAATTTCCAGAGTCATTTCCAAATTCTGATGTTTGACCAGCTCAGCAAATCATCTCTAATTCCTGCACAAATAGACACTGCTTTACCAGAAAGGTACCAAGGTTGGTTCACCCCGAACCATTATGGAGGCAGGCCGTTGCTTGGCGGGGCTTTAATGGTCCAGGAGTGGAAGTAAAGAAGAGCAATTTCTCTTGAAATGGGAAAGGAAGTTAGATCAAAGTCAGGTGTGTATTTTGTCCTTGGTTTCAAAAGCAATACGTTAATGCAAGGTGGAAGAGGAGTTTCTTCTGGAGCTGCCGTGGGAATGCCAAAATCTGAGCCAAATACTGCACTAGATTTGCAAAACGGAGATGCCTTATCTAGCTCCTTCTTCCAATTGTGCTACATTCAGGGAGCCATTCTTTAATAAGCAAAAGAAAGGGATATTCCTAGCATCTCTTCTTATCAACTTTATAATCAATAAATGAGAGAGATCATGTGTGTCATCTCCCAGCCCCTGGAGCAATGTGGGGCAAAACAAGAAAGCCATTCTCTCTGCGCTGCATTGCTACACTTGATGCACATAAAGGAGTTTTCACTTAGTTTATTAAAAAAAACTCCACCATGCTTGGAAAATATAGTGCAGATGAAACCTTTGAATCGGCATGGGCTCTGACAGAAGCAGGAATATGCCAGTAAAGTAGCCATCCTGATTATCAGCAGCTGACAGGAGATATCTGTGCTCAAAGAGTCATGGTAGTGTTGGAGTGATGTAGCCACGATAGCCCAGGACACATGCACGAGGCCTGGAGTTTGTGGGTGATATCCTTAATTGAACCAACTGCAGGTTGGGATAGATTTAGACAACCTTTTGAATGCTGTGCTTTCCCTTTTCAGGTCTTCAGGGTCTTTTCTGAGTCCACTAAGAGTTATTACTCACAAAAATCCTTTGCTTCTCCATCATCCAGCCCTGTTTCTACACGGTGCAGACTGCAGCCATTGGGTTTCTCATTGCTGGCAAGAAAGCTTGACAGCTATTAATGCACGTGCAATGTGCCCCCGCATGTTTTACAAGCAGGGCAATGGCCCAGTGAGCCTAGCCACCCAAACTAGCATCGTCCAGCCACCCAGCAATGGCTCGCATGGGAGGGAAGCCACCTTTGGACTCGCCGGCCTCCAGGCCCTCTTGCAGCTGAGCTGACTGCGGGCATCCAGAGAGATGGGTTTGAGTCTTGCCCCAAAGACACCACAGCTGCTCTGTGACCATCCAAGCAGGGCATGCAGTTGCTTGATGGATGGAGGGTTTAAAACAACATCGCTGCAGACACTTGGATAATCATTATTTTTGTGACATTCATGATTGCAGAAGAATCTGCAGAGCCTTGATTAGAGAACCAGGGTGGCTCTGGACACTTCACCCTAGCCTGAACCGAATCAGGCCCCGACTTCCCATCTCTCAAATGGTCCCTTAATGAATTTTGCCCCCTGGGGAGATTGGTACAACTTGTGGAGGTTTTGCCTTCCTCTAGCTGCGGGGTATGGCACCAACGTGGGACCTCTCAAGGGTATTTTAACAATAGCAGGATGGTGGCTTCATCTGTGGCAGATTCAGGTGTGATGCCTTGTGCCGCATCAGGGTTGATGATGGTTTTTTCTAAGAGGTTAGATGATGGATTTGTCTGGGCTGGTTTGCACAAGGCTGATCCTGCCTCAGGCAGGGTTGTTGGACTAGATGACCTCTGGAGACCCCTTCCAGCCCCACTTTTCTAGGATTTTAATGGAGGAAGATAGCTGCAGCCTCCTGGATGTCTCTGGCATGTGCAGCAGTGCACTTCAGGGATCGTCGATGGGAAGATGCAGGCTAGGAAATGACATTTCCCGTCCAGCTCAGGAAGACTAGCAACAGCCCACGTTCTTGATGCACGCCTTCAGGCACCCTCACCGTCCTCTTCGTTACTGCATCGCAGCACAGATAACCTTCCTCCTACAAGGCCGATATGACAGGAGTACGTAGTGGGGCGGTACACAGCACTCAGCTGAAGCTCATGGGAAGCCAAACGCTCCTCTTCCTCACACAAGTCCTGCTGTGGATGGCAGTGGCTACTTCTGGGATGGTGTAAGTCTGACCTAACTTCATAATAGAAAAGCACAACACTGTGCTGCACAGCGACGGACCCGGATTTCACTCTGCCCCAAAGCCCTCGCTATTTAAGACGCCAAACCTGGGACCCTTGCAGACCCTGGCTGAAGTTGAATGGACTCCTTGCTAGTAGTGGTGATGGGCCGTGTGGATGGATGCCTAAATGAGGCCGGGATCCAGTTCACGGAGGTAAGACACACATGGGAGGAGAGGGGCGGAGGCTGAGATGACAGTGATGGGAACACAAAGAGACAAGGACTGTTTAATTGGGACTGGTTCGTGCGCTTCATTTCTGCCCCCCACTGCAGAAAGGATGGGGACACATTGGAGAGAGTCCAGCGGAGGGCAGTGAAAATGGTTGTGGGGCTGGGGGACAGGACTGGTGAGGAGAGGCTGAGGGAACTGGGCTGATTGAGTCTGGAGAAGAGAAGACCGAGGGGGATTGAATAGCAGCCTTCACCTCCCTGCAGGGGGGCTGCAAAGAGGATGGAGCTGGGCTGGTCTCAGTGGGGGCAGATGACAGAAGGAGCAATGGGCTCAAGTTGCAGCAAGGGAAGTTGAGGTTGGATATTAGGAAAAACTTTGTCTTGAGGATGGTAGTAAAGCACTGGAGCAGGTCACCCAGAGAGGTGGTGGGATCTCCATCCTTGGAGGTTTTGAAGACCCGGGTAGACAAAGCCGTGTCTGGGATGATGTAGTTGGGGCTGGTCCTGCTTGGAGCAGGGGCTGCACTAGATGTGACCCCTTGAGGTCCCGTCAACCCTCATTTTCTGTGATTCATTTTCATTGACTGTAAGAAATAACTCAACCCAGATTGAACTCAGCATCAGCAGCCCAGGCCCAGAGATACCAAACTTCTTACTACAAGGTTTCCTAGTTTCATAGTCGGTCGGGTCAGAAGGGACTTGAGCAGACCATCAAGTCCGACCCCCTGCCATGGCAGGAAAGAGCACTGGGGTCAAACGAAGAAGGGCCATGAGATTGACTGGATCTGGTCTCCTCTTGCTTGCAAAGCAATGGCATTGCCTCTTTCCACTGGACCGTGCTGGATCCAGGGCAGGGGCTCTCCCTGCAAATGCCTTTTAATGCGTTGCTTTGAAAATGTTGGCTAAGCCATTCTGGCCCCTGGGGTTGATTTGTGCAGGATTCAGTCCCCTCCTCAGGATGTGAGCAGGGGGGACCAGCAGGAACAAGTTGCCTGCTCGTTTGGGGCAGAGCCATGCCTCTTAGGGTGAGCTGCACAGGCCGGGCAGAAAAGCTGGTTCGCTCATCACCACTTTCTCCGCGCTGGGCAAGCTGCCGAGAGGCAACCTCACCCCCACTGCATCCCTGCAGGCCCTTGTGCACCTGCCTTCCACCTTGCCCTCGTGCATGGGATGCAGCATCACTAGAGCTCAGGGCAGCAGCTTCGGGAATAGCCACGTACCTCTGGAGCGGCTTCAGCGAGGAGCGCCGCGCCGGCGTGCCACTGCAGCAGGGTCACCGCCAGGACGAAGGGCGCCGCCGCCACCAGTCGACACTGCGGCATCTGCAAAGCACAGCAAACCCTTGAGTCGAGGAGAGCAGAGCAGGGAGAGCTGGGACAGAGAGAGGGAAGGACGCAGAGGAGACGCAAAGCAGCAGGAGGGAGTGACTTGCTCAGGGTTGTACCACAACTCAGTAGCAGAGTCAGGAAGAAAACCCAGGAGTCCCAAGTCTGAGCTGCTACAGCTGGAGACTCTCATCCCAGACTCCTTCCCCTATAGCAAGTAGCAGGAAGGACCGAGTGGGGTTCCCAGGTGTCTTTCCCAAAGCGGCTTTTGCACTGGCTTGAGACGACAACCCTCCCCCAGGGAACAAGAAACCCAATTCAAAACCCACCCCAACGTCCCCCTCTGCCCAGGAGAGCAGCCATCAGCTGGGCAGGGCACGGTGCCCTGCAGCTGCCAGGGCTGCATCCCTCTGCAGACAGGAGCGCGAGATTAACGGGGTCAGAAAGAGCAAGGAGGAGCGGTCTCGGGACTCTGTGGCCTGGTGTGTAGGGCACTCCCGGGGCGCTGTCCCTGCAGCCGGAGCCACTCTTAGAAAATTAGGGTTGATAATGGAAGAAAGGCCGTGCGTAGGGTGCCTTTACGCATTAAATAGGCAACACGCCGTGGCTAAGGCACAGAAATAGCCGTGTTTCGAGCTGTGCAGGGTGAGGGGGTCACTGTGGGGGGGGGCGTTTGGGATTTAAACCCTGTCATTGAACCGGATGCGAACCTCTGTGTGGATTTTAATAGGAGCAGGGTGGGAGGAAAGGAGACTTCTCATGTCTGCTAATCTGCTCGTTAATCTGTTAGCGAGCCCAGCCCGGGAGGGAATAATTCAACTCGGAAGCTGCCACTCTTTGTTGACTCTCCTGGTGGAAGCCAGGAATAGATGGGATGTATAAATATCCCTGGTGATGGATGATGGCTGGTCTGTCCTCTGCTTTGCAGCTCTCATCAGCTCAGGCAGGATGTGCCCAGCAAAAACACGTTGCTCATTTTCCCACACTACGAAGGTGGGAAACTGGGCAAGTATCCTTGGGCTCATATTTGGAGGTCAAGGCCAAGTTTGCATTCATGCTTGCTTCTAGAGTTTCCCATCAGTTCAACCTATGCTTTCAGGATTCGGGTATCCTATTTGGTACCCTTTTATTTGGCACAAGGGCACAGAAAATCACCGGCCAGACCCTGACCTGGTGTTGAAAGTATCTCCATTGAGTCAAGGGAGAGGTAGGTTGGGTCCCAGATCCTCTCCTTCCAAACCAAATAAAGCCATGGCCCTGTGTAATCTGTGTTTTTTAATCTGTGCAACAGACATTTTTGCATGTGGCTCCGCACTGGAATAAGAAGTGGCAGCCCATCGCCTTGCAGGGAACCGCATCATGATTACTTGGAGGGTGGGAGGATGTACAAATAAGTGGGCAGGTTAAATGCCCCCTTTTCATCTGGTTGCACCCGTATTCCCTCATCCCCACGAGCAAAGGGCAAAACATAGCCGCCGGCACGCTAAGGAAAATAAGCGCCGAGGCGCTTAAACTCCACTTGATTAACCAGCCGGGACACCAGCAAAATGAGAACCAGAAGAAGCTGTCGAAAGTGAGGGCCCGCTCCCGTTCCCACTGACGTCCCGAGACCTGAGCCGGACTCTCTCTGCCGGACGATGGCTATGGAGGGAGAAGGGGGTGAACGGCAGCCGCTACAGTCGCTTGTACCAGCCACGGATATGCTCCCGATGCTTAACCAGCTTTGATTCTGGTTGCATCTGTTTGCTGCCTTCTTCCAGCTGCCCAAACACTTCCACTCGCTTCTGTTATCAGTTGGCCTCTGTAGGTGTACCTTCCCCTTGTACCTCGAGGACGGATGATGCTAAATCTCAGCCGTGTGCTAGCTTCTGGCTTCTCTGCCCTGCAAAAGCCATCTGAGCTTGGATGGGAGCCCACCTTTTGCCCCAGCCGAATTATGACTACAACGCAGCTCCAGACAGACTTGCACGTTTTACCCCTATTTCAGCTCAAAATGCGTCAAAACTGAAATCCCTGCAGTCATCCGGAGTCTGTGTTAAAACACAATTAAAGATAAAAGCGACCGTTCTCCTCCCACAGCAAGGCAGGGGAAAGCAGCCGCAGCTTTGGTCTGGAGTCTGCCCGGAGCGCCTTCCCAGCGAAAGGCCACAACAAAGCAGCACCCCTGCCCGAACGTGAACCGCGACGTCTCCAACCTCAAACCCGAGGGCTTGAGAGAGAGTTTCTCTTTTAACAAAAAGCGAAATGCCATCTCCAAGACAAGCGGGCTGAATGAAAACCAGACGGAGTCATTCATCACCGAGTCCAGAGCCTGCACCTTGTCAAAAATATTAACGGGCATCGTTGTTCTTTTCCATTCAGACGATCGTATTTCACCGGCCGGCGAAGATTACTCAGCGAGTATAAATCACACGTGCTTTGTTTTTCCTGGCCTGACTGGGAGCAAGAGAGCTGAGGCAAGACATCAGGCGCTGCCCTGGGATCTCTCCCTCTCTGGGCACCGGGCATCGACTCCTCTCCCGGGCGTACGGTAATGACACTCGGGCACCACGCTTGCCGAGGCATTGGTCTTGCAGGATCTGGCAGATCTCTGCATTAACAGGGCTGGGGAATAGAGCAGAATAAGGACCACACTATGGACATTGGGCATCACCCTGAAAAGTGCCACTGAAAAAATATCTGGCATCAGCTGCCTGAGCTGAATTTATCGCTCTGAGTCACTGACTTCCCTGGGAGCTGGATCATAGCCCAGCTGAAGATCTAGCCAGTTTTCCTTAAGAGGATGATGGCCAAGTGTTTTACAAAGAAAGCAGCACTCAAAATTGCAACAGATAGCTCACAGCTTTTGCAAAAACACAGTTTGCATTGAGCAAGGAAGAGCCAAACCTCCAACGACGTGAATCGGAGGAGGCCAGAAATCCTACGGGCATCTGTTACCATATAAAGCCCAAGATACTCCTGTCTCAGAAATAGGAGTCATTTCAGAAAGTCCTGCCCGGCCTTGTTTATCTCAAGTGTTCCTACCAGTCAAATAAAAAAAGTGTGAAAGGAAGGAATAAAACATTTTTAAAAAGCTACCAAGTCCAAAAATAGCTTAGAGCAGCTCTTTTGTTCTCATTGCATGGATGAGATATGGGAGATTCAGTAGAAGGCAGTAAATTATAAAAAGCAGATGACATATGGGACTAAAGGGAAAATGCGTCCTCCAAAAATACAAGTGGTTAATGCCAGATAATTTACGTTATTAACAATATCTTTGCAGGAATAAGTGCTTTTTGAGTCTTCGAAGTCCAGGCCTCTAATCACATACATGCAGTATTGTCACGGTTAGCTTCGGTTTACAACCGTTTCGTGTGTGCTTTATTATTAGCCCGGTTAGTGAATTCACTCTTCAGACCCCATCTTAAAACAGGTTTTATTCACCAAACCAGAGACTATTAGGGCTGGAAAGGACCCAAATATCTACTCCAATCCTTACCCAAGGCAACATCTTCCCTTCTTAACCACTCCAACCAAGTGCAACCTGCTACATTTTAACTTTTAAAAAGGTTGGGCAAGGTTTTCCCAGGTGACTAGTGATTTCCGTGTCTGCATTGAAGCCTCCAAAAATGCATGATTTACAGAGGGCAGAAGCTGAAAATACAACTTCTTTAAGAAAGGCACCCAAAACCACTCTCACTCTTGAAAAATTGTGGCTTCACTGTGACACCACCACTAAAAACACTTGATCTCTATTGCTTCCCATATCTGGCCATCTTGCTAATGACATTACTGTTGAATTCCTGCTATTTCCATCAGTTTTAAAGTGTCCTGAAAAAAAAAAATATGGCTGCACTATGTTTTTGTACAGGATTGCTCCAGGTAAAACCCTCATGGATTGCATTTATCGATCTGTCACTGTGATACGCTAGACCCATAATCCAGCCTGTGACTAATCTAGACATAGTGTTTAATCTAGTCTAGGTGCATCATCATCTGTGTCTAGCCCAGACACAAGGCTAGACCCATAATCTCTTGCTTCCCTTCTTTAAAGGCCCTGCTTTTGTAGAGGGCCTGATATATGAGTTTTATCTCTGGGAGTAGACCGTTGTACTTCACTGAAGATGGGCTGCAGGATTGGACCCCTCGTTCTCATCAGTGCTGTAGAGGGTATATAAAATACCACGGGCAGCACTATGAGAATAGCGTCCCCCATGCAAACATTTTCTGGACTCACACCAGACAAATGATTAGCCATTCAGCTGAAGTCCCTGGAGAGACACAGGTGCAAGAACAAGAGGAGGGAAACGATCAGCTGTGGTTTCTGTCTGAACATCAAACTCTCCAGGCAGACACATAAGGAAGCTTCTCCTGGGAAATAAGCAGGAGTTGCACAATTTGAACAGCTTGCAAAAACCAGGAATGACTTGCAACCGAGTACAGCTTTGTGACAAAAATTTTATAGCGCCAAATAAAACATCTCGTCGGAGGGCAGTTAAGCTGGGACACAGAAGACACAGATGTGAGCAATAAAACCCACCAAAGAGGCTTGGGATTATCAGTTAAATAAGCAGTTTTTTGCAACCCACAAGAAAAGAGCCATTAATCAGAAGAGCCTATTCCCACCTTTTCTCAGCAAGATCATGGAGGGAGGCACGGACCTCTGTGCATCCCGCAGGGAAAACAAAACTTTATTAGCCTGTTATCCATTGCCAACAAACTCCCAGCCCCTAAATCATTTATACATTTACCAACTGAATGGGCCGACTTCTTTAAATGTTTCTAATAATTTAACTATTTGCCTTTTTTTTTTTTTAAATAGTTTTCTTCTCTGTTTTTGGAGCTGGTCGGCGTTCTGGGGTTGCATGTCTCTAGCATTGAAAATAAAGAAAACAAGTCCTTAAACCAGCAATCAGAACGGGAAGCTCCCTGCACAGAGAGCTGTGTGATATTTTTATAACACCCACACAGCAAATTTATCTTTTCTTAGCAGCAGAGGGGCACGCAAGTGGAAATGCTGTTCCTAAGGGAAGAGAGGTTTGTG
>NW_005842426.1:806297-810577 GCF_000455745.1 Alligator sinensis
GCGCAGCCCATAAAGACCAGTTAAAATAGTCTTCCATAGTCAGGCAGATCAAATGCTCGAGACGGCTCTGAAAAGAGGAGGTCGCTGCAAATATAAAACAAATGGACCAGAGCATGTGATCTAACCGAGTGTCGCGGGTCACCCTTATGACCAAGGGTACAAAGCAGTCACAGCTGAAAAGTTGACAGCTGGGGGAGGAAGCATTGCACATGGAAATTGGAGGTAGCCTCTTTCTTTGGACTAGCTAAGAGGAAAAGGAAGGGGAATTACAAGTACATCGCAAGAAATTGTAGCGGTCCGATGCATTTCCTAAACTTCAGTGTTTTCAATGCGCTGAGTAGCACAAGGCTGGATTGCAGAGATCTACACCAAGTCTGCGGGAGGAAATCCTCACTCAAATGAGATCAATGAGCTGGTATTTATACAGGGCAAAGAAGACTTGCACAAGTCAATCACACTTTGGATGTACAAAATCATTTATTTCACAGTGAGTTTTTTCTTCCTCCGAAGCTGCTTTCCAGAGAATGTCAAGAGCAATTATCTTCATCTTCTAGATGGGGAAACTGAGGCACAGGTAAGTTAAGTGATTTGCCCCAAGTTCACACTCTAGCTCAGTGGCAGAGGGATGAATAAACCCCCTAGATATTTGCAAACAAATTACTTCATTTATTTGCAAGCTTTCGGGCACACTCCCCCTTCATCAGGCGTCGGAGAGAGCAGGGCTTGTAAAATTTCTCCTAGGTAGAAATGAAAACTCGTATTTCACGGGAGAGCTGAAGGTGTGGTAAGGAAGAGTTCATTGCAAACACCTGCAGCTCTCCTGTGCAACATGAGTTTTCATTTCTACCGAGGACAACTTTTGCAATCCCTGTTCTCACCTACGCCTGATGAAGGGTGTGTGCACCCCAAAGCTTGCAAATACATACAATAATTTGTTTGCAAGTGTCTAGTTGGTCTAATAAAAGAGATCACCTCTTCCGTGAGTTTTGATTCCCTTTGCCTCTAGACCGATACGGCTACAACCTGGATACCTGAATAAACCCCTGGCTCTCACTATTAGAGGATCACCATTTCTGCTTTGAAAAGGCAGCTGAGAAGGAGCAATCATCACATGCACAACAGCCATGCAAAGCTGCAGAGATACGGACCGTAGTACGTAAAGCCCAAAGACAGCTCTCGCTATATGCCCAAGCACAGCTGGAGGCGTTGCACATGTGGTCATTGGCGCAACCCCAGACAGGGACGGGAAAAAAAAGGGAATGGGGTTTATTTTGAACCCAAAAGAAGCAAGCAGCGGGACAGTCCGGCTGGGCCAACATCTGCTTGCATTCACACCGGTGCAAATCTGAATGAACAGAAGACCCTGGTATCACTCCACTGCTGCAGGAGCACGCAGCATCTGGCCCACCACTTATTCAGTGCTAGGATGCTCTGGTACATCGATGCACGTGAGCAAAAAAGACTAGAAAACAATTGTCCCCAGTCTAATCCCTGCATCTTGTGCCTTCGAGCCTATTTCACGTAACAAACATTCGTGCAGGGCACAACAAAATAAAAATAAAAAATAAAAATCTGGTATTTAAGCAGAAGCAACTCATCTCCTGTTCTTAACCGGACCCCTTTTCAGTTTTAGGGAGATAACAAGCACTTGATTTATTCGCCAGACAACATCAGTTGGCACCAGGCTAAACCCAGGGCAATGCATACGACTACACAGCGCCTAGACAGACCTTTGCCTCTTCTAGGCACCGCACAAGTCTCTTCGGCGGGGATGCATTGTTTGACACATCCTGTTCAAAACTAACTCGCCAGCTGTAGAAAAGTTTGGCTTGTATTGCTAGTTTATCCCTAGACCCCCGCATCCTGGGTGACGCACGCATCTTACTGTCTGCCCCGCAATCAGCTAAGAGGAACTGTGGTTTTCCCACCGGACCCGTGCACGGGTGGGCTTGCTTCCTTTCCAAATGCTCAGATGCTTAAAATACAAAAGCAAAGATGGAAAGAGTTCCTGCAAACAGAGCAAAAGACCCCCACAAAAGCCCCCCGCCCCAGCTCCTTCCTCGCTCACCTTACCTTGCATTGGATACAACGAGCTCAATCTTAATGAATCCTGCTACGCTCTTTCCCCCCCTAACTTATCCCTAATGTTCAGCTTTCTTCCAGAGTTTTTATAGTCTCTGCTGTAAGCTAGAAACTCCAATCCCTGCCTGTGCTTTCTCTTACATCATTTCTAAAGATTTTCCACTGATCCTTGCCCTAAACCTTTCTCCCTCTCTCTCTCACTCTCTCGCACACATCCTTGCCTCGCATTTGTTATATTTATTGTCCTGATCAAGATGATTACATTATAATTAAAGGTCTCGGGTTTTTCTAAGGAATCAGACGCGGTCACCGGAGAGCACTAATCTTCCGCAGCAGCAACATCCCCTCAAAGTCTTAGTATTACAGACAACCAGGGAGAAACTCAATGTCCTGGAACTTGGTTATGCAGCTGCGATTCCTGGAAACTGCAGAAATGTGTTTCCTGGGGTAATATGCACCTTAAGACGACACAAAATTAGTGCACTCTGCATCCTTATTACCCGTAAATTAAAATCCGTCATAAAGCAGAGGACTCTCTAGGGTTATCAGAGGAATGTAGTGGTTAGAAACTGAGGGATGAAGTTTCTTAGAGGCTCTTACTGTTATCCTAGGTATTGATACTCCTACAGAGAACCAGCTGCAATGGTGGGGTCCATGTCTCCTAGGCAATGTCACCGTCCCCATCTATTTCATACTAGTATGAGGCTGTCATTTGTTGCCGCCTCTTGTTCTTCTTCCATTTGCTAAATGATTTGTACAATGCAAGGAGCTTTCTGTGCTAATTTTAAGGGCTTTGATCATACCTGTGCAGAGTCAGATGAGGGTTGAAGGGACCTCAGGGGGTCACATCTAGTCCAACCCCTGCTCCAAGCAGGACCAGCCCCAACTACATCATCCCAGACAAGGCTTTGACTACCCGGGTCTTCAAAACTACCAAGGATGGAGATCCCACCACCTCTCTGGGGAGCCTGCTCCAGTGCTTCACCACCCTCCTAGGGAGAAAGTTTTTCCTAATAGCCAACCTCAACTTGCCTTGCTGCAGCTTGAGCCCATTGCTCCTTCTGTCATCTGCCCCCACTGAGACCAGCCCAGCTCCATCCTCTTTGCAACCCCCCTGCAGGGAGGTGAAGGCTGCTATTCAATCCCCCTCGGTCTTCTCTTCTGCAGACTAAATCAGCCCATTTCCCTCAGCCTCCCCTCACCAGTCCTGTCCCCCAGCCCCACAACCATTATCGTTGCCCTCCACTGGACTCTCTCCAATGTGTCCACATCCTTTCTGCAGCGGGGGCCCACAGCTGGACACAGGACTCCAGATGTGACCTCCCCAGTGCTGAATAGAGGGGAGGAATCACTGCCCTGGATCTGCTAGCAACGCTCCTACCAGTGCAGCCCAGGATGCCGTTACCCTTCTTCGCACCAAGAGCACATCATTTGTAAAACACATTTCTATGCCAGAAGGAACAGTGTTATACCATAATAGCTCTTTACTGCGACTTTGCAAAAGCCTTTGCCACCATCCAGAAAGCCCTTCACAACCTGCTGTGTATCATGTGTTTGGCTTTCAAAATTATCTTGCAAACTTATAAGCCTAGGCACAAAACATCCAAAGTCCACCGTCTTCATGAAAGTGATTATAAAATAAATGGGCAATATTGTAATCTACCTAAACAATATATCACTTGCTTCCCAGGTGAGGACAGAAACATTTTACAAAGCGAAACACTAGAAATATCTCTTGCCAAATACTTTTTGCCCAGCTTGCTGATCAGAAGAATTGGCAAAACAAAGAAACAATTTCCCAAGGCTGCAGGAAAGAAGCCCGCACCCTAGGAGAGGCTGGTTGTGAAAGCAAAAACACCACAAATGTTTTGCCACTGAAAACGATGGGTGACGACCTCATCATTCCTGCAGGGATGAAGCCTTTGCCCCAGGCCTTCATTTCTGTGGATAGATACACGCCTATGTCCCAGCCCTGCAAACCGTGTACACGTACGATTACCTTCAAGCACGTGAGCAGCTCTATGGAGCCCGTATCAGGGCACGAGGGATTGAAACGAGCTTTGCACTCCAGTCAATGGCAAGATTGCCACTGAAGGACAGCATAAATAGGGCATCCCCGCTGGGGGTGAAATCCAGCTCAAAACACTGCAGCTCAGGCTCATCCCTAACATTACTTGTACATCTGCGTATACCTACAC
>NW_005842426.1:810608-831145 GCF_000455745.1 Alligator sinensis
CTCTTCATACAGAAGCAGATGCAGAGAGAGTAAGCAATGCCCAGCCATACGAAGCACCCAGCATATCCGTGGAGACTTAGCGTTGGCAATGCAAACACAAGAAACACTCAACTGATCAATAGAGAACATTGCTGCAGCAGCTCAGAAACTTGCTTAGGGTATAACGGTGGCAAAGTATTATCAGACTACTCTCTGCCTTTAATACTTTGATCACAAGGTATTGCCAAGTAGCTCAAGGACCCGGGCTGGTTGCAATCCAGCAGATCTCTTCTCTTCTGTGGTTAAGAGCTCCCAGGGGAAACACCCCTCTCCCTGGAGAGCCCTTGAGTGAGGGGGGTCACATGCCACCGTGAAGTTTAGCATGCACACGAGGCCCTAATGCTTTCCACTGTCCATATCTGTTGCAAGGCTGCAACCTTTCCTTTTGGATGTGGCGCTGGCTAGAATTATCCAGGCCTTTCTTACCTCCAGGTTAGCCTATTGCTCCGTGCTGCGTGCGGTGCTGCAGACTAAAACTGCTCGGAGACTGAAGCTGATGCAGAAGACAGGGACTCTCTGCCAGCCTTCAGCACTGGCTGACCTCCAAACAGCCTGGGCTTGACCTATCCAATGCACCACCTCCCTGCCCACAATGCAGCCATGGCCGCACTCGGGCAGAGCGCTCGCTCAGCCGGGTGCCCACCTCGTAGCGGCTGGCAGCGAGGGTCTTGGCACACGCTGAAGTTTGCTCTTCTCTCTGGCATGAACTAGAATTGTAAAATCACAGAAAATGAAGGTTGGGAGGGACCTCAGGAGGTTACATCGAGTTCAACCCCCTGCTCAGAGCTCCAATTCAGTGGTTATCGGGGCATCCTCTAAAGGCATGTCTGCAAGGGTCTCTGAAGAAGGCAGGGGGGAGGTTGCCTAGATGATCCAGAAGTTCGGTGGCTGTCTAGCTGAGTCCCTGGGGCACTGATGATTTCAATATTGCAAAGGTTTAGTATCCTTGTATTTACTGTACAAATAATGTCATTTGTAGCTTTGGCTAGGAACCGTCATTATCTTACAGCAAATACATACGTGATGCACGTGGTGTTTTTCAACCCGGCTGGGGGCACAAGCACTTACTTACAACTTTATTAGCATCTGAAGGAAAGGGAAAAAACCACAAACCCTCACTTCTCTGTTCACTCTACACCCTTCTCCTTTGAGGTCAAGTATTTATCCTGTGTCGGCTTCTTGAAACACGCACACGACTCAGTTATGTTGGTTTATCATCACTGATGCCTTTCTGTTTTTTACTAAGGGGTTACCACTCAGAAACGTCTGAGAAAGTGTAGTACAATGCATTCAGTTTTCTTCAGCTATTTAAGAGGTTTCCCACATATTAACCCTCTGCAAGTAACTTTTCAAGAGGGTGTAGAAAGATTTAGGCTAGGGACAGACCTTACACATAACCCGGTTGAAGTGATCGGAAACTGGTTTAAACCTGGAACAGAACAGAAGTTCGGTGCACATAAACCAGTTTCAAAATGGTGGAAACCGGTTTAAGATAAACCCGGCTGAATGTAGTATCAGACTGAACTGATTTGGCTCAAACTGGTTTATGCAATGTCTGTCCCAGACCCCCAGGCTCAGAGGAGCCCCGGAGCCAAAAAACCCAGTCAAAGTTCACTGAAGCCATGGGAGCCAAATAAAATACCGTATAAAATGACAAGGTTCATAGTGTGGACAGATAGACTCAGCAATGATCTGACTCCCTGTGTAGTTATGCCTTGGGAAAGATGAACAAGGGTAAGCCCCATCTTAATACATGGGCAGCCCGTTCAAATGCTGAACTACCCTCCTCGTGAGAGCGTTCATCCTAATGGCCAACTTGATTTTCTCTTGCTGCAATTTAAGTCCATTCTTCCCGGTCTCTGGCAACAGAAGAGTTGTTCTCCATCTTCTTTACCACCATCCTTCAGGTATTTGAAGACTGTTATCAAATCCCCCTCCCAGTTTTCCTTTCTCCGGACTCAGTAATCCCAGTTTCATAGATGTGAGGGGCTGGAAGGGACCTTACAGATCATCGAGTCCAGCCCTTCTGCACTTGGGCAGGAAAGACTGCTGGGATCGGATGACCCCAGCAAGATGGGCGTGAAGATTTTCCAACCTTTCCTTGTAAATCCGGTTTCCCAGGACTCTCGTAATTTTTGTTGCTCTCTGCTAGGGAGCCTATGCTACAGAAGCAGCATTTTCACCCTTAACTCTGGCATCTCTTCCCAGAGCAATAAAACTGCCAGCTGTGCCTCTATCTCAATGCTCTCTAAGCTACAGCACATCTTGTAGCTCATCAATCCACCTTCCCTATTGATGCAGGACAATGGCAGGGTCCATCCATCCATTTATCCTCCCATCTTAAAATCACAGACAGTGAGGGTGTGAAGGGACCTCAGGAGGTCACATCTAGTGCAATCCCCTGCTCAGATTTAAGCAAGGGGTTGGACTAGATGCACTTAAATCAAACTAAAGTGCAAATAGCTTAAAACCGCCATTTTTAAGGTGCATTAAGGGTGCACATGTGTAGATGAGGTCATCAAATCAGAGAAAATGAGGGTTGCAGGGAGCTCAGGAGGTCACATCTAGTCCACCCCCCTGCTCCAAGCAGGACCAGCCCCAACTACATTACCCCAGCCACAGATTTGTCTACCTGGGTCTTCAACACCTGCAAGGATGGAGACTGCACCACCTCTCTGGGTACCCTGTTCTAGTGCTTCACCACCCTCCTCGTGAGAAAGTTTTTCCTAATATCCAACCTCAACTTCCCTTGCTGCAGCTTGAGCCCGTTGCTCCTTCTGTCATCTGCCAGCTTCAGCCGGCGTCCCACTATGTTAGACCAAGGATCATGTCCATTCAACCCTCATCCACCGAAGCTACTTCCTTTGACACCTCCCAGGCCTTTACCTGGCTGTTTCCCCATGTCAGCTCCTAGGAGGACCTCAACCTCAAATGGGAGCTGAACTCACGCACGGGCCCTCTTTATAGGTCACCTGACTTGTACTTGGACACTTGACTCCAAATAAGCCTTTTTTGGAGATTCCAGTTCACTCGTAATTAGCCAGTTCTCCTGCACTTGCCCTTAACAAAGCTGGGGGTCCCAAGTCTATTTGTCTTACTTCACCATTCATAAGAGATGGATGCACTTTGGAGTGAAGGCATGCAGGGAACTGCAGTGATCAACCCACAAACTGAACTCCATGGAAGTCAATGGGTGTTTTGCATTAATAGCAATGTCAGCCTTTAAATTCAAACATGTAAACACATCTGCCGTATAAAAATGAAGCTGCAGGATGGTAATCACCACTGGGTCTTGTCAAAGGAATAAAACATTTTTTTTTCAGATTTAAAAAACCTTCATGCATTAGGATGGGATAAGACGCTAGGACCTGGTCCGCTGTCATCATTGCAGTGGACCTCTGTCCCCTGCAAGTTTTTCTATAACAATGTTTTTATCCCATTTTTTAATTTTAATTTTAATTTTTTTTTATAAACAGTTAATGACAAATGGGGTTTTCCTAATGGGGAGAAAGGTGAGGAGAATTAAAACGTGGTGTTTTTTTCCCCTGGAAACTGAAACCTTTTTATTTCAAGTATGAATAATCTCAGGATTGAATTATTTTATTACAAATGATTTTGCGAATTCTTGCGGAAACATTTCTTTATGTTTCAAAACGTGTCAAGGTTTTCATGATCAGGCCAGTTTTGAGGCACCCTGGTGAGCATTATTTATGATGCCTTCGCCCCCCACAGAAGGCACAGGGCAACTATTTAAGGCAAAGAACTGAGCTTTGTGGGACAATTATGCAGCTGGCATCAATCAATGTAGATCCCCTGAAGCCAAAGGGGTCTTATTATTCACAGCCATCAGTGACCTGGTCTTTTATTTCATGGCATCGGTACCTCTTTCCCCTCTGAAGACAGTTGGCCAGATCCTGATCTTAGTTGCAGCTGTGTAAAACCAGAGGAAATCCAGAAGGGGGTAGAATTACCCCAGATAACATAAATGTGCCTAAAAACAAGATTTCATATAGCTTTTTTCAATGCTATTATTTGTGCAAGAACATCCAATATCATTTTGCTTACACTATTGTGCATACATACGATTTGCATGTGCATGGGTGTGCTGGGGTGATCTAGCTGGGGCTGGTCCTGCTTTGAGCAGGGGCTTGGATTTGATAAAGGATGCTGCTGCTTCTGCTTCCCAAAGTCTAGATGTTTAACCATTGTAAATTGTCTTTTTTGCAGACCCAGAAGCAGTTGCCCATGGGGTGAACTCAAAACCAGAGCAACTAGCCTTTTAAAATGGTCCCATCTGATTCTCAGTTATAGGCATACATTACAGACCTGTATGCCTCCGTTTATAAAACCCTGAAAAACCAAGCTGGAAGAATGGAAATACTTTTAGATTGCCACCTTAACTAGAATGGGAAGAATACATGTCATTCCCCACTTTTTTCATGTGGGTACACATGGCACATGACTATAAGCATGTCTTCTTAGCCCTACATGTATACAAATAGGCATACACACACACACAAGAAAATGTAAATACTATTACTTAACATGCACATATTTTTTGAATAAAGACCTTATTTTTCCTTAAGAGAGAGAGAACTGGGTTATGGTCTTCACTACTAAACCGAGTTGTCAAAAGTAGCTTCTGCAGCGTCATTTCTATTTTAAATGACTCCTTGCAGCTACGTAGATCATGAGACACGAAACCCACAAAGCAAAGGCAATATCCAAAAATCAAAGGCAATACATTCCTTAGCAATGTTTAGGCTCTGTTGTTATTAATAGGGTCCGCATTTGCAGCTTTTAAGAAGCCTGTTTCATAGTGCTTAGGGTCCGAAGGGACCTAAACAGATCATCCTGCCCCGGGCAGGAACGAGTGCTGGAGTCATAACACCCCAGCCAAATATCTATCCATTATCTGTTATGCCTGAATTAAGTGCCTATGATAGAAGCCCATTCAAGAGACCATTGAACCCCCCCTTGCAAAAAGAAGAAAATTGTTTGAAATGAAAGCTTCCCACCTATTGGCCAAAATAATATGGAAAAGGACATTTCTGAGAGTCAAACATACCATCTCTCCTCCATTAGCCACATCCTTGCCCTCCTGCGTAGACTTCTAAGGGGTTACTACTTGCAACGAGAGATTTTGCAAACTGGACAGCTGTCTGCTGGACATTGGAGAGAGATTTTTTTAATCATCGGTCATCAAACCTTAACAATTTAGAGTTGCTCTCCACCTGGTATGGATTCAAATGGACAACATGAAGATGACAGTTTGTAGGGCCCGCCGCCAGGTCTCTGACCGGCTGAATATAAAGATGATGGGCTAGGTAAGGGCAAAGAAAAAAGGGGAGGGAAAAAAGACCTTTTCACTTTTAAAAACTGCTTCTTTTTGTCCAAAATACCCATTTGTGCTGATGTCGCCCATTACCTGAAATAAACTCTTTGCAACCCACCCAGCCACAGTTTATTAAGGAGCTACTGGACCGCGAAAGTGTAGCAAAGTATATGCCTTTGCGATGGAACTCATACTTTAGCTTTAATGCTAATTACAAATGTGGAGACAGGAGCATGAAATCGAAAGCAAGGGCCCAGTTTAGCCTGGTGGCGCTGGGCTGCCAAAATGAAAGAGATGTGGTTGTGCAACGGGAAAAAAAAGAGAGCCATCAGCTCCCCACGCTGCCCTCGCAGCTGCTGCCGTTCCAAGCAGTGCCTCACTCCCCGGCCTGGGCTCTGTCCATCCCCATCCAGTTTTCTCTCCACAACTAAGGAAGGAATAAAGCAGGGTCCGCTGCCAGGAACGGGGTCCGAGCATGGCAACTTGCAAGTGAGGAAGCTGCAGAAGAGATGGCAAAGAGCTGGGGGGAAGGACGAGGGTATCTGATCATCTGCAGTCGTGCAACACCGGGCTCTAATCCTGCCAGAATGACCCAGGGTTTCTCTTGGGGTCCATGACGAATCGATCTTTAGCACAAGGTGCCCTGGTCTCATTGATGCTGGTTTGGCCCTTTAGGGGCTGGGACAGACCTTCCATAAACTGCTTTGACCTAAATCAGTTCAGTCTGATGCTACATCCATCCAGGTTTTATCTTGAACCAGTTTCAACCATTTTGAAACTGGTTTAGTGCACTGACTTTTGTTCTGTGACAGGTTTAAACTAGTTTCTGATCATTTCAACTGGTTTGTGTGTGACGTCTGTCCCTAGAATCACCCTTGATTTGCACCCATAAAAACTACTTCCAGCATAGACCTGCAATTGTAGACATGGGATTTTACACCAAAGCCCTTTGGAAGCTGGGCAATCCCAGGACGCGCTGTTTAAGCTCTGCCTGGTATGCCGGCCACATCCCGGTGTTGGATTTGGCTGCATTTCCTAGCTTGCTTCAACTGGACCCAGAACTTTTCTCTCTGCGTTTCTTGTGTCCTGATGCAACAGCAGTTGCTGCGTTCCAGCTGCAAACAGCAGCAGCAGGACCTTGCTTTGGTGTCATCCTCAATTATTTTACAAGTGTTAACTAGTCCATTAACTCCCCTGGACATAGGTGAGTCTCAGAGCATTGCAAATGCATTACCCAGTGAATTGAGCCCTGTGGTCTGCAGCATTACAATGTTATGGACTGATTCTCTAATTACAACTGTCCAGTGTATAGCTTGTGTGAACACATCTTCAGCCTTCGGATGGGTTGTGAACTCCTTGCTATTTGCTATTGCTGGTGTTGGGTTGGTTCCCCTAAGTGACAGGGCACACAGTTGGTTCCCCCACAGTGCCAGTTTACACATAGGGGGACAATTGTTTATGAGCATAACTGTGCTAGCAAAAGCCCTAAAGAAAGTGCAGTCAGCTAAACACGTCCTCTTGCTGCTGCAGCTTATTTCTTTCCGGGAGCAGTGTGAGCTAAAGGACTTTGCTTCTACCAGACACAATCTCCAGGCTAAGAAGCTTCCTTGGTCTTTGTACAACGTGAAATTCACCCCCACAGCTCACGGTCTCGTGTGGCTGAAGTGGGACTGAAATGCTAAATCGCTGCCAAGCCCTGTGCCTCAGTTTCCCTGCCTGCAGTGTGACAACAGCAATACCGACCTGTGTAAGATGCATTGAGGTTAATGGGTGAAAACTGCAAGGGCAATCCCCAGGAACCACCCTCCACTGCTAGCCACTCTCACCCTCAGCAGGCCACGTGTCTTACTGCCCCCATGCCCCTGCAGCCCCCTCTGAGGACAGAGTCCTTCACCTCCCCCTGGGCTCCTGCCTGGTGCCCACAGGAGTGAATGTGGTTTCACCAGGCCCCGTTGTGCAGATGGGCACGTGGCTACCCCTGGTTTGCAGGTGGGGAGTGCAGACACGCAGGCATGAAGCGAGACTGCAGGAACTGGGCTGATTGAGCCTGCAGAAGAGAAGACCGAGGGGGATTGAATAGCAGCCTTCACCTCCCTGCAGGGGGGCTGCAAAGAGGATGGAGCTGGGCTGGTCTCAGTGGGGGCAGATGGCAGAAGGAGCAATGGGCTCAAGTTGCAGCAAGGGACGTTTAGGTTGGATATTAGGAGAAACCTTCTCATGAGGAGGGTGGTGAAGCACTGGGACAGGTTACCCAGAGAGGTGGTGGAGTCAGTCTCCATCCTTGAAGGTTTTAAGGTCCAACTAAACAAAGCCTTGTCTGGGACGATGTAGTTGGGGCTGGTCCTGCTTGCAGCAGGGGCTGGACTAGATGTGACCTCCTGTGGTCCCTCATTTTCCATGATCCTATGAATCCAGATCCCTCCTGGCAGTGACTCTGAGTCCAGTACGAGGCCAATTTGTGGGTCCAGCGTCCCCTTCTCCACCCCATACAGCACGTTGTCTGATTGCTTTGTATGACCAAAGGATAGCTGTCCCTGCCAGGAGGTTGCAGACGGAGACCATCCCCACAGTGTGGCTACCCCTGTGGGTCCTCAACCATTTTAGACTCAAGGCACCCCTCCTTGGACCCGAGGTCCCCTCCCTCACTACTGTGAGTTGAGCAGCACCCCATTTAAAACATGAATGTATTTATTACAGGGCTTATCTCTTTGCGGGGGGCAGGCAGCCTGATGCTTTCTACTGATCTCTTCACACCTCCTGCATCACCCTTCAAAGGTCTCTCTGCCACCTAGGCTGAGACTCGCGGGTCTGCAGGGTGGTCCAGCCTGAGCACAGCCCACTCCCCCACTCCCACCCACGTGCTATGAACCCGGCTGGGACGATTATGTGGTTGTAGTGTTCATTTCCATGTTCCCTGTTGAAAGTGGGTTACAGGAGATACAGGCAGGAGAGCCAGAGAGGGCCGACTTGGGGTCCCGTCACACCGGCAGTGCCGCTGCAGAGACCTCGGCGTGCTCCAGAGCAGCTGCAAGGACCGACCTCAGGCCAGCCTTGCTGGCACGTTTCTGGCTTTGGTGTGCAGGCATGCTGGAGGGCACGGAGATGCTGCTGCCACGGTGCAAGCATGCCCGCCTGGTTAAATGCTTCTGTGTCCAGTGTCCCTGCCTCTAGCAGAGGGCGTAAAGCCATAAGGGACCCTGGCAGCACGCAGCCCGACCCTGTATAGCACAGAGCCTGGACATCCCTCCAGCTCCTTCTGCCTTAGCCAAGCTATTGAGAACAAGGAAGGTAGGCATCCAGTCCCCAAAACACCCACGCTAGTCCCTCTCTGTCCCCCATGGTCCATCTCTTCGTCCTCATCAGCCCCTTCCCTACCCTCAGAGTCGGTCCATTGCCCACTGTCCCAAAGCCTCTTTCCCCGTTCTGAAACTCATAAATTCACCACATTTGAGCAGTTTGTGGTGACGATAAAAACCACATCCCCATCTGCAGGGCGAGTGCCTGTTGAATATCAAGTCCAAGGCCCCCAATACTCCTTCTCTAACACACTTCTCTGGGGCCGCACCTAAACAAGGGGCGGACTGTGCTTGCTCAGTCATTTAGCACTTGCATAAGCTGTACTAAATCAGCTTGCACAAGTCCTAAATGTCTGCGCCGTAACTGGCGTTAGTACCGCACAGCTCGTTACTACTGCGCAGTAGCGGCGCATCACGGTTAGTGCCTGCCAATGCGACTGCACGGTCCATGCACCCCGTGAGATTTCGGACCTATTTCCATAAGCTTCTTTTCTAAAACGTGCAGAACAAAGTCCTCATCCCTGCCCTTGCAGGAAGATACGGACAAACTGCTTCTGCTGACGTCCCACCTGCCTCCAGCCCACGGCAGACACTTGGCAAGGCAAATCTCACCCCAAATGTTAGCAAAGGCCTTAGCAGCAGGCTTCAAATGAGATGCATTAAGCCACCAGCATGAGAGGTCCTGGAGCCACCACTGTGCAGGCAAGACCCAGCAGCTGGCACAACACTGGAGCTCAGGAAAAATGAATATTAGGAAGGCGACCTGCACATCAGTCACTTGGAGCAAGCTGGACTATCCAAACTATTCAAGGTGGGTTTATATATTAGCAGCTCCCTAGAGCCACTGCATGTCTCTGCCCACCTGTCCATCCCTCATTCCTCTTTGTGCAGGGACTCGCGTTTCACAGGAGGCCCTAAGAGGCTCGACCCCTTCCTCCCCATCCTCTCAGCCACACTGAGCTCAGGTGCAAAGTTAACTTAATTAGCCTGGGGACGGACGCGGCCCTCGCTCCACGTTATCCGCGAGCGCGGCCGGCCTGGAACGGCGTTTGCTTGACGACGAGGCTTGGAAAGCAGGAGCGAGCAGGCGATGCCGTTTCTTATGTAACCCTATACTTATTTTGGTTACGCGCGGCTTCGAGACAGATCTAAAACAGTGCTGGCCTGTTCTGCTGCCCTCAAAAGGGGTTTGTCAGCACAGTAACAATAATGTTCTGCTGCTGAAATGACGTGCTGGGCTTTCTGGGCAGCTTTTCGGTTGCAGAGTGCTTTTTTTTTTTCCACTTTGATATTTGAGCCTTTCCCTAAAAGCAAAACCGTCCGAGCATGTGCAGGGCTCTCCAAGCAATGGTCACTGGAGGACAGAGACAAGAGCAAACAAAAAAAGAAAAAAAAAAAACCCAAAACGCTGATGGCATCTGAAAATGTTTTGCAACGCTCGAGCTCAGTCGCATTAATGAAGTGATTTAAATGCTGCGGATGACCTTGCGGATGCTCTTCGAGAAGGTTCTCCCTGGGATCAGCGGCCATCCAAACAATATTTAAACCCAGGTAACCGAGCGTGGGAATGCAATGGAGAGCGGATCATGCCGAGGACGTGTCCTGCACCCGCCTTGCAGCCCTCGCTCGAGCGACTTGCCATCAAGGAGGCGACTCCTTTGAGTAAGGGATGCATGTACAAGGAAGAAGTGCAGGACCGGGCTGTAAATCGCGTGGTGTCGAGAGGTACGGCATAGCACACGCTGCCTAGCATACGGCCCCCGAGGGACTGCCTGCAAATTGCGTCTTGCCACCTTAAAGCAAGGTAGCAACCTCAAGAGTGACTAAAACGTGACATGGTTGAGAGCTTCCCTCTTGCTGTCTCTCAGCACCTCGCACATCATAGACTCAGAGAAAGTTCAGGTTGGAAGGGACCTCCCGGTCACGTCTGTCCAAAGCAGGACCAGCCCCAGCTACATCGTCCCAGCCAAGGCTTTGTCTACCCGGGTCTTCAAAACCTCCAAGGAGGGAGACTGCTCCACCTCTCTGGGGAACCTGGTCCAGTGCTTCCCCACCCTGCTAGGGAGAAAGTTTTTCCTAATATCCAGCCTCAACTTCCCTTGCTGCAGCTTGAGCCCATTGCTCCTTGTCCTGCCGTCTGCCCCCACTGAGACCAGCCCAGCTCCATCCTCTTTGCAGCCCCCCTGCAGGGAGGTGAAGGCTGCTATTCAATCCCCCTCGGTCTTCTCTTCTGCAGACTCAATCAGCCCATTTCCCTCCGCCTCTCCTCATACATCATGTCCCCCAGCCCCACAACCATTTTCATTGCCCTTCACTGGACTCTCTCCAATGTGTCCACATCCTTTCTGCAGCGGGGGCCCACAGCTGGACACAGGACTCCAGATGTGGCGTCCCCAGTGCTGAATAGAGGGGAAGAATGACTAAATAGTAAAACACATATGTGCAATTCAGGCGAGTATAACGCCGATAGACAGACACCAGTGATAACTCTGATTGCAAGCTCTTTGGGGAGGGCAGGTTTCACAAGGCTCCGTCGTTCTTCTCCCCAAAGTTTTAATATTGTCACCCGTGTCACCAGGGACCAGGTGGCATCTGGAGGAAACCAGTTCTCCCTTCACAGTGGGGAGTGAATCCCAGTCACTCCAAGGATCCTTGTCCCAAATCACAGCCCTATAAATGAGAGCTGCCACCTGCTCCCCTCTCCTCTGCACGCGCCAGAAGAAGATGCTCCGAGGTTGAGAGCGCTGAACTGGGCTCAGGGAGCCGTGGGCTCAGTTTCTCCCATTGCTACCGAATCCCTGTGTGGTCTTGGGCATTTTACTTGGGCTTCTCTACACTGGGGAGAAAGGGCACATCCAAGTCCAATGACACCCCAGAAGCTGCTCGGTGGGTCTGCTCTGGGCTCATCCCAGCACATGCCACCACAGAGACCAAGGGCTTGAAGGCAGGCACAGGAGCGTGCTTGTGAGCGAAGTGCGATCAGCTCCATCCTGGCCACGACACACGGCTGCTGTGGTATAAGTAATTCCTCCTTCCCCCTCAATAATCCTTTCCTTTGCCTTTGCTTTTCTGTCTTGTCTATATAGATTGCACACCACTTCTTTCTCTTGCTCTCAATGCCTCCAATACCTGATCAGGCCTTGCAGACATGATTTCAGTGCAAGCAAGACTTTCTTCCTGGGGTCTCTCAAGTGCATTTAAACAACCCTTGCAGCAGCCAAACATTGCTCACGGTGGTCCCCCTGCTTTACACGTGGCAGGTCAGGTGTAACGTCTTAGGATCGGCCCTGTCCAAACCATCCCAGACAAACCCATTGTCTAAACTCTCAGCAAAATGACTCAGTTCTGATACTATGTCAGGCAGGGGGCTGGATTAGATGTGCCCTCCCTTCCAGCCTGATTTCTCTATGATTTGATGAAATATCGCTGCTCTGAATGGGCTGCTACCACCACAACAGGGCTCAAAGCATGCATGCTTTAATATAATCTTCAGACCTCATTGCAGCCTCCGGCAGACAAGTGCTCCAGTGGCTGAGTCCCTCTTTTGGTCCCCGTGAAAGACTCAGGGCTAGAGAAGGGCATTCGAGCCACATGCAGCCTCCATGAGAAAGCCAAGAGACCTCAGCACCTGGACCTGGCATGGATGTACAGCTATAGGGGCTGTGAGCACTGGCTGCTCCTCATGTTACCCAAATGCCAGGGTTTTAAAGCAATGTAATGCAAATGCCACGTGAGTGCAGGGATCTGTGCAAGCCGAGAGGATATCTGGCAGCAAGCGGGGCCCTGGCAGCTTGATCGTGTTGACGTTACGTTCTTCGGTGTGTCTCTCAAGGCCTCTGTCAGTCACCATTAGTTGTCCTCTCCTCTGCTCAAGTTGCAGCAAGGGAAGTTGAGGTTGAATATTAGGAATAATTTTCTCATGAGGTGGGTGGTGAAGCACTGAAACAGGCTCCCCAGAGAGGTGGTGCAGTCTCCATCCTTGGAGGTTTTGAAGACCCGGGTAGACAAAGTCTTGTCTGGGATGTTGTTGGGGCTGGTCCTGCTTGGAGCAGGGGGTTGGACTAGATGTGACCCCCTGAGGTCCCTCCCAGCCCTAATTTCCTATGACTCTGTGATTTTAGGATGAGATCCGGGACTGAGCATTGTTCTGGGCTGCAAACTGTCAGCAAAGCCCATTCAGTTCGTGCCTCCTTTGCATGAGAGCAGATGTCCTGATTAAAGCTCTCCGGTGACTTGGATGAATCATATGCACCATTTTTATGGGTTCAGCCTCACCTAGGCGTGAGCTAGGCTGCCATTCTTCACGATGCAAACAACAGCCCAATGAGGCTGGAGCAGGATCTCCAATCCACCTTCTTTAAGCACCTACAGAGTAAGAGCTTTGTCTCCACTGGCTGATGTTAGCCTTGAACCAGCAAGCAGATGGGAAAAGCATGCCAGAACTGATCCTGAACACTCAGCATTGCAATCAAGAGTTTCTCCCAGTGCCTCCGACTCGGAGCACTTCAACAATTGTTCCCATTACTGCTCACAGGCTCTGGCTTCAGAGGTGGCACTGAAAGAGGCAACACAATTCCCTGTCTGTCCCCCATCCAAAAACTGCAGACGTAGTGTTTGGGCTCTGGGATATCTCTACTGGTGGAAGCAACCAGGATAATCCTAGCAGGGACAGAGTAGAAAGGGATGGAGTGACACCCTGAGGCTTTTGCCATTTGAATTTCCCTGCAAAGCTGTTGTCCAAGCAGCAAAGCAGCCAGCGTGGGTGTCTGCTGTCTGCTCTGAGGATCTGACAGCTTATTTCAGCCTCTCAGGTGAGTGACCTCGCCTCAAGAGGCCAAACAGACCTCTGCCAGACCGCTTTGGGGTTTAAAAAATACCTCTGAAGCAATGACTGGAGCTGATTTAATGACCCACATGAAAGCATCGCATGCAATAAATGAAGTGGGTTGCTGCAGCCCATCAGGAGGAGGAGGAAGAGGGGAAGGAAAAGGCTAAGCAAAGCGATGGAGATGCAGGGTCAAGCCACGCTCCAGTGCTAAGCAGTGGAAAATGCAGCCTGGTGCCAGGGGCTCACTCCTCTGCGGTCCAAATGCTCTCTCTGTGCACCAGCCTGTTCAGGGCAAAGGAAAGGGTTGAACAGTGCAGAGAGGATCATCACACAAAGGCTGGAAGCAGAAACTGCTTTATCAGGAGCGAGGCCAAGACAAATCCACGCTCCAGTTCCAGGGATATCAACACGTTCCCGTCAGCCTCGGCCCCGAGGAACACAACCCGCACGTGCAGGGGGGCAGGAGAACAACACGGGGTCTGTGGGCAGCTCCCACGGGGCAGATGCTGAGATGCACACGCTGGATGGCAGGCAGGGGTGGGTGCAACGACAGCGTGGCATCGGCCTCGTTTCCTTCACAGGTTGCAAATGGCTGCAGAAGCAATAACCGGGCTGTCTCAAGACTGGGGCAGGACAGGAGGTGTGAGATGCTCAGCTGTTGGTGCAGCTCCTCATTTCCAACTGGTTGCTGGTTCTCCACCTTCCCCCCTTTCTGCTCCATGTGTCAGGGGTGTTTTAAGCCTCCCCCAGAGGCACTGGGTGCTGGCTGCAGCCCAGCCTGTGCTCCTGCTGACCCCAAAGCTGGACGGTCCTGGCTACAGGGTCTTGCCCCTCTGCTCAGGCTCAGACCGATGCTGCATTGGGATCAGGATGGTATTGTCATAGATTTCGTAGACGTTCAGGCTGGAGGGGACCTTGCAAGATCGGGTCCAGCCCCCCGCCCAAAGGGCAGGAAGTCAGCTAGGGTCAAAAGATCTCAGCAAGATAATCATCCAAATTTTAGCCCCTGATCAGATTGGTGGGTTTGGACTGGGTGGGTTTGCCTTCCTCTGTAGCAGGGACACAGCCTTTGCCTGGGACCTCTCAAGCATATATTAACAACCTTTTACAGCAGCAGGACGTTGGCTGCCATGGTCCCCTGCTTTACCTGTGGCTGGTTCGGGCACGATATCTGGTGTGGTGTCAGGGCTGATGGTCATTTTACAAAGAGGTTAAATGATGGATTTGTCTGGGGGGGGTTGCACAGGGCTGATCCTGCCTCAGGTCAGGGGGTGGACTGGATACGAGCTCTGGAGCTCCCTATGAACTGGGGCACGGGCTCTGCTGACTTCAGTGGAGCTACGGTGATTTCCGTTCAACTCTGGCGTTGCTTGCCCTGGTTTTCCACCAGTGAATTCCACTGACATCCACTGAGATGCTCCTGATTTACACCACGGTATGTGCAGTCTGAACTGGGCCGGTATTACTTGATTCTGGTCTCCGTTACATTGTTCGGGTCCAACGTGACCCTATGAGAGCGGACCGGTGCAGCTCCCCTGGCTACGCTGGACTGGATTCACCTTGGTGCACACGGCAGCCTGCGGGGACTAGTCTTTGGGGGGCGTGCCATCAAGTCAATGGATGCAAATGGGAAAGCAGTGCAACTTGCTCTCATTCAGGGCTTCTCTGGGTGAGCGTGCTGGATGCTCGCACAGAGGATCCATCCTGAGTCATGCACCAGGTCCATCCAACTCTGTCTCCTGTCTCTCCCAGGGGCAGTGGGAGGATGCTATGGGAGAGATTGTTTATGCAGGGTCTGCCCAGGGATGCATCCACTGCCCCACTCCCCCTACAGCTCCCAGTATTCAGAGGGCTGGGAAGCATTGCCTCCTTACCATGTTTAGGACCTGCTGGTGGACCTGTCCTCCCAGCAGGCCTGGCTCTCAGCTGCTTCCAATTCACAGCATGCACCTGCTCATCTCACTCAGAAGGAAATCTGGCATCATAGATGCATAGACAACGAGGACTGGAAGGGATTTGGGGAGGTCACATCTAGTCCAAGCCCCTGCTCCAAGCAGGACCAGCCCCAGCTATATCATCCCAGACAAAGCTTTGTCGAGCTGGGTCTTCAACATCTCCAAGGATGGAGACTGCACCACCTCTCTGGGTAACCTGTTCCAGTGCTTCACCACCTTCCTAGTGAGAAAGTTTTTCCTAATAACCAACCTCAACTTCCCTTGCTGCAACTTGAGCCCATTGCTCCTTCTGTCATCTGCCCCCACTGAGACCAGCCCCGCTCCATCCTCTTTGCAGCCCCCCTGCAGGGAGGTAAAGGCTGCTATTCAATCCCCCTCAGTCTTCTCTTCTGCAGACTCAATCAGCCCATTTCCCTCAGCCTCTCCTCACCAGTCCTGTCCCCCAGCCCCCAACCATTGTCATTGCCCATCACTCCATTCGAATCAATGGGGTGATGGGTCCTGGTGGGGCACTAGAATCAAGGAGATCTGGCCCAGACACGTGCACTTCACACTACCAGTGATATTTTCTGCCCCGTAGGCATGGGTGTGACACGGATCCCGTGTACTCATGGAATGCAACCCCCAACGCTTGTGCAGTTTCCAAGTCATTTTTGTATCACGTGTAACCTACAGGGCACATGACATCGCTGGTGAACCTGTCCCTGAGACTTCCCCCAGAAGATACCGCCGCTCACACCACTGTCTGCATCTGGCCCCCTTAGCTGTGTCCATGTGGGCCAGTGTAGCCATCAGTTTTATAAGGGTGATGATTTACAATCTTCTAAGTACTAAAACTATAGACAAAGGGCAGTCCTCATTGGTCCAGGTCCAAACCCAGGATAAAAGTGTCGTCTACACATAGTCCTTCCAAGAGTCTCAGGGAGAGCCCGCAGCCCGACAGGCTTGTCCCTGGAATGACTGGTGACTAACTTGAATGACCTGCTATTAACTAATCTGCTTTGCTTTCTACTTGACTTCAGACTAGCAAGGCTAGCTTTCTCTCCTTGCTATTACCTTATGGGAGTACACAGCATTGTCCTGAGAAAAAAAAGGGTTAGCGTATTTTATCTACCCTACTTCATGGGTACTTGAAGTGCGACAATGGGTTGGGGGGAACCCTGAACATAAGGCTTTCTCCCAGGAGAAGTGTAACGTCTCTCCCAGGAGAAGTGTAATGTCTGTTTACACTCTGATAAAAGGCCAAGTAATTCTGTGAACTCAGTGGAAGTTTTCCGAATGAGAGCGGAGTAAAATTCAACACCTTACCAGGGAGCAAATACCCACAAAGACATGTGAGGATATCGTCAAGGGCACTACAAGACCTTTGCTTTGTGGCCCTGACCCTCTTTCAGACCTTTTGATCATTGAATCAGATCTGCTGACTGCAGCGGGACTGTGCTGGTTTAAGCCATCTGAGATCCCAGCCCATTGCTTTCCCCCCTGAGAGCAGGCCGCTGGGTCAGCCCTCGGCTGGTGTAATCGGATGGGCTGCCAGTGAAATCTGTGGAGCTATGGCTTATATCAGCTGCAGATCTGACCTTGCGTTCAAAGGAGGAAAAGCGGGTCCAGCATCATTTCCAGAAAATCACTCTCTTCCTGTCTTCCCGTTCCCATCACTCTGCTGAACGCCTTCCAGCACAGCCCAGCCCTTCTGCTCTGTGACTTCGCCTGTCAGTAGCACTCGGGGTTATTTACGGCAGATAAGAGAGCTGAGAGAAAAGAGCCAACGCATGCTGTGCCGTGGCTGGAGTCCAGCACTAGAGATGGGATGAAGGATATGGCAACACGGGATGAAAAGTCCCCTGAAGAATGAAGGCAGGTTAGACCAAAGCAGCAGCTCCTGGCATTCATCGAGCGCAGCTAGAAATGCCAGCACGAGGTACAAGCCCAGGGAAACCAGAACCAAAGTCTGGACCTAAGCTTTAGTAGCACATATGCACTTGGCAGAGGACGTCATTTGGGACGTGGGGTGGAGTAGCCAGTAGCAGCACGGAGGATTGTTTCTGACCCTGCATGGTTTTGTTTCAGTGTCCTAACTGCACTGGCTTCAGCAGCGTTCGCTTTGGATTTACCCAGGAGAGCTGAGAGCAGAGACAACAACCACCGAAAACAAAATTAAATAAGATATCTGAGTTATTATTCACCTTCCCCCAAAATAAAAACGTGGGATGATGGCAGAACAAGCAGCAATGATCTTAAGTTGCAGCAAGGGAGGTTTAGGTTAGATATTAGGAATAACTTTGTCACTAGGAGGGTGGTGAAGTATGGGAACAGGTTACCCAGAGCGGTGGGGGAGTCTCTATCCTTGGAGGTTTCGGAGACCCGGCTAGACAAAGCCTTGGCTGGGATGATGGAGTTGGGGCTGGTCCTGCTTCTGACTAGATGTGACCTCCTGAGGTCCCTTCCAGCCCTCATTTTCTGTGATTCTATGAAAAAAGATGGGGGTAACTAATTGAACCAGGTCCCTTGGAGCCAGGCCTGGTACAGCTCCATCGAAGTCAGTGCAACAGGATTGCACCGACGCTCACCTGCAAAGGGTGTAACCCATTGCCTACAGCAGTGGGGACCAACCCTTTAGGCAAGTGTGCCGCCTGTTAGCCTTGCACTCTCCCTTGCCTGATCTGCTACTCTGCTTTCTTACCTCAGCCTTGTGCCACCTACCCGATCTGCTGCTCTGCCGTCTGCTCCCTTCCTTGGACTCCCTGTCAGATCTGCTGTTTCTCTTTCTCTGTGTGCTCCCTGCTCCATTTTGATGCTGTCACGTGCCACGCACAGAGGCTGCCTATGCCATGCTGCAGATTTGCACCCCCCTGGACTAAAATAAGCCAGGCTGATTTACACTGTTCGTGGATCCAGTTAAGACACGTGATGAGATCCAGACCATCTGCTCCCTGCTCTCCACTGTGTGCGACAGAAGGTGTCTCTGGATCCACAACGCCTCACGTCAGGGCTAGATGCCAGGGCTAAATGTGGCAGGTAAGCTGCTGGCAGGATGGGGTCTGAAGACTGGCCAGTGCCTTTTAAATACGAAACAAAGTTTTGGCTGCAACGGCAGAAGAAGAGCTACACAGGGAAGACGCTTTATCCTCAGGGCTGCTCCCGACAAGCGTGCACGTACCTCGCGTATAAGCTCTGCGACATCCCCTCGGGGAATAAACATCTGTGCTTAATCTAATGACTCTGCTCAGATTCATCTACAAGACCATTAATTTAACAATAAAAAACCTCACCAATGTTGAGGGAAAATAACAAGGCTTTCTGGCCAGATGAGTTATTTTAATAGGTGTTGGGCACATAAACAGGGATTGCAATATTACAGCAATTCAACAGAGCATTGCAATCCCACATAAAACTTTTGTGGGGTGCAATTAAACAAAGAGGGAGACAAATGATATTCTCTTGCCTGCAAAAAACCAATTAAAGCTCTTTGCTATTTTGCAAGACGAGAGGCCTCGTGAACTGAGCAATGCTCTTGCTCTTCCCCTGTGGAGATTTTAATTACAAATCTGCATTTTGGAGCCGTGCACCGCAGAGGCGGGGAGAGCTGACGTCCCATGTATATTTGATATTCACTGTCAGGTCTTCGGATATGCTGGTGTTTCTAAAATGTCAATGCACAAATGGACATTGGGGGAGCGCTGATCCAGGGAGGCATCTCATGCTTGCTGCCGTGACTGCGTCTGACAGAGAAGCAGGATTTAAAATATTTTGGTCTTCAGGAGAACCGCTGTCTGCTTTCCTGCTGGGAAGACATACCATCCACTGCAAAATCAGTGCCCAGGCATCTCACTAAAAGATTTGAGCACTTGCTGTCACTCCTGATCTGAGCCCGTTGGTATGAACCAGGAGTAAGTCCATTCAAGTCAAGGGAGGTTGTGTGGAGTAAAACCAGAACGAGATCAAAATCAGCCTGACAAGTCCGTTTCTGTCAAGATGCTCTAGCTAAAAACTGGGAACGCTAATGAAAAATTACAGCTGAAAACAGTGGGTTTGTTTGGGGTTTTTTTTTTAATCCAGGCAATCTCCTTCCCTGTCGATGGAAATTGCTTCATTTTTCATTCAATTGTCAAGTGTTCACGGACGACTTTGATAGAGATTAATTCCAAGTGATGCTTGCCATGCTACAGGGATGTCACTGTGCCATCAAGAGAGAGTCAAATGGACTGAAAGGTGAAAGGAGAAGAGAGAATAAATTGAGAGGCCTTCCTAAGGCATCCATCACCGTCCTCAGTAGATGGCTCTAAAAGACTCATAGCATCACCTCATCTGCTCCTTTGGCAGTGTAACTAGCTCATCCTCCTTGCTTTTCACCTTCTTGTTTCCTCCCCCATGCCTTAACATTGGTTGAAAGCTCATGGAAGTTGCCAGTACTGAAAGCTGATAGCCTGTCTGCTTCCAGTAAACCCTGGGGCTAAGCAAAGCTCTTGATGTGAGCCTGCTAATGCACGCTTGGAGGGATGCCCTTTTGAAGCCAAGTTGCTGGTTGTCTTGGCGGGGTGTTGGAAGTCCAGGGAAGGAGGAAGATCAAAAAAGTCTCTTCATCCCCCTACTGCTCCCGCTCAGGGGACGGCCAGGATGCTTTGCCTGCACATCCGCACCACTACGAGAGGGGGTAGCGTGCTGCATCTCTAAAAGGCTGTGTTTGGAGAGAAGGAGAAGGGTGTGCTGAAGTCCTCGCCAGCTCTCACACATGGTGAGGGGCCTCTGGGAACGTTATCTCTGCTCCGAGCTTGCCACTAGTCCCTTATTTCTACCTGTACCGAGTCCCTAGTCCCTGCCATAGGACTATCCCATGTGGACCAGGACCTGCTATTCCCAGTACCATAGGTGTGTTCATACTGCATTATCATAAAACCATAGACAATGAAGGTGGAAGGGAGCTCAGGAGGTCACCTCGTGCTCCAAGCAGGACCAGCCCCAACTCCATCATCCCAGACAAGGTTTTGTCTACCCGGGTCTTGAAAACCACCGAGGATGGAGAGTCCAGCACCTCTCTAGGTAGCCTGCTCCAGTGTTTTATCTGCAGTTCTTTGCAGGTAGGG
>NW_005842426.1:831176-867523 GCF_000455745.1 Alligator sinensis
TGTCCGTTTGCTCTTTCAGAGATCAGCCATGCACAAGCCACTGGCAGCTTGGCTTGGCTTTCATGTCACGCTTGCCAACAGTGATGAGTGTGGGGCAGCCAGCATCCAGAAAACGAGTCCCATGCTGATGCATGCAGGTCACATTTGTGTGCTGCAGCTGTGTCAAGCTGTCCTGCAGAGAGGACACCGAATAGGGGCTTCAGGAAAGAAAGGCAATGGTATGCCACAGTCCCACTGCCACCCCCCACCCAGAAAACAGCTTAGAAAGGGGTGAGATGTCTGGGTAAGGTCCTATGAAAGGCCAAGCACTTGCATTCGCCCCAAAGTGCTCCTCCTATACCAGTATGGCTCACTTTGTCCCAGGGAAGTTCCCATCTCTGCCCAATCTTGGCAGACATACCAGGAGAAGGCAACATCACTTACTAGCAAAAGCAATCACGCCAGTGGGGCCCGAACTGCATCCCCTAGTGATGCCAGGCAAATCCTTCCAGGGCACCTGCACATCGTTAAAACATCCACATTTCTCATAACCCTAAACCCAAGGAGCAGTGTGACCCAGACCCCACAGGGCATCATGACCCTTCAAACACGTTTGCAGCAGTTTATCATCAGTACAGCCTGACATGCCCCGTTACTACGCTAGAAAGTGACTTCATTCAGATGCCTGCAGGAGAAAAAATGCTTGTCTAATGGATATAAATGTTAACGGCCGATGTTTATGTGAGATGGTGTCAGCAAAAATGCCATTTGAAGCCAAGAGGTATCCAGCCAGGACTAAGTGCACAAGTAGTTTAATTAGCAGTGAAACAGAAGTGAAATGATGACGGCTTGCCTCCTGATAAAACACTGCTGTGCGAAAGCTATTAAAGAAGCAGTGTACTCATTCATCACAGAAATAGATTCACAGAAATGTAGAAGATGAGGGTTGGGAGGGAGGTCCACACCCCTGCTCCAAGCAGGACTTGCCCCAACTCCTTCATCCCGGACAAGGCTTTGTCTTTAAAACCTCCAAGGATGGAGACTCCACCACCTCTCTGGGTGACCTGTCCCAGTGCTTCATCACCCTCCTGGTGAGTTTGTCCTAATATCCAACCTCAACTTCCCTTGCTGCAACTGGAGCCCATTGCTCCTTCTGTCGTCTGCCCCCACTGAGACCAGCCCAGCTCCATCCTTTTTGCAGCCCCCCGGCAGGGAGGTGAATACCGAGGGCTATTCAATCCCCCTCGGTCTTCTCTCCTCTCAGCATAGGTATGAAATGATGGTGCCTCTAACACAGAAAGAAGAGGTTTGAATCGAGTAGGCCCAGAGAAATGGGAGAGCCTGCAGTGCCTGGCATGGGAAAGAAAAGGGGAAGCCTTGCTGGGGAAAAGCAGTTCGGGGGCACACAGAGTCCCTGATGCAAGAGAAGAGGGAGGTAGGGGACATTGCAATGGGGGGAGAGGAACAGGGGACGTGCAGAGGCCTGGTCATTAGCGAAAGCAGGGGAAGGGGATAGAAAGAGCCCCTGACATGGGTGGGGAAGTCCTCTGTGTAGATAAGGAAGGAGTGAGGCTCAGAGGATCCCAGGAGTGTCTCCAGTAGCCATTCCCACCCGGGCGATTAGGACCAGCATGCAGACGGTCTTCCTGACACCTTGAAACAGAGAGAGGTGGGCACCATGTCGGGGGAAACTGGGGCTGTCAGGAGCCCTTAGGACAAGCCAGGCACCTGCCCATGGAAACAAAGAGCATCGCTCCAGCTTCACTGTGCACCACAGTACTCGTGTGCATTGAACGATGCTCTTCCTGACATCAGCAATGGGGTTTTCTCCTAGAAAGTCAAGGTCAGGAGAGAGGGAGGTGTCTAAACCCCATCCAAGTGAACTGGGAGCTGGCCATCCACCCCCCACCCCCCCTTGGGACTTTCTGAAGGTATCAATTAAAGAAGAAGCAAACAGCACCTTTGTGAAGGGAAAAGGTTAAGGTTTTGGGGCAACCGAGCTGCAGTTCTACATGACCGGCCTAATCAGTACTGAAATTCAGGGGACCGATATGGAAGTGGTGGGAATTTCTTGCAGAACGGATCTCCAACACAAGTAGATTCATCGATCCCTTTTCTCTTGGAGGGTGGCAAACCTTTTTCATTTTAATGAAGTGCAGATGTATCATCTTCTTCTCCTATTGCTATTATATGGTATCCCACACAGAATGATTTTATTATACGACAAAAGCATTAGAGCATACCATACAAAATATGGCATATACCAGTAGTTCCCAGTCTGTCGTATGGGTACCACCAGTGGTATAGAGTCATAGATGTTGGGGTCGGAAGGGACCTCAATAGATCATCGAGTCCGACCCCCTGTATAGGCAGGAAACCAATCTAAATCTGCTCTCTGCTAGCTTGTGGCCATTATTTCTTGTAACCCCCGGGGGCGCCTTGTGAATAAATACTCACCAATTCCCTTCTGTGCCCCCGTGATGAACTTATAGGCAGCCACAAGGTCGCCTCTCAACCTTCTCTTGCGGAGGCTGAAAAGGTCCAGGTTTTCTAGTCTCTCCTCGTAGGGCTTGGTCTGTAGGCCCTTAACCATACGAGTGGCCCTTCTCTGAACCCTCTCCAGGTTATCCGATCCCTCTTGAAGTGCGGCGCCCAGAATTGCACACAGTACTCCAACTGCGGTTTGACCAGTGCCCGATAGAGGGGAAGTATCACCTCCTTGGATCTATTTGTCATGCATCTGCTGATGCACGATAAAGTGCCATTGGCTTTTCCGATGGCTTCGTGACACTGCCGACTCATGTTCATCTTGGAGTCCACTAGGACTCCAAGATCCCTTTCCACTTCCATGCCACCCAGCAGGTCATTCCGTAGGCTGTAGGTGTGCTGGACATTTTTCCTCCCTAGGTGCAGCACTTTGCATTTCTCCTTGTTGAACTGCATTCTGTTGTTTTCTGCCCACTTGTCCAACCTGTCCAGGTCTGCTTGCAGCTGTTCCCTGCCCTCCGGCGTGTCCTCTTCTCCCCATAGCTTTGTGTCATCTGCAAACTTGGACAGAATACACTTCACTCCCTCGTCCAAGTCGCTGATGAAGACATTGAAGAGTATCGGTCCAAGGACCGAGCCCTGTGGGACCCCACTGCCCACACCCTTCCAGGTCGAAGCCAACCCATCCACCATGACTCTCTGGGTGCGACCCTCCAGCCAATTCGCCACCCACCGGACTGTGTAGTCATCCACGTCACAGCCTCTTAACTTGTTCACCAGTATGGTGTGGGATACCGTATCGAAGGCCTTCCTGAAGTCTAAGTATACGACATCCACCCCTCCTCCTGTGTCCAGGCCTTTCATAACCTGGTCATAAAAAGAGACTAGATTAGTCAGGCACGATCTGCCTACCATGAACCCATGCTGGTTTCCCCTCAGCATTATTTTTCCTGCCAGGCTCTCACATATATGAGCCTTAATAATCTTTTCAAAGACTTTGCCAAGGATGGAGGTGAGATTGACTGGCTTATAGTTGCCCAGGTCCTCCTTCCTCCCCTTCTTGAAGATGGGGACCACGTTGGCCCTTTTCCAGTCCTCCGGGACCTGGCCCGTGCGCCACGAGCGTTCAAATATTCCCGCCAGTGGGTGTGCAATGATGTCGGCCAGTGCCTTCAGCACCCTCGATGGAGCTCATCCGGGCCTGCCGACTTAAAGGCACCCAGTGCCTCCAAGTGCCTCTGCACCATCTCAGGGTCTACGCATGGCAGTCTGGCGCCTTGCTGCTGCCTCTCTACAACCCCAGTGAGAGACTTGTCGTGTCCCTCGCTCAGGAACACAGAGGCAAAGAACTCGTTGAGGAGTTCAGCCTTGTCCCCCCTGTCTGGCACCAATTGCTTCTGCCCATTTAGTAGGGGTCCTTTTCCACCCTGGCCCTTCCTTTTACTCCCTATATATCTGAAAAACTATTTTTTGTTATCCTTAACTTGTATGCACAGAACCTGTCAGTGGTACGTGTCAACAGATTTATTATAATTACTTTATATGACAAAAAATTGCTAGTGGTACTTAAGGTTGAAAAATTTGCAGGTGGTACTTAAAGTTGTATCATTTTAAATCAGGGGTGGGCAATCTGTCAGAATTTGGGAACCACTGGCATATACATTTACAGTGTTTTAACATAAAAAGTCCAATGAAATCAATCAAAAAGATAAAACTGAAATAAAACTTTTCAATATTATTGGATGCAAACAATTCATTTCGACTTTTCTCCTATTAAAAATGTTACTGGGATCAATATTTGCCCATAGGTGCGATAGCATTGCACTTAGACATTTAATAGGTGGAATAAAGTCCAGCTCTGAGTCCCTGTTGAACAAGTGCGAATGGAAAGTTTTCAAAATCCTATACTTTTGCCATATTTGGATGGATTTTCATGGGGACAGGAACATGTGCCGCATTTTTTTATATGGGAAAAAAAACAGCATATTTTCCTGTAGTCTGAGTCTGCAAGTGGTTGTGCTGTTTTGCCTAAAATTATCTTTAAAAATCTTCCGAGACTCAATGTGGAAAACTCCAAAACAAAGAGTTAGGTTGGCCAAGTTACAAACAACTATAAATATCTACAGCTTTAATAGTAGGCAGAGCGCTCGGGCCCAGACAAAAATTGTGTCAAGAGCTAAATCTGAGACTATGCACCTGTAATTTAGAGCAAACTGCCTGACAAACTCATGCAATTCAGGTAATTGCCTTCAAAACAAGCATTGCAAATTCAGGCAATCCAGTTAGCTTCAAAGATAACATATTGGCTCCGACCTGGAAAGTACATGCCCACACCCACACCCACGAGCTTGCAGACATGCTATTGGATTACTTAATATGATTTTGCCTTATAAAAGAGTCTAGCGATTTTAGAGACGAGCCAGTCCTTAGAACAGGGAATACTATAAATCTGATTATGTCTCCAAACTTGGCTGCAACTTTGCATCTATATGAAGGAGGGCACTTAAGAAGGGCCAAGCAAGTGCATGCATGAAGGCATAGCTTCGTTTCAATGCAATTACTTCCTCTGTAGATTGAAATCGAGGGTGGATACTAAACTAATGCACTCCTATTTATAGCTGTGTTTATAAGTCGCCCTTATTTAGCCGTCACTCGTTTTCCCATGTCATTTTGAATAGAGGCTGCTCTTGTTCCTTAGTCCCACTTTAGCCTGAAAGCACCAGGAGAAAGTAATTTCATTTAATAGCAGCCACCTTGTTAAACAGTGCATAAATAGAGCAGTGCCGGTCACTAGACGTGGCGCACAAAGGAAGGCGAGCTAACCTAAATACTCGTAGCTGGGCGAGGCCACAGTGAAGTGTTGGAGGGGATATGGTAACCTTGTGCAAACACCGGAGGCAGGGAATCACCCAAGCAAACCGCGCAGGGGAACACCTGACCTTATAACCAGAGTCGGGTTTTGAAACCGAGCAAAGAAAGACTTAGGTTGGAAACGGTTTCTAACGGGGAGACCCAAAACGCGGCCTATGGAATAATCTCCCGCGGGGTACGGTGGAAGCCTGGTAGACAGTCATTACTTTTTGGACTGGGCAAGCCATTAAAATATATGCCATTGGGAACACTACTGCATTGCAACCAGCCGCTGGCATCTCTAGTCATAAGGACGCTGCGCACTGGCCAAGAGCAGCTTTTTGTAAAGACCCATCGTGCCCCCTGGAACATGCATGAAGAGCGGCCCGGTTTGCCCATATTTCTCACCTGTCTTTCTCAAGTTTAACATGTTTATAGCTTCTTCCTTAATTGCATTCCCAGACCGGAGTGAGTTTTCCCCTTGCGTGTGCCAAGAACTGTGCTCATGTATTTCTATTGGGCATCCGACACTGAGAAAGGAGGGGGTTTATTAGCAAGCCATGAGCAAAGTATTGTTAAGCTCGTGATTTAATGTGATGACAGCTCATGATAAAAGGGGAGCATGAAACGAAGGGGTAATGAATGCCGGGAAGAAGCGCAATATCTATCTCTGCTTATTGACTTCGTCTTCCTGGACACGCCATTATTTTCCTGGGTTCACACCACGAGGTTGCATTCAATCAGTCAGGCCTCTTATGACAGCCACTGACGATGTCGTCTGACCCGTAGGAGTGATTTCATTACACGAAACCATGTGACCTAACATTTGATGTAGCAGAATCACATTGACTTTTTTAACCTTGCCCTAATTTGTTCCTAGGTCATCATTTATTGAGGTTTTGTTAATGGCTTCTCTTTCCTTTCTAACTGGAAAGGTGACATAAACGGCCCTGATGTCACTTCCTCATGAGCATCTGCATGCAAATTTTCAGGTCACTGCAGGAAGAAAGGATGCTGTTTTGTCCCAAATGTCCCTGCATCTCTTTTTGGCTGGTTGTCTCACTACAGCTCCTGTATCAGCCCCTTAATGCACAGCTGGACACGAGGTGTAATAGTCCACCTATATGTACATATATGAGGTTGCCCATGGGTGTTGACCCAAAGAGAAGACAAGGGACCGAATCGCTTCTGGGGATGGCTCAGTAGCAGGTCTTCTCACTCAAATCTCAGGTTCATTTGTGGAGCTTTGTCACTTTAGGAAGGGGGTGATCGAGCATGATTGCTTCTAGGAGCCAGGGGTTGGATAGGATGCCCTGAGATGTCCCTTCAAGTCCAGTTTTCTTCTTGAGGAAAGACCTGATTTATCTCTAGTGACAAAGGCCTGTTTTAGGGTTTGGGTTTGTTTGGATTTTTTTTTCTTTGTTTTTTTTTTTCTTTTTTAAGAAATGGGGCACATCCAGACAACATGGGCATATGGTATGCAGCACCGCAGACCTGTCTGCAGCACTGCCGCACGTGTAGGCGTTCCCCGTGTTGCTAATTTGCAGTGCAAGGGGGGGTTTGTCACCAGGAGATCCCAGTATAAAAAAACCCTGCATCTTAAAAAAGCAGGGTGGCACACATGGCTGCAGCATGTGCCGCTGGAAACGGGAGCACAGCCAGCTGGGGCCATGGTTCGTGCTGCTGAATTGCCATGGCTGCAGCCCCCAGAGGCCTTCAGGAGCCCAGGTAAGGCTGCTGAGGCCAGCCCCTACCCTACCTGACCTGGGGCAATGTGCCATGCACCAGAGCATGCATGCACGGGTGTTTCCAGGGGCCAAGCAGGAACGGCACGTATTGCACTACTGCTTTTTGTCCTTGGGGAAATGCACATTTCCGCTCGGTGGTGGGGATGCACCGGGAAGAGCAAGCCCTGACTTCTCCTGTGTGTGCAAATTAACTACTAGGTGCAGAGATGGAGCAGAGGGGACTTTTATCTTAGTTGCACCTATGTATTTGCTGAGGATTCATTATGTGGATTCACTGCACGTGCACTGTCCTACTTGCATGGCTGCTGATGGGAGTTTTGCTGCTGGCATTTAACAGCCCCAGTGTTTGGCCACCTGGAATGGATAAAACAACACATAATCTCACTCCTTGACTATGTATATTATTGTTGCATTAGCATCCAGGAATACTAGACAAGGACTGGGGGCCCCTTGTGCTGGGCCTGCACCCACGTAACAAGAAGAACCCCCCTGCACCATGCAATTGAGGAGGAGGAGGATGATGATGTCAGTAGCTTAGCAAGAAGGCTTTCCTAGCATCATTTTTGATACGGCCTCCTAGCTTTCAGTCTATGAGAAAGAATACCAAACAATATTTGGAAGTATTCGGGTCTCTCCCATTCCTGCAAAGGGACCAAGAGCAGGCCAATAATCTTAGCTCAGTGCAACTCTACCCCTATTCTCCTGGGTTAGGGCCCCATATGCGCAACTGTGCCGGGACCTGATGGCTGGAGAAGAAGCCATGAACACATTCAGAAGCACTGGAGGGTTGGACCAGGGTCCAAAAGTTTCCTTACAAATCTCCATTTAGCAACAGCGAAGACGGCATTTCTGTGACTGCTTTCCCCCCACCGCCGCTGTCGAGGAAAGTGTTTGTAAAGACGATGCTTTCCTTCATAATGTTTAAATGAGTTCCTCTAGTTAGCTAAATCGGCTTCTTTTGCAGCATCGCCCTCCCCGCCTCCCTTCTTGTTTCCCCCCAGGCGCTTTTTGCTCAGTGCTGGCTCTCAACTGGAGGGGATCTTGCAATATCTGTGCAACAGAAGGGATTCGGTCCATTGCACGTGCATCCCCAGAGGGACCGACTGCCTGTGCAAAGCCTCTGAAGAGTTAAAGGCAGCGTGCTGCATGGGGCCGTGCACCCTGGCTGCCTCCCTTTCTCCCTTCCTAACGCAGGCCTCCGTCCTAGCCCTCGTCTTCCTGATGACAGTTCCATGCAGGTCCTGTTTTCTCATGTTGCAAGACCCGGTCGGCTTTGGCACATCCTGCCAAGCAGCTGCTGAGTGATGAGGAAATATTTGCCTTGAGCTCGAGCACTAAACACCTCCTTTGCGGTCAGAGGAGCTGTCGCGTTCACGACGGCGGGCTGAGCCGTTACCTATATTTTCCACCTTGGCTGCTCTAATTGCTTTCCCATTGCGCCCTTCGCCGGACAAGCGCGTGGAAGAAATATTTTGGGAACAGCGAGGCCTTTCTAGCGGCGTGTAATGTGAGCGCTCCGGCTCTTGGAAAATGGATTGGGGGAATACAAGCATAGGAAGTCTGGTATCCTGTCCCGGAGAACAGGCTTAACGAGTACGTCTGTGGCCCCCGGTGCCAAGGCCGGCAGGCTAAGCCTATGCCTGAGCTGCCCTCTTGGGTACAAGCCAGAGGCCCAGTCCGGCTCTTCATTTCACCTGCATAAACCCACCGTGAAACAGTGTGGAAGCTGAGCACGAGGATCCCAAATGCCAACCGCAAATACAGGGGCAGAGTTCATGGAGAAAAGGGGAAGCATTTTTCATGCCTTTGCAGATGGGTCCGCATGGGATTTGCAGCCAAGACAACAGGTCCACAAGCCCCTTCACGACCGCTGTGAGCAGAGCATGGACCACGACTGCTTGTGCATCACTTGAGATGAGTCTCCAGGTCTCCATGAACCTCCCTTGTGCGGCATTTCCAGGAAAGCCCTTCTTTTTCTGCGGGAGGTCTGCTGGGATGGGAGGACTTCCCTGGCGGCTGTCCCGTCAGCAACTCAAGTAGTCTGAGCTCACTGAGAGCAGCTCCCAAACCCCTTGCAGCAATTAGATGTTATTATTTGATAAGCCCCCTTGCATGACTGTAAGGAACTAAGGTGGGGATGGAAGAAAGCAACAAACCAGGGGGGCTCTTACCCGTGACAGCTGAATGCCCATCGGTGGGCAGCCGTTTCTTAATGACGATTGCATGATTGGCTATGATGGCTATGACGTCTCCTCCCCTCCAGCAGCAGAAGGAGGCTAAGAAGAGCAGGCGTGTGGTTGTCCGTCTGCACGGATGGGACGTGCGTCTCAGAAGCATCAGCAGGTGCCGAATGCAGTGGAACGGGCGCAGCAGTGCGTCTACCAAGGAGCATTGCACACTCGCTGCCTCCAGCCAGCAAGGGCTATGATCTAGCTCCTGGGTGAGCTGGCTGGCAGAAAGACCATGAGTAGCAGCTCCCCAGGTCCAGCTCTGAGCCACAGCCACCATTCATTGCCACCGACCTCCTCCCTCCTCCTTGGGTCCAACAAACGGCAGCGCAACAATCCCGTCTACCGCCCTGGGAGCAAGGTGGAGGCAACTTCCTCCCAATTTGCTCCTTCCTACGTGCTGGTTGTGACTGTATCCACAAAAGCTCTGTAGTTGCTCCCATGCTTGAGACCAGGCCATTTTGCTATAGGAGGGTCTAGTGCAAAGCAGTTTATCATTGGGATTTGGAGTATTTTGTGCACAAAGCTCTGGGTAATAACAAAGGGACTCCCACTGGACTGCAGCAACTGGATCTGTATTAAGAGCTGCTGCTTGCAGACTCAGCACATAGGGCTCCCTGCAAGCTGACTAGCATCACCTGCAAAAAGATCCCTCCCATTTTCTCCAGGTTGTTACAGTGGGGGAGAGCCTCGGAGTCTCAGTCATGGACCAGGACCACGCATGAGGGCACACACGACTGTAAGATAGTCTCCAGACCCAGATTGCTTCTGACCTACAGTGGCTAGCTAGCTAGCTCGAGGAGGTGCAACCCTTCCAGATGGTGTGAGGATAATAAGCAACCACTCACCACAGCAGAAAGCAAGCGCACAGCCAGGGGAGCATCCTGACCTAGCACCGCGGCTGCCACCTCTTTCCAAAGCACGGCCTGAAAACATGACCTCGGCCATGAGATTCAAGCTAGCGATGGCCCCGCCAGCCCCAGGACTGGTTCCAGGTTTGTGGGTTGCCTTTTCTGCCTGGCCAGGGGCTTTATTTCCTCCGAGATGCTCATGAGGATGAAGGGCTCTTTTGGTCTCTGGAGGAAGGGAAGGAAACTTCATGTCCTTCTCCTATGGGGCCGGAGCAGCCGGTTTGTCTGACTCACAGCAGGCTCCCAAAGGGGTTGTGGATCTGGGCAGGAGCACTGGTCAGCACAAGCTTGTCTCTCCCAGTAACAGTGCCCACAAAACAAGACGCTGGGCTGCACTTATGTTTTACGATGCACCAGAGCTTTTCCAAAGCATGACCAGCTTGTCACACCCACATATAAGAGATGGAAAAGACCTTTGGTTTTAGGTTACCCCTGCCAAGCTGAAGGCTCAGTGGTCTGAATCACTCAGATCCTCTGCCAGGGGGAATGGCCTGGGCTCCACTGAAGTCGTACCCACCACGACTGGGTCCACCCCGCATGCAGCAGAAAGCCGACACGTGACCCACCCCAGAACCAGCGGCAGGAGGACAGATTGCATGCATCTGAGCAAGGGAAAGGGATGGTTTTAAAAGGAGTTTCGGGGCAGCCTTGCCTGGAAAAAACCCTCCAGGCCATGCGCAGAGCCCCTTGCATTGCAAAGGGTGGCTAAGGTTATAGTTGAAACGATGTGATGGGGCAAAGACAGGACTCTCCAGGTGAGCTGCAGGGGCTGTTCGATGGCACAGTGTTGCCCCGGTCCCTTTGGGCTGAATGCACCTGGACACAGGTGACGGGTATGAGTCAAGGCTCAGACACAGCTGCTCGGATGAGCTCAGCTGTAACATGGACAGAAACATCCACGAGCTGGAGAGTGCGGAGAGGTGGAGACTTCAGCACCAAAACAGCCCTTTCGATTTCTAGTCTGACTCCAGGGTGTCCCAGCCCTGCATGGAGCCCAGTAACTTTGTCTGGTGACAGCAATCATAGAAAATTCAGTCTGGAAGGGAGCTCAGGAGGTCACATCTGGTCCAACCTCTGCTCCAAGCAGGACCAGCCCCAACTACAGCATCCCAGACAAGGCTTTGTCTACCTGGGTCTTCAAAACCTCCAAGGATGGGGATTGCACCACCTCTCTGGGTGACCTGTCCCAGTGCTTCACCACCCTCCTTGTGAGAAAGTTTTTCCTAATATCCAGCCTCAACTTTCCTTGCTGCAGCTTGAGCCCATTGCTCCTTCTGTCATCTGCCCCCACTGAGACCAGCCCAGCTCCATCCTCTTTGCAGCCCCCCTTCCTCCAGGGACATCGTCCAGGAAAGCTCCCAGGCTGGGGCTGAGATCAAAGGGGGCCGAACAACCTGCCACCTCCCTTGGTAGCTGGTTCCCGGGTACTGTGCTTGCTCTGCCCTTCTCCAATGGATTAAAAAGCCTTTCAGGAGCTAGTATTTTCTCCCCAGGAAAGTTATACACCATAATCAAGCCAGCTCTATCGTCGGTTTGATAAACCAAGCAGAGTGAGTCTGGCAGTCTCTCCAATATTTCAACGTCCCTTTTAGCATCAGATACTGCACTAAGTGATATTCTGGTATTGGCCTTATTAATTCAGTACATAGAGGCAAAATCACTTCCCTGGTTTTACTTCTCACTCCCCTGCTCACACCCCCCAAAACCTCAGGATCACTTTTAGTCTCAGGCTTGCACAAGAAAGCTACAGTTAGCTGCTTGTCCACAGAGATCCCAAATCCCTTTTCAGTGTCATTTTTGCCCTATTCTGTAGGCACTGCCTATGCACCTTGGTCTTTGATGTGTGAACTCACGTTTAGCTCATTAAAACACATTTTGCATGCATGGTGTGACCTTTCTTAGATCTGCCCTGACCTGACTTAGATCCCTATGCATGTACCCACTCATCATCATTTATCCTTTTACCTGTCCGTGTGTCACCAGCAAATTTTAACAACGGTGCTTTTATATTGACCTTCCAATCCTCGATGAAAGTGCTGAATAGTGCTGGGCCCTGTATCAAACCTTGCTGAACTAGAAACATCGCCATTAAATAATGATTTCCAGCTGATAGCTATTTTTGCAGACATACTAACTAGCTAGCTTTTAATACAACAGTCCCTTGGGTCTGAGTAGACCCGTGTACTTCTGGCCAGTAGAAATGCAATAGATATATAGGCTTTAGTTTAACTTATTTAAAGTGAACTGAAAAAACTGCAATCTAAAATAAAACACTGCGCCCAATCTGACCCACTGAAACCTAAAATAAAGAACTGCACCAAACTCACATTTGTAACGTCCGTTGGCTTCATTGACTGTAAACTAAAAAAAGGGACTTGGACGTTAGGGTTGTGCGAAATTTCGCCACCAGTTTTGTTTCGACCTGTTTCGAGGTCAAAACAGCAACATCGAAATGAAATGCATATAGTCGAAACAGCCTCGAAACAAAATGAGGCAAGTCGAAGTGTTTCACTGTTTCAACGCTGTTTCGACGTTTTGCCCATAGGCTATAATGGGGAAGGTCAAAACAGCCTTTAACGTTCTCATTTCTGGCCAGATTTGGATAAAACTTGAAATGGTTTTGGATAAAACAGAAATGGTAGCCCCTTCTGAGGGCATAAAGCGTGGCAAGAATCAAAAAGATAGGTGCAGGGGGGTTGGAGAAACTGCACCCCAAAATCTTGAGAGCCAAACTTGCATCACATGTATGTGTTAAGTCACAGGGGGGTCAAAACTGCAGGGATGCTAGCTCCTACTCAGGCCACAAAGCCTGCCAAGTTTGAAGGAGATCGGTGCAGGGGTTTGGGAGAAAATGCCCCAGTTTCCAGTGTCCCAAGACAGACACAGTCAGTCCCACAAGCACCCATGTCACAAGTTTTGTCTGTTAGCAGTGAGGGGTGCAGGCCCCAGACCCCCTGCACTGATCTCCTCCACAGCTGGCAGGCGTCGTGGCCGCAGCAGGGGGCACCATCCCCGCAGCTGTCACCCCCCCGCGCCTTAACACACAGTGTCACCCATGGCACGAGTTTTGCTTGTCCACAGCTTGAGGGTCAGTTCCCCCCAAGCCCCTGCACTTATCTCCTTGAAACATGGCAGACTTTGTGGCCTGAGCAGGGGCCACCATCCCTGCAGTTTTGGCCCTGCTGTGGCTTAACACATACACAAGACATGAGTTTTGCTCAAGATTTTGGGGTGCAGTTTCTTTGCACCCCCTGCACCTATCTTCTTGAAACTTGGCACATATCACGCCCTCAGAAGGGCTGCCATTTCTGCAAGTTTTATCCAAATCTGGCCAGAAATGAGAAAGTTATAGGCTGTTTTGACCTTCCCCATTATATCCTATGGGTCAAACGTTGAAACAGAGTCGAAACAGCAAAACGTTTCGACAGAACGAAATGGAAAAGCCGTTTCGACTCAAAACAAAAGTCGAAATGAAACACTGTTCTGTCAAAACGCTGGGCGAAACGAAACGCTTCTGTTTCGCACAGCCCTATTGGATATCACAACCCCCCAAAATAATGAGTTTACTTGTCATTTAGGAGTTAAACTAATGTCATGATTGACATCCCTTGCATACCTGCTTCTACCTTTTTGGAGTCACAAGTGGCAGTCATTAAGCTAACTCCCATTTTTGAACCACAATAAACATTAGGTGCATAAAGAGTACATCGGCCTGGAGAATCTCTCCCATCAGTGATTAAAAGCCTTAATACAAGTACATCCTTATTAGAAATGCAGTAGCATTTCACTGGAACAGGAGAAAAGACACATATGTTTTTTTTTTTAAAAAAGCCCTCAAAGTTTAAAATATCTTGTCAAAATTAGAGGGGAAATAAGTCCAAACCTAGGTAACATCAGGCTTCTGATTTAAGGCAGAGGTCAGGTTTCTTCAAGATTGCTTTGGTCTGGATATCTGAACCTTCAAGAAATCTGCCAGTGTTTTAATTGGCTGCAAAGGGAAAATATAGCTTCAGATACCAGATGAATATCATTGCGAGTGTTGTCTTCCAGAAGCTGAGGGGCGAGGGATCTGATTCGAACCCTGCTGTTGCAAGACCACAGAGTAATATGCTGACATTTCGAGCCACATTTAAACCCAATCTATATTTTTAAAGCTGCATATATGTTCCATTATAAACTGATATTGGACAGACACATTGATGCCAACACTGTGAATTTAAAATGAAAACTTCTGTCCTGCTTGGAGCTCTACGGACAGCTTTTTTCTACAGGGTCTGCCTAGAACTTCTGTATTAGTGCCAGAGTGATTGAGTGTCCCACCACCTCCCACTAGATAACCTTGGCAAAGCAAGTTTCCCACCAGGGCTTTTGGAGTCCTCCGAGTCTTTCCATGGGGGAAAGGCTCACCTTGAGCGTGGGACAAGTTAGGATGCTTCACCCAAGAGGAAGATCCTGCAGTGTTTTCTCAAGAGATCAGACTCAATAACCCAAGGCATTGAATTGAGACTGGGGTGCAGGTTGTAGCCGTGTTGGTCTAAGGACAAAGGCAGACAAGGTGCTTCGGGTAAATCCGATATCTTTTCTTCAACCGACTCAAAATCGAATTGAGACTGGCTTTTATGTGCATTTGGATCTGTCCCATCTGCAGCTGTCAGAGCAGTGCAGAGACGGGACATGGTCTCTAGTACGGTGCAGGGGGCAGCACTAAAAGGAACAAGGGACTAGAAAGCAAAAGGTTTGTTAAAAGTTGAAGCCTGCTGAACTGAGGATGCCCAGCATCTCTGCTACTCAATGGCACTTTTCTGCCCAAGAGAGAGAGGTAATCCTCCATGCATTTTCACTGCAGTCCCCCCATCCAGTCTCAGCTGGAGATGAAAGTGCCTGCCCATGCTGCTATTGATATCATTGATCTGTGCCAGGAGCTGCACACACATACAGCAAAAATATGGGCCCTACCCAAAAAAGCTTATAATTTCAACCTTGAACTCAAAATCATGAGAGCCCCCTACAGGAATCAAATCTAATGCTTGACATAATCTGCATCAGACAGAGATAAAACTCTTGGCCTGAGACCAGCTTTTTGCCTGGTGTCCGTATAACAAGCTCCCAGCCTACATCATGGGCTTGGTAACATGACATAAGCACCACACAACAGCAGCAATGCATACTGGACTATCTAAGCCATTGTAACTGCTGTGCATAAAATAAAAGGAGCCAGCCCTCATCACAACTTCACATCTTACCCCCTGTACCCACCCCATTTGAGCTGAGCTACCCTCAAGTGACTCAGTATGCGAATCTGATGAAATAACCACATAAATTAAAAAATAAATGAAATAAAAATTGCATAAATGTATAGAATGGGACTGCAATACTGCCTGCATTGTTAAGTAGTGTCCGTAAAGTACTTTGAAATTTTCTTATGCAAAGTCCCACTTTTATCCATATTATTGTGACTGCATTTCCAGTAGTACCTGGCTAACTCCATCAGGGACTGAGACCCCATTGCATTAGGGCCCTATACATCCCAGCCAGCTCCCATACCATGCCAGTCTTCCCCAGAAGACACTTGCTTTCCATTGGGGTGACAGTAGAATAAAACTCACTGAAGTCAACACCTGCCGAAGGATGAATTAAGTTGAAGCAACACATTTCCCACTACACACCCCAAAGACAATTAAAAGCATCCTTTTACAGAAGTTAAAATGACCTCTTGTCATAAAAGCCTGGGAAGAAAAGAAAGAAACACTCTGTGGAAAACAGAAAATACAACAGATAAATGACATCATGGAGGAAAGGATTTTTGCAGGTCATTTCTTTTATTGGATGACCTGCATGGATAAGAGCAATCTGGACAAGCTTTTGGGCGCAACGGGAGAGTATTTTGTGCCCAGAAGTTTGTCTAAATTTCTCCCAACTCTGCAACTGATCCAATGAAAGAAATCACCCACAAAAACCCCTCCCTCTCCCATATGTCCAAGGCCATCACGGATACGTCCCCACTCCAACACTACCACATCATGGAGGAAAAGTGGCATCAGATAAATAAGCGCTGTGTTCCAGAAAGCAATCTAGTATTTAGTAAAACAGCGGTATCTTTTTCACGGCTCACTGATGTGCATAAGGAACATTAACAGATGTTGTCTTAAGACATGTTTTGGCTGATGATATCATGGGGTTTCTGGGATTTGATTTGATTGGTTTCTTGTTTTGATATGCAAGAATACACACGCATTAAACAGGATCTTGGTTAATTAGGGATGTGTTTATTTCTCTTCCTTATTCCTAACTTGCTATCAGCTTGAAGCTGCTCTTGGCATTTTTAGAAGCCTTATATTAGGTGCCAATTTTGAAAACATTGGCCGTTGGTCACAATCAATGTGTCCACTTGGAGGAAAGCAATGCTGGAAGTTGAGCTTGTGTCTCTGGGCCTGGTCCAAAGCTTCCTGGAGGCACATTGATCCTCTCCACTGAGCTTAGTGGCCTCTGGGTCAGGCATCCTCTTTGTTAGCTGGAGTTGCTTATGACCTCTTTCAGACATTCAGTTTGTCCTGGGAGAGCCACTGCTGGGAGTGTATAGATGGTCAGGTTTTTTCTCCCAGAGTAAAAATGGCCGCTCCAAGAAAAAAATAACCTGGGAACAACCAGTGTTAAATTACTCCCAGGAGAGTTTCTCCAGAGAGAGTAAACGTCTGTACATGCTGTGGTTTCTCTCAGAAGAGAACATCCCCTTCCAGCATCCTCTTCTCCCGGAGAAATAGTGTGTCCCTGCTTCCCCCCACCAGGGAGATAGCGTGTCCAGCAGAGAGCAGAACATGAGTCCCCACATTATGTTGCATGGCAACAGAGTGATCATGGGTCATTTGGGCCAGCCAGTCAGGGCTCTCCTACACACTGCTGCCATCTGCTACCAGGCAGACTAAGGGAGCTTACAGAGCACACTAAGATGTGTGCACAGGGCCACCCCACCCTGCCTGCATAGTGTTAACATTGCAGGCTCTCCACTCTCCAGGGCCTCAGCATGTCTGTAATCATGACTCTGGGTAATTTTTTCTACCAGGAGAACAAACCTGGGAGAATTCTCCCAGATTATCTGAATATGTATAAACAGCCTATACTGGGGCATCTGGGAGAAAGGACCTTCTTGCAATAGATACATAGTCTCTATGGCTACCAGTGAGGAATGAGACGCAGGAAATTCTGAAGCAGCTGAGATTCCCCCTTTACACCGATTCCCAAAGAAAGGGAAGGTGAGAAGAGAATTTAACAAGAAGCAAACATGAAACTGGGTCAACTTCTGTGCTCACACGGGGTCCTTGGGAAGCTGGTGGCAGCTTTCCAGGCCCTATTCCCTGCTTCTCCTTCAGCAAGGTTGAAGGGATACAAGGGGCTACCATGGGTAGTGCCGTGTGTAAAGGGTTCGCGTCCTGGTATTCTACACTGGAACAAAACCAGATTGGGTCCTGGAGTGCACATTCTGGTTCCCTCTGATATCAGTGCCAACTAGTCCAAACGTCTGTCCTGTCAAGAGCCATATCTCCCCAGTAAGAAATACAATTGGTGCGGGTACTATATAGGGCTCCTCACTGTACGGGCATCATTGGATTGACAGCCCAGCTCACCCCCAAATGCATCTCAATTGCTGTGGCCACTAAGGATGTTGGCAGTGGCAGGATAACTGGAACCTACTGAGGTCTGGTGATGCTTCTTTGTGTCCCTAGCCTGCCCACAAAATGCCCGGACAGTCATCCTAAAATGGGCTCCCTTGCTAAGCGAGTTATGGCTCCTAAGAGACTACTGCTTGGAGCACCAGAATAAATCCTTTATGGGCTTTGCAGCCATACAAAGAATGAGATGTGTTGCTCATTGTAACATTTGCATTGAGCGTGTTTATCCAGGGGCTCCATCGTGCTCATGTCTGGACTCAACGGTGAGCAGAAGAAAAACACAATGGAAATGTATGGTTGCTTCCAGCTCATTTCTGCTTGTTCATTCCCTTGTCGCAGCCGCTCTTTCTTCCAGAAGCAGGGCCTCATCTTTCAGGTCTCCTGTTCGGACTCAGTTATTTATTCCCCCAAAAAGCTTAATGTATCATTGACCTCTAACAAGTGTTTGGGAGGAAAACGGTGGAGACCCCATTGCAGCTAGAGGAGAAAGGGCAGTTGCGAGGGATTATTTGCATAGAATTCAGCTTGGGTTTTCAAACCAGCATTTATAGGTTTGGGAAGAGCCAAGAACAAAAACTTTAAAATAGTCATTAGGGGTTTTATGGAAACTGGATGAATGGATGGTTTCAATGGGAAGCCAAATAAATATAAAAAAGATAATTTAGAGCTGGCAGGGAACCATAGGATCTTGAAATAATAAAGCCAAAATATAAGAACATATAGCTCTTGAGAAGAAATGACCAAGCCTCCGGATCGAGGGTGAACCCTTCAGCTTGAGCAAAGGTGCCATTTTTTAAATCAAGGTGAAGCAATTGCCACTACTGTCATCTTCCTATTACTCTTTATTAATGCAAATGGTGCTGCTGTATATGGTGGACTCCAACCACAGCAGTGCAGCAGAGCAAACCCTTCATCAGGCAGAAAGACAGCGTTTGAGAGAGGAACTGAACTCATTCAGAGGCAGCAAGGGGGGAAAGGATGAGCCAGATACCTCCAGAGCAGCTTCTCCCACCTTGCTCTACCTGAGAAAGCCTGACTTTCCCTAGCAACATAAGTTAGAGAGATGTGTGTCTTTACAGTAAATACACCTCACACTTCTGTACCAAGTTTATTCAAAGATCATAGTGAAGTTGGGCTGGAAGGGGCCTCGTGAGGTCATCTAAGTCCAGCCCCCTCCTCAAAGCAGGATTGTCCTTCACTGATCCATCCCAGCCAAGCATGTCTAACCTGCTTTTGAAAGTCTTCAAGGATAAGGCCTCTAACCATTTTTGTTGCTCTCTCCTGGGCTCTTTCCAACCTGTCCACATCCTTCCTGAAGTAGGGGGGTGCAGGACTCCAGGGGAGGCCTCACCAGTATTGGAGAGGAAGAATCACTTCCTTTGCTTTACAAGACTCCTATTGATACAGCTGGGTATTGCTGATGGCTTTCTTTTTTGCAAGAAGAGGACACTGTTAGGTCATATTCAGCTTACGACCATTACCACAGGTCCCTCTCTGACATACTGCAGTGCAACCATTCGTTCCCCAGTTTGTATTTGTGCGTGTGGTTGTTCTGCCCCAAGTACAGGACTTTGCACTTATCCTTGTTGAATCCCACTGAAAATCATTTCTCGAGTCTATCCAGGCTATTCTGGATCCTTACCCTGCCCTCCAGAGAATCTACCCCTTCACCCAACTTGGTTTCATCTGCAAATTTACTAAGCGTTCAACTCAATCTCATCATCCAAATAATTCAAGAAGATGTTGAACAACATTGGAGCAAGGACTGACCCCTGGGAATCCCCATTTGATACCTCCTCCCAGCTAGACAACAAGCCATTTCTGACTGCTCGTTGAGCATGCTGGTTCAATCAGTTATATACCTATCTGACAGTACTTTCATCTAGACTATGTTTCTTTTGCTTGCTAATGAGACAGAGGATATATGTCAAAAGCCTTGTTGAAGTCAAAGTATATCACCTCCACCGTTTTCCCCCCATGCACAGAACGTGGCACCTTATCATGGAAGGAAATCAGGTTGGTCAGGCACAACTTGCTTTTGGTCAATCCATGCTGGCTATTCCTGATCACCTTGTTCTCCTCAAGGTGATTCACTACAGAGTCCTTGATGACCTGCTTTGCAATCCTTCCAGGTGTCAAGGTCAGGCTGATTGGTGTGAAATTCCCCAGATCCATTATTCTTGCTATCAAAGGGCTCCACTAACAGGGTTAAACTGCCCAACAGACTGTGAAGCTGGTATTGTTATCCCCTGTTTCTGAAGATGGGGAAACTGAGGCAGGGAGACGCAACACAGCCCAGGGGCACCTAGACATACAACATGCTTGCCCCAGTGTGAAAGAGGAGCAGGCACATGTTGTAGCTCCCTACCCCAGTGTACAAAACTGAAGGGAATTACCCTGGTGTTGCCAAGTTGTGTCTCAGCAGTGGGAGAAATGACCGTGACTCTGAACTTCTGACTCACGCTTTCTGTGCTCCAGCCACTCATGGTCCTTCCCTACGAGCCAAATCCTGGTCCTGGGCTCCCTGCAGCTAATGGTAAAACTCCCGGGGATTTCCATGGGGCATGGCTACAGCTCCTTGGCCTGTCATCTGAACTTTATAGGCTGCGCCTTTATAGCTGAGCCCTTTGGAGCAGGGGTTTGGTTCTGCTTTGTGGACCTGCCAGCTGGATGGCACCATGTGCACTGAGGGTGCTACAAGGAAAATAAATGATGATGAAAAAGGCAGCTCCATCTGGAAGTGTTTAGTGTTTTAATAGCTAAATTACACTGCTGTGCGTCCTGCACTTCTACAAGGAAAATCCACAGTGGGTAAACATTAGTATTAACAACAGCTGGACTCCTCCAAGCGTCTTGCTTTGGCAGCCTGGGAGTGCCAGGAGGCCGTAGAGATACTGGCACACTCTTGCTGGAAACCCCGTTGTGCTCCACTGACTTCTTACCTGCAATTGCACCCTCGGAGCCTGGCAGACAAACTTCAGTGTCGACAAGTGCTGAGTAATAACCTCAACGGTACGTACACACTGTTAGGTTCAGATCTAGTTCTGACTGCTCGTTGAGCATGCTGGTTCAATCAGTTATATACCTATCTGACAGTACTTTCATCTAGACTATGTTTCTTTTGCTTGCTAATGAGACAGAGGATATATGTCAAAAGCCTTGTTGAAGTCAAAGTATATCACCTCCACCGTTTTCCCCCCATGCACAGAACGTGGCACCTTATCATGGAAGGAAATCAGGTTGGTCAGGCACAACTTGCTTTTGGTCAATCCATGCTGGCTATTCCTGATCACCTTGTTCTCCTCAAGGTGATTCACTACAGAGTCCTTGATGACCTGCTTTGCAATCCTTCCAGGTGTCAAGGTCAGGCTGATTGGTGTGAAATTCCCCAGATCCATTATTCTTGCTATCAAAGGGCTCCACTAACAGGGTTAAACTGCCCAACAGACTGTGAAGCTGGTATTGTTATCCCCTGTTTCTGAAGATGGGGAAACTGAGGCAGGGAGACGCAACACAGCCCAGGGGCACCTAGACATACAACATGCTTGCCCCAGTGTGAAAGAGGAGCAGGCACATGTTGTAGCTCCCTACCCCAGTGTACAAAACTGAAGGGAATTACCCTGGTGTTGCCAAGTTGTGTCTCAGCAGTGGGAGAAATGACCGTGACTCTGAACTTCTGACTCACGCTTTCTGTGCTCCAGCCACTCATGGTCCTTCCCTACGAGCCAAATCCTGGTCCTGGGCTCCCTGCAGCTAATGGTAAAACTCCCGGGGATTTCCATGGGGCATGGCTACAGCTCCTTGGCCTGTCATCTGAACTTTATAGGCTGCGCCTTTATAGCTGAGCCCTTTGGAGCAGGGGTTTGGTTCTGCTTTGTGGACCTGCCAGCTGGATGGCACCATGTGCACTGAGGGTGCTACAAGGAAAATAAATGATGATGAAAAAGGCAGCTCCATCTGGAAGTGTTTAGTGTTTTAATAGCTAAATTACACTGCTGTGCGTCCTGCACTTCTACAAGGAAAATCCACAGTGGGTAAACATTAGTATTAACAACAGCTGGACTCCTCCAAGCGTCTTGCTTTGGCAGCCTGGGAGTGCCAGGAGGCCGTAGAGATACTGGCACACTCTTGCTGGAAACCCCGTTGTGCTCCACTGACTTCTTACCTGCAATTGCACCCTCGGAGCCTGGCAGACAAACTTCAGTGTCGACAAGTGCTGAGTAATAACCTCAACGGTACGTACACACTGTTAGGTTCAGATCTAGTTGTTACGACTCAGGAAAAAGACCTCAAAGTCATTGTAGATAGTCTCTAAAAACATCAGCTCAGTGTGGAGCAGGGACTAAAAAAGCTAAGAAAATGGTGCAGGGGTGTAGGTTGTAGCCGTGTTGGTCTGAGGACGTAGGCAGACAAGGTTCCTTGGGTGAATCTGGTATCTTTTATTAGACCAACTTAAACAGTTCGAAAAAAAAAAATTAAGCAAACTTAAAAAATGTAAGCAAGAACATGCTGGGCATCATTAAGAAAAGAAATGAAAAAAAAAATGAAGAACAGCATTGTGCCATTATACAAAACCATGGTGCACCCACATCTTGAATACGGTGTGCAGTTGTGATCCCCACATTTCAAGCAGGATGCAGCAGAACTAGAAAAGGCCCAAACAAGAGCAGCCAAAGGGATCAAGGGCAATGCCAGGATTGACTAAAAAGGCCAGGACTCTTCAGTGTGCAAGCTAGGCACAGAGGGGATATGAAAGAGGTCTATTATATCATGAAGAGTGTGGACCACATGAAGAGGGCACTGTTGTTCATCAAGTACAGGACTATCTTACCTAGGGGGCACCTGATGAAATTAGTAGGTGACAGGTTTAAAACTAATGCGATAAAGCATTTGTACATGTGTCGTTAACTTGGGAAGTTCATTGCCATAGGAGGGGGTAAAGCCAGAAAGCAGAGCCCGTTTCCAAAAGGGACTGGAGACTGCGGCAGAATGCCATCTTGGTCTTTTCCCAAACTCTGCTACCAAGTTTTTCCTAGCCATTGTTTTATCACCTGTCCCCTAATTGGGTTGCCGTGGTCCCTGCGGTGGGTGGGTGGGCAGCCCTCCCCCATCTGTTTCATGTAACCCGGGCTGGAGACATTTCTGAGGAAGCTGGGGGGGACTTGCTCCTTTTGTCTCAAGTTTCCCACCCTTGCACATCAGGCGACTAGCTCTCTCGCCTGGGCAGTCTTCGGTCACCTGAAAGCACCGGTCAGCAGCCAATGGGGCAGCTCCTGGTGGGAACTTAGCGATGAGGTCATGACACGATTTTAAGAGCCCCTTCTTCCTGGAGGGTGAGAGGCATTTTGGAAAGCATGGCATAAGCTCATAGCTTCTGGGGCTCTGCTGGGCTCCAGATGAGCAGTAGAGTCATTTTGGGGAACACGTGAGGCAGCGAGATGGATGGGATCTCGTTGGAAACTCACTGCCTGCCTCCAGAGGGAAGCTCAATCCGCCTTGGGATGATACCTGTAACTTACCTGAAACCTACCTAGATATATAGCTTACGGTGATATAGATGCGTGCTCAATGGCTACTTAGCCACACTATTTACTCGAGGGTTATTCTGCAATACTTCTCTGTCTTGCAGCCTTCCCCCTGTAATCAATAAAGTTCTTCACCGTACCAAGCGTGGTGGACTTGTTGGGAGAGGCAAGCCCCCTCGGTCCGGCTGACTAAGGGAGGCTACTGTTTGTGCTTCAGGCTAGAGGAAGCACCCCGAGCTTTTTCAGGGGGTCAAGCACCCTCTAGGGCTACAAGGCCTGTGTACCCCAGGGGGAACAGGGCCCAGAAACAGTCCAGACCCCTGGGTGGTGGCAGCGGTACCACCAGGCTTGTGGGTATGCTCCGGGAAGGGGGTCGGCCGGGCGTGGGGCGCCCCTGGGGAGGCACTCAGAGCTTGGTAGGTGGTCAGGCGTAGTGAGACATCCATGGATGATGGATCTATTAATGGCTACTGAACAGAACAGTAGGAAATGTTTCCTCTGCAATCTCTAAACTAATAATGGTGGATGCTGGGGGATGTATGGAATAGGGGATAGATCACTCTAGAGATTTTGGTTTAATGCTTTTCCTCTATAGCATCCACCCCTGCCCTTGTTGGAGATAGGAGACCTGGCTAGATGGACCACTGGTCTGACATGCCTTATGTTCTCACGGCTGTGATTCAGGTTTGCAAATGCCAAAGTATGTGTGCACATCACCACTAATACAGAAGCACCATGGGGATATTTATCCACCCCAGGAGGTGGCACTGGAGTTACAGCATCCCACCCTTTTGCTTTCAAGCCAGCATTTTAGCAGCGGCCTAACGCAGTGGTAGGCAGCACCGCACTGCTGTAGATGCTCTTTCCATGGAGATGCAAAGCTAAAATCCTGCCTACTGGGACAATGCAAGATTTCAGGAAACCTGGAAAATCTGGCCGGCTAACTGTGCCCTAAAGTCCACGTCTTATAGTTGCAACTGGCCAGTCTAGATTTTCTGAGCGCTATCTTCACTTTCTGCTGCAAATTGTGCTGTTCTTCTGTGTTCCACCTCAGAGGTGGCTGCATTTTAGTAGTCAGCAATGAATCTGTCTCAGCTGTGTCATAAAGGCAGGGGTTTGCAATGAAGGTAATGCTGAGATGCTCGCTCCTTGGGAGAAAAGCCAAAAGGCTGCCTCGGGAGCGGAGGGAAAGAGACTATTTGTGGTCCCTTCTATGGCCCCAGTGCCCAGGACAGGAGATGGAGCCTCTGACCCACCCTCCTCTTCACCCCACTGGTGCTAAGAAGACCTGAATCCCATAAAGGCCAAGGACAGCACAACGAAAGGTCCAGCTCCATTCCCAACTCACCTTCGAGCAACAACACCCACAACAAAACCTACCCCTCTTCTCAGCTCCCTTTCCCCCCAGCAGTACATAGGCCCATCAGACAGTGAAGGACAGTGAAAGAAGAGACTTAACAGTGAATTACTTTGTTGCCCAATTAAATCCTTAATGCTCTTTGAAAGCATTTATTAACAAATGGCAAACAACAATATCTGGCGCAGAAGTGGATTGAATACGAGGTTGTTATGATTCATTTCTGGCCCTCGGATTTTGTTTCTCAGCTCATAAATGCCAGAAAGAAAATTAAAGACTGGTAATCACTCTATGCATGATTGGCATGGCAGTGTTCGCTGGGAACAAATGCTACAGCTAAGAATGAAGAGCATTTTCCATTATACAACCTTGTTTTGAAATGCTCACTGGTGATACGTCTCCCTTGGGGATCAACATTTCCCATGTTTGGTCTCAGCTCAGAAGTGATTTCTATCTCCTTTCTTTTGCAGAGTTGGAGGAAATTCTCATTAGATGCTAATGAGTTATAGGATGATGAATAAAAGATTATGCTTACCCAGCTGTAAACCTGCCACTGCTACGCTCAGGGCCTATCAACAGGACAAGAAAATACGTGTTTCTCAAATGTCCCAGTTAATGTGTGTAACTAATGTGTTTTAAAGCCCTATCACAGGTGGCAGATTGAACTGGCATCTGTGTTAAGTGGAGGAAGGGACCCCAGGGAGAATACAGCGTTCACCTCTAAATGGAGCTAAATGGAGGTAACATTCATGTCCACACTAGGAAGAAGTTGGGGTTAACTAAAAGGAATCAGCAAATCCAACCCACTTTCCCCAATCTAGAAACTCCTTTGAGGGATTTTTTTGAGGCAAGTTACATGAAGGCTAATGACCTTTAATGTTTGAAACAAAGGGCCAGACCCTACAACTTTTCTCCTGCATTCACTCCTAGGAAGGGGCAGATGCAAGACATAAGTGCCACTTCCACCCCATCCCAAACCACTGCACAAAGGCAGGTTTCTTCCTACAGGCTCCAGTTCACCTGCTATGCTCATGCTGAGCCCCTTAGCACCGGTCATATTACTCTCTGGAGTGGGCAGCATCCACAAACGTTCATCCAAGGCATGGATCCAGAGGATCACAGGACAATCTTATTTCTCTGTTTCCTTTGGCACGTGTCAGTTGAACCACTATGACCAGTCCTCTCTCTGGCAAAAGCTGCCATTAACACCAGAACAGACCTTCCTTTTGTAATGGCAGCGGCCATAAATATGCCCAATCCTGGACTCTGCTTGAGTTGCCCTTCGCCAACAGCTCCCGGCTATTCTTCTTTCACTCAAGATGAGAACAGCCAGAAGCAAAGCCGCTGATCTGCAGAAGCATGGGTCTGCTCCAAAAGGTGTCTCAGCTTCAACATTTACTTGCTTACTGCAAATGTTGCCCATTTTTGCAGCTTTATCAAAAGTCTTGATTTATTTTAGGGTTTTCTTAAAGCTCCACCCTCCGGAACAATGTTGTGAATAATTTTCATATTGTTGCTCTATAGTAAAAAAAAAAACAAAAAGCACACCTTATCAAAAGCACTAGAGTTAAAAAAAAGTTCCTAGCTACAGAGGACTTTAAATTATTTTACTGAAGATTCAAAAGAAGGCAATTAAATACAACTTAAACACAGCATGGGTTTTAAGCTATCTCATGGGGTTTGGGGGTCTGTTTCCTTATTCTTGAATGTTTGGGGTTGACAATATGAAAACCTGGAAAGAGAAAAGGGACACATATTGCTACATGCCTTCACAGCCTTGAAAGTTAGGTGTCCCTGCAGGTCCAGAGCTGAGAAAAAAAGCAGTGTCTGGCTGTCAGGTGGCCCCTACCCGTTTGTAACTGGGAAATTTTGGTCTGAGCATCTTTTATAGAATCACAGTGTCATAGAAAATGAGGCTGGAAGGGAGCTCAGGAGGTCACATCTAGTCCAACCCCTGCTCCAAGCAGGACCAGCCCCAACTCCATCATCCCAGCCAAGGCTTTGTCCTGCCATCTGCCCCCACTGAGATCATCAGCCCAGCTCCATCCTCTTTGCAGCCCCCCTGCAGGGAGGTGAAGGCTGCTATTCAATCCCCCTCGGTCTTCTCTTCTGCAGACTCAATCAGCCCATTTCCCTCAGCCTCTCCTCACCAGTCCTGTCCCCCAGCCCCACAACCATTTCCATTGCCCTCCACTGGACTCTCTCCAATGTGTCCACATCCTTTCTGTAGTGGAGACCCACAGCTGGACACAGGACTCCAGATGTGGTCTCCCCAGTGCTGAATAGAGGGGAGGAATCACTGCCCTCGAGCTGCTGGCAACGCTCCTCCCAATGCAGCCAGGATGCTGGCAGGCTCTTGGCACCAAGGGCACACTGCTGGCTCCTGTCCAGCTTCTTGTCCCCTGTCCCCCCAGGTCCTTTTCTGCAGAGATGCTCCCCAGCCCATCACCCCCAACCTGCACCGGTGCAGGGGATTGCTCCCTCCTAAGTAACAGGCCAACAGCCACGGCTCTAAGCTAGGTGTGATCCCGTCTGCTGGACTCCGGCATGTTGTGCATAGAGTCAGCATTTACATAAGCCGCATTAGTTTGTTTAATTACAATACACACCCATGCCTCTTACCTCTGAGCAACTGTCCATGAAATATCTGGCATGATGCCAAATTAACTGATTGATACCACAACTAAGCGGCATCAAAACGATGTGGCCAAAGTAAACATACCGCAGCGCCACACTGCCTTGCCCCATGCCCTGCAAGTCAGTACAGCCGGAGTCTGCTGGGACAAAGGTGGGGAGACACAATCCAGTATTACTATTCCTTGAGGTGGAAGCGACCCGTTTCCAGACGCTCAGAAGTCTGGCCTCGAAGTGAGAAGACCCCAGCTGAAGTCCTGTGCTCAGGGGGAGATAGGCAGTTGCAGTGCATAGGTAGTCAGGATCCAGGCCATGTAGGATGCCTACAGGGGTGGATCCAGGGATGCAGTGGTGCACTTGCAACCCTCTTTAATTCCTGCTTCTCTCATACTATAAAACCGACCATCTGGGAGCAGCAGTGGCATTTCTATTCAGGCAGTGAATAGGCACAGTCACGGCTCTTTACCATGTCCCCGATTCCTGCTAATGTCTTTCCACTCCTCCATGTGTTAATGACCCTCTCGCCTTTTTAATGACCTTGCTGTTCCAATATTCAAACGATCCTGTTTTCTGCAATGCTGCTGCCTGTCAGCTATTCCTGATGATGTCTCTTCTATTTCACAGCCCTGAAGACTGGTTTTAGCTCTAGCTAAGGGCTTTAACTCTAGTGTGGTCATATTAACTCAGGAGTCGAAATGACTGACAGTGAAGAATTGGAGGCGCCATCAAAATGCTCCAGAAGATTAGATTTTGTTGTATGAATCTGAATAAGAGATGTATAATTAACTATAATGACTACAGGACTAATGACAATTTTTTTCTGTTGTGGGTTTTTTTTTAATAAAAACTATATATAATCTAGCAAATACAATGTAGCAAAATTTCAATAGTACCCTTTGTTTTTGCTCTGATCTTAAACCGCATCATACCGCCCTAGCATATTAGTGAAGCGTCTAGTTTCTCTTTAAATGGAGAAAAAATAATCTGTGTTGTGTAATATGTGATGATCACATTGATCAGCACCCCCACTTTTCCAAGTCCTCGATCCACCCATGGGTGCCCATGTACGAACACGCTCACATGCCCCTACCCTCCCAATACTCCCAAACCCCGATGACATCAATATTTTCTTTAATTATTGTATTTTAAACCCCTGATTTTCTTGTGGCAGGGGCCTCCGAGCCATCAGAGACTTTGGGGGTGGAGGGCTGCCAAAGACAATTGTGGCCCAGCAGTATTTGCCAGCTGGACTGTGAAATTTATTTTTGGTTCTTGATTCCCCCCCTCCTCTCTTTGCTGCACCCCCTTTCTGGCTTGCGAGGCTCAGCAAATGCCTGGACCTCACTGGAGGTGTCAGAAGTAGAAAAGAGGGGGCTACGACAACAGCAATGAGCTATTTCAGCGGCAAGGGCAGGGGGGACGACGCTGCCTTTTGCAAACTGCGCTCTCCAGGTCCTGCTCCAGCTGGACTCAGAGGGCCAGATCCTGCTCCCGCTTGTACCGGTGCAACGCCATCGAGTTACTCCACAGCTGGAACAGCAAAACTGAGCTCAGGGAAGTCGAGTGCAGAATCTGGCCCTGATTTGCTGCTCTAATAGATGGGGAAAGAAAGGCTTTCTCCAGATATCTGAAAGGCTGTTCCAAGTCTTTCCTTTCAATGCCGCAGCCTCCTCCTGCCATGTCAGCCGACTTCCAAATTTCAGATGAACTGCTGAGATGCTGAAATTCAAGCTAGATGCATGTGTGGTGCTTTGACCCGTCGGGGTGAGTTTGCTGGGCAACGCGTCTTTCTACTTTCCCTTCCTGTATCCACGTGCAACCCCTGGCTGCCTGTTCCCCATGCAGGCAAAACTTCTTCCAAAGGCCGGAGGAGGTTTGCCTTCAATGTGGGAAGATGTGGCAGGTCTGGCCCCTTTTAAGTCGGCTACCTGCCGGGATAGCGCGGGAATCAGGTCTGCAGCTCTATGGACTGATAGCAGCTGAGGATCTGGGCTCATGACCAAGAAGGCACTGAATTATCCCAGGTCATGCAGATGAAAGGGAGGCAGCATTATTTAGCAGAGGGAGCAAAGACCTGGGAGCTGTGGGCCCATGCAGACAGTAAAAGCTTTGCAGATAACAGAGACGGAGGCAGAGCCAGAGATTGTGGCATTGAAAGAGGTCCTGCAGCAACAAGGTTAAATGAGACAGACACAAGGCACTGGTACTTTGAAGGTGTTGGAGGAGCTTATGCATCATGGATGAGCGACTTATAGAAGTACAAGCTGCCTCCAATGCAAGGCAGAAAGGGCTGGGGATTGAAAGGCGCCATCTGCCACTGTCCATGTTCCCAGGTGGGATTTAGGAGCACCCAGACCACTAATATACTCTGAGATGACAAATCCCGTGGTCCTTGCAGAGGGCTACCATGCACCCCGTTATCAAACAAGGAACCATCCTGCCATATCCTGACTTAACTCTTCCAACCCTCCCGCATCAACTAAACCCTTGGAGACTGGGGAGGAGACAAGATCTTCAAGCAGAGATGAGACATGCAGTTTATCCTATGCGTCAGACAAGCTCGTGGTGATGATCGTGAGCTGGCTGAAGATTGAAAACATAGTTTCTACAATTATTTTAACAAATACGAGTTTTAAGTTCACTGAGAATCATGCCAGAGCAAGGAGCAATGGGCTCAAGTTGCAGCAAGAAAGTTGAGGTTGGATATTAGGAAAAAACTCTCTCGTGAGGAGGGTAGCAAAGCACTGAACAGGCTTCCCAGGCAGGTGGTGGGATCTCCATCCTTGGAGGTATTTAGGACCCAGGTAGACGACACCGTGGCTGGGATGATGTAGTTGGGGCTGGTCCTGCTTGGAGCAGGGGGTTGGACTGGATGTGACCTCCTGCGGTCTCTTCCAGCTTCATTTTCGGATTCAATGAGAACGAGCTCCTCATTTTTCATAAGTGATCTAACAGCTGCCTGGACACTGGTACCATTTTATATCTTCTGGTTTTTTTAATGATTCTCCATGCAAAAAAGGGTATATGAGGAAGTATACAGGGGTGTAAGTTGTAGCCGCGTTGGTCTAAGGACGCAGGCTGTGTTGGGTGAATCTGATATCTGTTATTAGACCAGCTTAAATAGTCGGAAAAAATTTTAAGCAAGCTTTCAGGTCAGGCTGACGAAGTATGTTCTTCATTAATCACTCGCAGATATTCTCCCATTTACAATATTTCAGTCTTTCAGCCAGGAAGCAGAACAAAACCAACCATGTGCCTAGGTACTTACCAACACTTCACAAGCAACGGATAGCAAACAGATAGAATAAGCCTTTCAGCAAAACCTCTAAAAATAGGTGTTGGGCCAAACAATGCGGATAAAATATAACAATAATGATTACAACAAATGACAACAATAATTTCCAGTAACGTTGTCAGAAAAAAGATAGGATCTGAGAAAAAAGAAAGGGCTGGTTTTCTAACAAATGCTATTCTTAATAAGTAAATGTGACTAGCTCTATTAGTAACAATCCCACTGGAACATGATGCTAAAACTGTGTCCAGCACTCCTCCCCACCTCCCATTTCAGCTTGTCCTTCACATGCAGTTTTTGTCAGAGAGTGATTTGTTTTGGCAGATCAGAGGCCATGATTATAACCTAGCCTGACATTATTGAATGCAAAGCTTGCTATTTACTGCTATTTGTCTTTTGTGGTTCTGCTTTGTTTTAAATGCTTTTGTATTACATTTCTGTCAATGTGGAGAAAGCCTGAATGGGTCCCACGAGCCTAAAGAGCAACAGAAGTGAATGAGGAATGGGTGATCAAAAGACAATCCTCCAAAAACATGATACGGGGTGTAATGTATGGGGCTGATTTTAATTTGCCTACCGAGATGCTGGAAGCGCTGCAGTAACAGAGCGGCACTTCGGTGCAACATAGCCCAGTAGTCACTTCTCCACAATACTGGTTGGCAGTAGGTGTTTCACAAGGAGATGCATAAGTTCGACCCAGCCCATTGCCCATAACATTGGGATCACTAGTTTGTAGCAGAGGCTCCTATTAACCCCCTCTGTCAGTGCCGGGCAACTGCCCTAAACGGTCAGGATTTGTATCTAGTGTTTTTCCATGTTGAACTGCCTCAACTTTCCCATCCCACAGACCCACACACACACAGCTCCTTGGCTTCAATTTATTTATTTTCTATATTTTGCATTATTATCCTGTCCTTTATCCTCATTATATGAGGGGAGTAGTAGACATGCTGGAGGGTAGGGCTAGGATTCAGAGTGTCCAAGACAAATGGGAGGATTGGGCCAAAAACGAATCCCATGCGGTTCAACGAGGACAAGTGCAAAGTGCTGCACTGAGGAGGGAGCAATCCCCTGCACCGGTGCAGGCTGGGGGTGACGGGCTGGGCAGCAGCTCTGCAGAGAAGGACCTGGGGGGACAGGGTGGAGAAGCCAAACAGGAGCCAGCAGTGTGCCCTTGGTGCCAGGAAGGCGACCGGCGTCCTGGGCTGCATCGGTAGGAGCATTGCCAGCAGATTGAGGGACGTGATTCCTCCCCTCTATTCAGCACTGGGGAGGCCACATCTGGAGTCCTGTGTCCAGTTTTGGGTCCCCACTACAGAAAGGATGTGGACACATTGGAGAGAGGCCAGCGGAGGGCAATGAAAATGGTTGTGGGGCTGGGGGACAGGACTGGTGAGGAGAGGCTGAGGGACCTGGGCTGATTGAGTCTGCAGAAGAGAAGACCGAGGGGGGATTGAATAGCAGCCTTCACCTCCCTGCAGGGGGGCTGCAAAGAGGATGGAGCTGGGCTGGTCTCAGTGGGGGCAGATGACAGGACGAGGAGCAATGGGCTCAAGCTGCAGCAAGGGAAGTTGAGGTTGGATATTAGGAAAAACGTCCTCACTAGGAGGGTGGGGAAGCACTGGAACAGGCTCCTGGGAGAGGTGGTGGCATCTCCATCCTTGGAAGTGTTGAAGACCCAGGTAGACAAAGCCTTGGCTGGGATGATGTAGCTAGGACTGCTCCTGCTTGGAGCAGGGCGTTGGATTAGATGTGACCTCCTGAGGTCCCTTCAACCTTCATTTTCTTTGAGCCTATGATACTATGATTATTTAATAGTTGTATTGCAGGAGGCCTAGCTAGGCCCCATGCTGTTTGATTCATAGACTGTAGAGTCGGAAGGGACCACAAAGGATCATCATGTCTGACCCCCCGCCCCTGGCAGGAAAGAGGCCCGTGGTCAGAGGTCACGCTTGTAACAGGGTGGTCTGTCCCCTCAAGAAGCGGCAGCCCACCCTGTTACGGATCTGCAGTGCTGGGGCATTTCTGTTAATAAGGGACTGTGCCACTGGGAGCTTCAAAACCCAGAAGAGAGAGCAGGCAGGAGAACAGCAAGGGGCCAGGCTGCTGTGCTGGGAATAAACCCCCTCACAGATGCCGGCCGGCTATACAACCCTTTTGCAGTGCTATTAGACATGCATGGCCTTCTTGCTCTCATGCAGCCTCGCTCTGCATCTAAGACTTAGCTGTATAGGAGTGAAAGGGGCTTCCTAGGCCATCAAGTCCAGTTCCAAGGGTTCACAGCTCATCATGTCCCAAATAAATTAGAAAATGAGGTTGGAAGGTGCATCTAGTCCAACCTCTGCTCCAAGCAGGACCTGCCCCAACTACATCATCCTGATGTAATCTTTTTATGTAATCTTTGTTATGGTATATCTAGCTTTTGCAAACTATATCTAACTGAATACTTAAGGCAAGTTGCAGATGCTGGGAGGGGTGTGGCATGTGTGTGTTAAGAGATGCTTGCAGAGCACAGCGTGTGGGATGCGGAGGATTCCTGGAATGCCTCCCTAACACCAGCAGGATAATGTCTCCCTGACACTTGTAAGATAGCAAGAAGTTCAGAAAAAGGTCTCATTATAATGCTAAAAATCACACCCCTGGGCAGGGCAAAAGTATGTTAATGAAACATATATGTATGTAAATGAATTACATGGCTAAAACATAGGTATAGAGACATGCTCAGTAGAGAACGTCTTATGTCAGTGGCTTGTAACCAATCACTGAGCGATACACTTGCAAACATATGTATAAAAGGTACCCAAAGGTAGAAACCGGTGGTGCTTGCTTCGCAAACGATTGCCAAGCACCCCTCTCTGTGCAGACTGGAAATGATAAAGATTAAGTTGGATCCTCCACCCCTGTGTGTTCATTGGCAATAGCGCACCGGGCACGAACTCACACTGTCCGTTGGGGACAACAATCCCAGCCAAGGCTTTGTCAAGCTGTGTCTTAAAAACCTCCAAGGATGGAAGTCCCCCAAATCTTATTAAGGTCAAACTAGACCCACAATAGCAAACTGTGTCTCTGAGCTATTCCAAGAGCCAGATTGTCCCCTCGGTTTACATGAATTGCAGGTAAGGGTCAGGCCCATTCTCACAGAGACCAAAGGAGCCCATAGTCCCACCTAGGCTGAAATGACTCTTAGGAATCAGAAATCTTCTCAGTAAAGCAATGCCTTTTCCCCTTAGCGCTGTAAGGTTGGAGGGAGAGAGCTCAATGCAGCCATCTCACACTTCGCCTGTTGTTCGGTTCAGTCTCAAACGTTAATGAGAACTGCAGGTGCTCCTCAATCGGCATGAAAATGCCTGTTAACTCTTCAAGCGGCATGCATAAGCGGAGGAAAAGCACAGACCCAGTCATGCCCTCTCAGCTTTCCAGGGGAAACGTGAGGTGGAAAAAGGAGGGAGCGATAGGGGAAATTCAATTAAATGCATGCAGGAAAACTAGTATTCATGACAACAGGGGAACTCTACCGGCCAGAACGGCTCGCAGATCCTCAGTGAGGAGACAGGGTAGGCAGGAAGCCTGCTAGACAACTTTTAATACAAGACCGACTTGGCCATTGTGGACAAACCATTGTTTTCCGTCTCTAGGACACAAATACAGGAGAAGCTGATGGCTCGATGCAGCTCCGGCCTGGGAGGATCGTGTCTGCTGTGATGCAGCGAAGCCCGTCCAGAGCCAGGAGGGCTGGCTCCGGTATTGTTCCTGCTCTGCTTTCAGGCATCAACGCAGACCAGCGCCAGGACACCTGCAACAGTGCTGGAAGCAAAGCAAGTCAGCTGTGGAGGTGCCGGGGCTTGCTGATGCCATAACAGAGCGCGCTGTGTTTTGTCAGCTGTTCCCCTGGGTCAGCACGCTCAGCAAGCCTCGTTTTGCTCTCATTTTCCATCCCTGATCCCCATTCAGCTTGCCCGTACAGCTCTGGTTTGTAAGGACAGGGCTGCTGACCTTGCTGCGGAGGTTATGTGGATTAAAGCAGGTAAAGATGCTTGGGCTGAGGCTGCTGAGCCCCAGCTTTTACATGCAATTGCAAAATTAACATAGAATAATATGGACACCCGCTGGGCAATCAGCAGGGGAGGAACTGATTGACCGGCACCATTCGAACAAACAGAGCAGCCCATTTCATACAGTTCATCGGTTCAGACTTGGGCTGAAACATGCTCGGTGCAGACAGAAGCTTTGGGGAATTTAGCCGCTGAAATAGGAGTGTCTGATGAGCACGTACACTCAGGGTGCATATACACACGCTGGTTTAAAGTGCATTAGCCATTTTTAAGGCACATTAAGGACATGGGTCTACGTGTGCTTGCCCATAATGCACCTTAAAAATGGCAAATTTAGGCTATTTGTACCTAAATTTGATACCTGCAAAAGCAGGTATCAAATTTAGGTGCAAATAGCTAAAGTGCCTTAGCACATGTATAGATGCGCTAAGCCACATTAACACTGGGCCTGTCTACACGTGCAGGTGTAACAGAGCAGTAACGCTGTTTGTGGACTGACTTGCGACTAATGTTAGTCCCAAGTCAGTCTGCACACACTGGGTTACTTTGCAGTCAGGCATCTACATGTGCCTTACTGAGCAGTAACTAAGGCAAAAATTTGCTATCTGCACGGTGCATAGTTTTGCTACCTGCACAGCCACTGTGCAGTACAGGTGCGCACATGTAGATACATGGCGTACTGTGCAGTAATTTTTGGTTACTGCACAGTAACTGTGCACGGGTAGACACACCCGCTGTGTATGTCAACTAACTTGGGATTAACTTTAGTCCCAAGTCAGTCTGCACACCGCTTTAATATGCCGTAGTGCATGCACATGTAGACGTGTGCCTAAATCACCTTAATGGGCATTCGGCAAATGCACATCAAGTTTAGGCGTGCATAAAAGCACGTGTAGAGACACCTTCTGAGAAGCAGTGGGTGCTTTTACCTTGGCTACCTTTGGGTGGATTTTCACAGAGATGGGAAAAGGATTATCCACAAAGCAAAGGCCATCCTGTATCGCATTTATTGTCCAAGTCACGTGAGCACGAAGATGATGATGAAGGGTGAGGGACCTTTTGGGAGAAAAGATCATTGGAATTTCTCAATGAGGACTAAACATGAATTTTGTCCTAGTCTTGTTCTCAGAAATGGCTGAACCATTCTGGTTGAAATGAGAGAGAGAGAAAGAAAGAGAAAAACACCTGTACAGAGGGGAGAGGAGAGAAAGAAAGAAACCGTGATGTTTGGGAAAATGTCAGCCCTGAGAATTAAGGTCTGGCAGAATGAAAACTAATTAAAAACCAGGTCTTATAATGGGAAGTGGTAGGCAACCTTAGCCATAGCACCGCCTCAAAACAAGGGAGTGAAGAGAAGTTTTAAGGAGCTGATACATACGGGCCAGGGAAATCAGTTTGCAGAATGGGGAGGGCATACAGAGGGATGGCTGCGCACGGTGTGAACCGAGGAGGCAGAGGTTTATGCTGGTTTTATTACAGGGATGGAGAAGGGAGGTTCACGAAGAGCCTTGACATGGGATCTGGGCTGGAACAAATCCATCCGTTTTCCTGACTAGACATTCGAAGTGAGCGCTACCACGACTGGGGAGATATCTGGGTTACAGCCTGGGGGGATGT
>NW_005842426.1:867533-871400 GCF_000455745.1 Alligator sinensis
CGGGAAGGCAGGAAGAGGCATTATATTATGTACATGCGGCCATCTGGAGAGACGAGCTTTGGGGACCCTGGTAGAGAAAGGAGCTGCAGCAACCTCAGGCGGGAGGAGGTAAAGGCTGGGGTTATTTCAGCCAAGATGATGCTGAATCATCTACCTAGACTGTTTCCTTCCCTCCATCTCCCGGCAATGACTTTCCCATGTGATTTATGTCTGTTTTCTCATTCCAGAGCCAGAACTGCTGTCTGAGCGACGGGCCTCACCCCCTCCCAGAGCAGGGAGAAGAAAGCTGTCCTTGCAGAGCAGCGGTGTTGCTTTGCTGCAACCTACTTTGCAGGGCAGCTTTGCTTGCCTAGGACCATGGGACAGAGGGCAGGGAAGGATTTTCTGAGCCATCAGCAGGCAACCAGGTTTTACAATCCCATTAAAACAAATGCATCAAGCCCCAACTTTAAGAACTAGGGCGTTTCTGGCCCTTGTGATCCTGAAGGCCTGTCCTAGACCTACCCCTCTGAGACGCACTGCTGATTTCCAGCCTAAATTTATTCCTGGCCAGTTTATACCCATTTCCTTTTTTATTTTTTAATTATTGCTAACATTGTACTTTAGCTTAAAGAGCTCTGCTGTTTCCTCGGGTGTTTACTGCCAGTTTATTAATATACAGCAATCACATCACCTCTTTGCCCTCCTTTTCCCAGAGGGAAAGGGGCCACACCTGTTTATTCTTTTCTTGTTCGCTCAACTCCCCATTCCCTGGGTCTCCTAGTTGCCCTTCCCTACAACTTTTCCAGACTAAGTCTTTTGTGACAATGGGTGCACACACTATTTTAAATGAAAGCTCACCAGTGCTTTGCTTTACTGAAAATACTTCACTGGAGACATCCTAGCATTTGCTTTTTTTTCATGCTTATGGTCACAAGGTAACTGTGCCTCAACACAACCAAGTGTTTCTTGGCTTCTGCTGCTGGCAGGGAAGTGACCCCATTTACCATTATAGACCAGGAATGGGTCATTTGCAATGGGAGGAATAAATACCAGCTCCTGATTGAAGCCCCAAGACTGCACTGGGTTCCAGTTTAGGTGGGGACAAAATACATATGTGCAACACCCAGAGCTCGCTTCTCCTGGGCCAGCCAGGGGCTGCATGCCCAGAACAAGTTGCAGCCACTATTCACAGGAGGCGATATAAGAAGTGATTTTTCTAAGCCCTCCTACTACAGCTGTTGGCACACAGTGCACGAAGAGCACCTGTATTACTGCTCCCTCATCTGACCTCTCAGCAGTTTGCTCCATCCATTCAGCTGTTGCAGGTCAGAGTTAATTATAAGATCATTAGGGCAGGGTGGTCTTCTTCATTAGACACTTGCAAAGCACCTTGCACCCTGGAGCTCCGAGCTGCAATTGGGGTCCGTGGGCTGCCCTGTAGGATATGTGACAATATAGATAATGTAATTTCCAACAGGCACGTATCAGTGGCTATAAACCCTCCTTGCAGAACTAGAGCCATGGAAAAATCTTACAGGCCTGCACAGAAAATCAGGAGCTCCAGACTCTTGCATTTCCAAGCCCAGTCTACTACAGTCCCTCTACTTTTCTACAAGCAAAACTTATAACAACTATTCCTCCCCCAAGCCTTTAGCCATTCATCCATGTAGCGCGCACCCAACCCAACCAGCTTCCCCAGCTCCTCCTTTCAGGAGGCTTGAAATGCTGTCTCTTATGTACTTTTGCAGGCAATCACCTGAGTCCTGACAGCTGGCCTCAATCATGTGCTCCCCTCAGCAATTAAGTTCCCCAATGCTTTGGCCTTTAAAGAGCCATGACCTGGTAGGTAATAACTATACCAGGCTGTGTGCGTGTGTGTGCGCGTGCACGTGCACACTTGCCAGAAACCAGCTTACTCATGTCAGACTACAGGCTACCATTAGAAAGACTCAGAATAGGAAGAAAATCCTCCAGTCTTGTGTGGTTCAGGATTTTGCAGAAGACTTGTATTTGGACCATCCAGGAGATGGCTAATAAGATGGGCTTCCTTACAATGGTCTAGTTGGCTCTCTCACAGAGCTAGGTTTGTACTCCTTCTTTCAGGGCAGGGCTTGTGAAACATGGGAGAAAATGAAAACTTGCCAACTTTTGCATGATCCGGTGTAGTCTTCCTTCCCATGTCCAGTCAGTTGTCCCCAGCTGCGTATCACCCACCGCGCAGAGAGACAAATGGGGGAACCAATACCACCAGAGAGAAAATGCCTCCTGCTAATTGCATTTTGTTGTTACAAAGGGGGGAAAGGCTAGATCCCCTAAAACAGAGGGACCTTGCCACGGTCCCTTGGGCTAGGGACAGACATTACACACACGCTGGTTTATGTGATCACAATTTAGTTGAGACCTGTAACAGAACAGAAGTTCAGGGCACATAAACCAGTTTGAAAATGGCTGAAACTGGTTTGAGATAAACCTGGTTGGATGTAGTATCAGACTCAACTGATTTGGCTCAACCTGGTTCATGCAACATCTGTCCCAGACCCTAAAGCCCAGAGCTGGGCAGTATGCCATTAAAGGTCACTATAACCTTGCGTATTGCCAAGAGAGGGGGGGTTTAATCAGCGTTTAAAGATGCAAAAGATAGCACAAGAAAATCCATAATTATTGTGAGTGTGTTTAACTCATTGGGCCAAGGATCCTGTGCACTTTAGGTTTGGTGCATCTCGTGCAATGCGGGACTGATCATTGTAATAACAGCGAGCAGGGGGCCGCCCCCCCACTAAACAGCCCTGTGATGACAACCCTTAAAGTTCCTCTTCTTGCACAAAGCCATGCTTCATTCCCCTCTGTCTCTGCTCTTCGGGGGTATGATGTTTCACCCGTCTTGTCCCTGGGGTCCTGGTGTGTAATCCTACTGATCCTGCTCCCTGCGTCAGGAGCCAGGAGGCAGGACCGTCTCCCAAGGGGCAGGCGGAGAGGTTTTAGCTGTAGCTGGGCCGCGTGTTATTCTCTTCTTGAGGTCAATCGCGCCGCCTTTCTGAAATTTCACCTGCCTTGTCGGCCAGACGGAGTCACATCCTCGCCACGGGAGGGAAACGGCTCAAAAGCTCACGTGCACTTTTTCTGGCTTTGCTTTCTGGTGTGTGGGCTCGCTAAGGAAACCGAGCCCGAGGACTGGTTGAAAATGGTGATCTTTATTCAATGTGTGCCTGCCCCAGACGTGAGCTCAGCTACCTCGAGTATCATATAACTCCAGACCCTTCTTTCCTATGTGCATACCCATTCGGTCAGGCTAACCAACCTGGGAAGTAAGCTCTGATAACCACGACGGGGAGGATTTATCTGTGAGCAGAGCTCAGTTCTTCGTGCAATGCATTCGGCTGCGACCTCTTAATGGCATCCTGCCAAGCGCTGGGATTTAAGTACCCCCTCCTACGAATGCGTGACAATGAGGCAGATAATAACCTTGCCCTCCTCTAGCACTTGTCATCAGCAGAGCTCAAAATGCTTTACAAGTGCGGTCTGTGCTATTCACCCCATTTCACCAATGGGAAAACCGAGGCAGTCACTATAAAATGACTTGCCCATAGCTGCTCTGCAGCCTGGTAGCAAAACTAGGAATAAACGCCAGGTCTCCTGAGTCCCAAAGCAGTGCTCTAACTGATAGGTGACACTGCCAATAGCATACGAACACAGGATGCATGTGCTGCAGTGCTAAGGCTGCACACGCATCCTACTTCTGCATTCCCCGAGGCTGCTTTTTGGTTCTGCTTTCCCCTTCGTATCTGAAGTGCTTGCTTCCGGCCTGTAGACAATGCTTGATTTTTGTGGAAAGGCTGAGATTTCACTACAGGGGAGTAAAAAGAAATCCCTGCTCCTCTTTCACAG
>NW_005842426.1:871410-895505 GCF_000455745.1 Alligator sinensis
GCTGCAGCCATCCCTGGAGCAGGTTCTCTCCCATGCATGCGTATTGGTACAGCCTAATATTGTAGTACCACAGCTGTCAGTGCATTTATCCTCATGCACGCCTAGCTCGGCAGGGCTCAATTTGTATCCGTAAGCGCTGAGAAACACCGATGTCGTCTCACGCTCGCAGACCCACGGACAAATATTTCCATCGTTAATAATCAAAATGTATAGAAAGGAGATATAAGAAAAATGATGGGTGATGGTGTGTGTGATGACCGGGGGGAGCAGTCCTGCAAAACTGCGCTGTTGGGAGCTTGGACTGCAATGGCCAGAAACCCCAGGGGACCGGGAACAAAGTAAAATGAAGTAATAAAGGACAAGGGCACTAATGGCAAATGCAGCCAGGACTAATGGCAGCTCTGCCGCTAAGCTGGCGGCAGTCCTATAGTAGCTATGTCTGTTGTGGAGGGTGGTTAAACTGCACTATAATATTAGCTCACTGTCATCAATAAACTGTCTGCCCCCCATGCCCCTAATTGCATGCAATCCTGAACATTTAAATAGATTTAAAAAAAAAAAAAGAAGAAATGAAATCACAGATTCACACAAGTTTAGGGCTGGAAGGGACCTCATGAGATCGTCAGGTCCAGCCCCCTGTTCTGGGAAGAAAAGACTGCAGGGGTCAAATAACCCCAGCAAGGTGTCGAAACTATCCATTGAAATTATTTAAAGTTTCAATTCAAAATGTAAATAATTCAAAATTATTTAAAGATTCAATTCAAAAATTGAATCCTGCCAAGCCTATAGATGCCTCACATGTGGCGATTGGTTATTATCCCCATTTCACAGATGGGGCAGTGAGTCTCTCGGAAAGAAAATGCCATCTCCTGAATGCCCTGCGGGCAATCTGTGCAGAGTACAGCAGTTTCTTAACTCCAAAGCTGGTGCCCCAGTCATCACCAAACCATCCGTCCTCCCTTTGGCTACCCAAGAAAACTAGCATGAGATTTGATTTTAGGGAGAATTGCCCCATTTCTCCAACCCAGCAGGATTAACAAGGCTCACCCATTTATATAGGCAGTGAGAACCCCTCAGGGGATACGAATAAAGAACTTTAGGGGGGAAATAAAACAAAGTTTGGAAGAGATATAAAGCTTTCTGCATCCGGGTGTAGACAGACAGCTCCGTGACAAAGCTGCTGTGCTCATTGCAGAGTGCTTTTTGCCTTTCTCTGAAACAGATGATGCCAGACACTGGTAGAAACCGGGCACTTGCTTCGATGGGCCTCCTTGCCTGATCTAGTCCTAGTGATTTCATGTCAGATGAAATTTGGCTGGCACAGGATATTCGATTTGTGCAGTTTCACATCTGATAAATGCCAAAGAGCTCGTACAGCATGAGCAGCTTTGTACAACAGGCAGTGGTTATTCCAGCCTCAAATCCAGAACAGCTGTGCCTAGGCAAGGGCTTGATAGCTCAAGATTTCTGCTGACGGTCAGGGTCATTGCAGCGCGCATTTCTTCCATAGCACAGGTCGAACCCGAGCGCTGATCTGCAGTCTCCCACATCAGGCACAGAGAGGTTTGTGATTTATGGGCCGGGCGAAGGGAAGGAATTTTTTTCATCAAAACACAAAAATCTCGGAGGCCCAGAGCAGTGCAGCTCCCTGTTTTCAAAAAAATATTGCTTCCTTGTGGGACGACCGCAACTAAAAGCCCCCACCGAGGTTGCAGGCCCTTCTCCTAGGCGCTCAAGAAGCAGGGGGATGTTTCAAGAGCCCTCAGTCTTGGGCTAGCTTTGCCCACCCTGGAGCCAGTCTGCGAGGAAGGTGCACTTGGAAGAGCTTTCGGTTACAAGGGAAGTGAGGATAAATGCTGGATTTTCCAGCACTCAGCTGCAAATTATAAGGAGCAAAGCAGCTCCACGGCTCTCCTACATCTTGTGCATCAAAACAGCAATGTCCCACACTCCGCCGGAGACATCAACGCTTTCTGTTTCTGAGACAGGAACATTGCAATGCCCTGCCCTTTCTTCCTCCTAATGGGTGCTGGGGATCACTGGGTTTACAGTCCTTTCCAATGGAGCTAGGTGCATTGGGTCAGCAGAGCTACCAAAGGACAAGTTTATTGGTGGGGATGCTTGTCTAGAGCACCTCTGCGGTATAATAGCTGAGTGCCCAAGCACAGAATTATGCTGTCACAACCCTGGAGAGTCGCTTCTAAATTGGGGGGTGCTCAATCTCTGGCCTCCGACCCCAAAATGTGGTGGCAGGGGATAGTAGGGCTCCTGCGGATGAGGCTTCTTTTGTGACCAGAGACCCCACACAAAAGGAATATCCATCTGTTCACCCCGCAAGAGTGAACCAGATCCAAACTACAGGACAGAGAGACCAGAAAACCCACAGCAGCCTCCCAGCTACCTACGTGGCATCAGTGGAGGGGCTGAATCCCCCACTTCCTTATATCACACTAGGAGGTTGGGCATTGGGCTTGTATCGGGTGGTTTGGAGAGGGCTGATCCTGCCTCAGGAAAGGGTTGGACTAGATGTGACCTCTGTTCTCAGTGGTGTAGATGACAGAAGGAGCAATGGGCTCAAGTTGCAGCAAGGGAGGTTGAGGTTGGATATTAGGAAAAACTTTCTCACCAGGAGGGTGGTGAAGCACTGGAACAGGTTATCCAGAGAGGTGGTGCAATCTCCATCCTTGGAGGTGTTGAAGACCCATCAAGACAAATCTGTGTCTGGGATGATGTGGCTGGGGCTGGTCCTGCTTGGAGCAGGAGGTTGGAGTAGATGTGACCTCCTGAGCGCCCTTCACACCTGAATTTTCTATGAGTCTATGACTTCTGGAGGTCCCTTGCAGCCCTGCTTCTTTATGACCTGCTTTCTTGGTGCACTCACATCTCCCCTTGCAGCCCTCGCTGCCGTGCTGAACCCCCCTGCATCTGTGTGCAGATCAGACAGCACTTCAGCAATATTTCTCTCCCCCTGCCAACGAAGCAAAATCATGGCAGCAGGGGCCTCAACAGCCTTTGATTTCGGTGGTAGCAAGCAGCACTTTGACACCTTTGGGGAGTTTACAAAGTACATTGCAGGACGGAGCCAAGAGCCTGGGCACGGATCTGGCACATGGCAAATAATAAATGGAATATCTCCTCGTTACTGCAGCAACCTGGAAAACACAATGCAAACACTGCCGATCTCTGCAGAGTTGCTGAGACTGAGCAGACGCAGGCTTTTGAAATATTGAAATAAATATTAGAATGATGCTCCTGAACCGTAGAATAAATCCTTCCTCGTGCGGCCGTGAATGTCAGAAAGCCAGATGTTGTCTATTGGTAGTGAAACTTTTTCTAATCCTCTGAAATCTGCTGGATCCCATTCAGGGAACTGATTGTACCAAAGCTTAAAAAAATACCGCCCCCCCCCAAAAACAAGAGCCGTATGCACAGCTCGTAGAGAAGGTTATACAACGTTTGATAGGAGATCGATCACGCTTTGTGTCGTCCAGGGGAATTTTCTTCCAAAATGCTGCGTGCCTGCTTTCTTCTGTCGAATGCACAATCTGACCCCGATGCTCCTGTCTCTGGGGGCCTGATTTAGAGAGTACTCCAATGCAAAGGAAAAGACCCCAACTGACTTCAAGGGGTTTTGGATGAGACCCTCATGCTGACACAAATCAAAAATACAGTGATACCAATGAAGGCAATGAAATGATGCTAGCTTATGGGAGAGGGGAATCCAAGTGGGCTGTTGTTGATCTAGCAAAAGCCATGTTTCATGAGGATTTGGCACTAATGGGCATTAACTTTGATCGCCTGAGGTTATTTTACATATCAGAGGATTAACTTCACTTACATTTTGGAGTTTATGTTTCATTTTGATCTTTAATGTTGCATTTATTTTTTTTGGCTGGAAAGACTTTGTACGTGTTTGTAGGCATTTAAAAAAAAAATGAATTGAATGAATTAGACGTGTCTGAATCTTTACAATAAAAAGGCATTTCTGCTCAGCTTGGTGGACTTTTTCTTGTATTTACACGGAGAAAACATTTAAGGGCAAGGCTTTAGTGAGCAACAATCATTTTTTTGTCCCTTGTGCTTTCCGGTTGCTTAATTCATTCTTATAATATGATCACTATATTCCTGGAACTCAGCAATAATAAAAAAATATATTTATTAAGGAATCAGCTATTTCAAATGAAAAAAAAAACCAAACCAAACCCCAGGGTATTTTAGTATTAAAAACAACCTTAAAGCTGGTACTGCATGTATTAGTACTGCTATAGCAGCAGGCCAGATTTACTGCATCTTGGGGCATTGGGAGAAAAGAGCTGAACACTGTAAACAAGAACGGGCTCAGTGCATATGTTTTTCTCCAATCTCAGGTTTTCAAAAGAGAAAAAAAACAACCCTCTGGCTTCCCGTGGGGCTGATATCACGACGAGAAATAAATGCACCCTCCAGCGTGTCTTTCCTTTCCCTTGTTAAGAGGCTGGGCTTTGCAGCGAGGCAGCCGTGGCTTCGTAAGGCAATACTAAGCTAGGCAGCCAGCTGAGTGCCTTGAGAGCGCCGCTCGGGGGTAGGGAACTGGAGGTGAATATGCACTCCAGCAAGTTCACCACAATGATTGCAAAGCAGAAACTATAAACGAAGTCTTGGAGATCAAAAGTGTAATCATCGTTAAAAATACGCTCAGAACCAGACTGCCTATGGTCACAACCCAAGTGACCAGAGCTGGTAAAGGACCCTGTTATTGTGTTCTCCCCTCTCCAAACGACAGCAGCTATTAATTATTCTCACTGGCCTGCCCAAATTTCCCTGCACAGTCCTGCTGAGCTGTGACCCTTCCCTGGCCCAGGCAAGAGGCCAGCCGTAACGGTTCTCTGAATGTACTGGACACTGCAGTGCTAATGAGCCCCAGCTACCGGGAATTTTCCACCGGGACCATCTGCTTTATGGTGTCATTTGTTCGAGTTTGGCAGGCAAGGTCAACGAGGAGAAGGACTGATCTGAACCTTCACCCAGACCTCGACCCAAAGCTCTGGGAGCTCAAAAACATCCATTAACGTGTTCTCAATGACGGTCATGACTGTTTGCACTCAGCGAGGAGAGGAGCAGTCATAATCAAAGCAGGCCATTCGCAAAATCCAGCACGTGAAGATCCCCAAGATGGGAAGAAATGTGGAGAGGGGTCTGCATCCCAGCTTGCGGCTGGCCCCGCGCCGAGTAAAAGGGCAAACGTAAGTCAGCTGAGTTGGTTATTAGACTAATGATCAAGGCAGCTTGTGGGGATCAACCCGGCTGAAAAGAAGAAAAGATGAGGTGGCAAGGTGTCTACTTGATTGCAATGGATCCTAGGGGATCCGGCCAGGATTGGGACCTCACTGGGTTTATGAATCTGCATAGGCAGCAAGAGGCAGTCCCTGCCTTGAAGAGTGACTCAAGGAGCAGCATTAGCTCCATTTCAGAAACAGGAGACCGAGGCCCTGGGAGGTGATATGATTTGCCTGAAGTCAAACAGAATCCAGAAATCTTTGCTCCCAACCCAGGGCTTTAGCCACTAAATGCACCTGTTGTAACAGATGGTTACAAGGCAATTGCAGTTGTGCTCCCTGCCATTTTTCGGAGAACTTCTGGCCACGAATAGGTGCTATAAGACTTAAGCAAGGTGCCCCAAACTCTTCAGAAATTTGCCCCGATTTTTTGTGCACGTTTATCCGGTCATGACCGTTCTCAGACCCCAATGCTTGTCACTGCAAATCATTGATATCTCATGGTGATGACCTCTAAGAAAATGTTGCTCTGGGTTGTTTCCAATATGCTGTTGAGGCTGATGACCTGGACTCCTCGAGTTGAGATAGGTACTTGAGCAATGGGAACCAGCCCTTGTTCTTCATGATAATAAAGATATGGAGTGTTTTAAGCATCATTTGTGTGCGCTTATAACAGCTGAACATCCCGGGGACAGCAAAACACTGCATTTTATTTGGGATCATAAAAGACTTTGCACATTTGACAGATTCCCGGAACGGCTTGCAAGATTAAGAGATGGAAAAGTGCTTAGAATAAGGGGGCAATTGTCTGGAGAGGTCCTGACCACATGTTTAGCATCAGGCACAGAGATCGCATGGCTTATAAACAGGAGCACAACATGAGCTCAGCTGTAGTGCTGCTTCTCCCTCCCTCCGCGTCTGCTGACAATAAAAGTAATTTTTATTGCTCTGAGAATTCCTGTGGCAATGCAAGGAGAAAGGAAAATAGGCATCTAGGAATAATATGGTGGACAGATTAGCAAAACTCAGGCTGCTGAGGAAGGAGACCCAAACCCTCTCCTTTTGGAAGTCCAAGACACAGGGTTCAGGACTGGTTGATCTGCCAATAAAAGAAATTGCAAGGAGGGTATAACTAGCTGGTAGTGACTGAGTGGTACCTAGGAGAGCTTTTGCAATCCTTTCTCCTATGCCTGAAGAAGGGTGCTTGCACCCGAAGGCTTGCAAAGCAAGATTTTTTTTTGGCAAATATCTAGCGGGTCTAATAAGAGATATCACCTCTGCCACGAGTTCTGATTCCTGATAGTGTCTTAGATATAGATGGTGCCTCTATGAAGAGTACACGTTCAGGAGCCAGAAAACACTGCAAGAACTTCATGAATATCCTCCAAAATCTCCTATGAAGAGAGGGATGCTGTTGAGTTGAACCCCAGCACCCCGCTCCTTGTCCAGCATGTGAAAAGAAAGTTGGTTATACTCCAAGCTACCAACCCCACTGAGCCCCTGAGATCAGTAGAGATCACTAGGACCTTGCAAGCACCCAGCAGAACCACGATTCTTGCACACTTCCCTGATATAAAGAACTGCTGGAGACTGTTACAGAAAGGGGACTTCTCAGCATACCAGGCAAAGATGGCAGGGAGCAATAAGGAGTCCTAGTAGGTAGGTAGAGGAAGACAATAAGGTAGGTAGAGGAAGACAATAATTTCAATCCAAGGTAGGTAGAGGAAGACAATAATTTCCCTTTCCTGTGTCTTTCTGTTTGGAAGAGTGTCCCTCAAAATGAAAAAGGGTGATGATGCTAGTCTAATTTTAATTTGTAAAAAATAAAGATATGCCTTTTCCTCGCTAAACTCAAGCTTAGCAGTTCAACAAGGAAAAGTGCAAAGTCCTGCACTTAGGCAGACAAGGTTCTTTGGGTGAATCAGATATCTTTTATTAGACCAACTTTAAATAGTTGGAAAAAAATTTCTTAGCAAGCTTTTGGGTTTAAAAACCTTTCGTTAGGCGGAGGAAGCATCTGCAGTTGGTGTGTGCTCTTCCTGGAGGGACTGAATCGTAAAGAGGCTAGAGGCTGGTATGCGTGCAAACAAGGCAGTCAGTGAAGATGTAAATTGAGGAGTCAGTGGGTGAGAGACAGGCTGGGGGTGGGGAGGATGCATGTAGCAGGTAAATAGTAGGAAGGTACCTGGGGAGTCAGATGTCAGGCAGGTTATAATGTGTCATAAATCCAAAGTCTATATTTAGTCCATGATTTTTTTGTATCCAGGAGGTTAATGAAGTGAAGTCCATGGGCTCATCTGTGAAAAGTGACTTGTAAGTTCCCTTTGAGAACTAGAACTGAGAGCTCGGCGAGCGAGTGGTTGTCTTGTGAGAAATGTGCCCCCACCGGTAGTTGGGTGTTCTTGTGTGTAATAGATTTCCAGTGTGTGTTCATTCTGGTGCACAGTTGTTGTTTGGTCTCTCCTACGTGTTTTCCATCGGGGCATTTGGTGCATTGGAAGAGATATATTACCCTTCGGTTCTGTCATGGGGTGTCGTGATTGTGGGGTGGTGGAGATGTGTTGACAGGTTTTGCATTTCTTGTCATGGCACGGTCTGGATCCATTCGGTGTGTTCTGGGCCTGAGGAAGTTTGCTTCTGGTGATGAGTTCCTTCACTTAGGATGGAACAATCCCCTGCACCGGTGCAGGCTGGGGGTGACGGGCTGGGCAGCAGCTCTGCAGAAAAGGACCTGGGGGGACAGGGGACAAGGAGCTGGACAGGAGCCAGCAGTGTGCCCTTGGTGCCAAGAAGGCTACCGGCATCCTGGGCTGCATTGGTAGGAGCGTTGCCAGCGGATCAAGAGAAGTGATTCTTCCCCTCTATTCAGCACTGGGGAGGCCACATCTGGAGTCCTGTGTCCAGCTGTGGGTCCCCACTGCAGAAAGGATGTGGGCACATTGGAGAGAATCCAATGGAGGGCAATGAAAATGGTTGTGAGGTTGGGGGACAGGACTGGTGAGGAGAGGATGAGGGAAATGAGCTTATTTAGACTGCAGAAGAGAAGACGGAGGGGGATTGAATAGCAGCCTTCACCTCCCTGCAGGGGGGCTGCAAAGAGGATGGAGCTGGGCTGGTCTCAGTGGGGGCAGATGACAGGACAAGGAGCAATGGGCTCAAGCTGCAGAAAGGGAAGTTGAGGTTGGATATTTGGAGGGTGGTGAAGCACTGGCACATTTTACCCAGAGAAGTTGGGGAATCTCCGTCCTTGGAGGTTTTTTAAGACCATTCTGGACAAAGCCCTGGCTGGGATGATGTAGCTGGGGCTGGTCCTACTTTGAGCAGGGGGTTGGACTAGATGTGACCTCCTGAGGTCCCTTCAACCATCATTGTCTGTGATTCTGTGATTCTAAGTCCAGCCTATCACAACCAATTACTTGGCATAAGAGTCAGAGACGACCGTAGGGAGGTGCACAGCCTGGGGCAAATCAGCCTGTGCTAGGTCCCTTCAACACTGTGGGGGGCAGGGGCACAGCTGCTCCTCCTGTGGCTCTCTTGGGCCCCCCAAAGTTTGGGGCCTGGGGTGGTTGCCCCGATTTGCCACCCCTGCAAACGTCAGCCCTGATGAGAGTGCAACGATTGACGGCAGTCTTGGGGTACAGCATGTCTGTCTGGATGTCTTCTTAAAACAGACCACCACAATGTGCTACGTAATATAGATAGTCATGGAAATTATATTCCATTGAATGGAGTGGCTGAGGTTCCCAGGACAGGAAGAGATAACATCCCTGGCATTTTTATAGTGTCCAGGCAGAGTGTTAGAAATCTTTTACGTGGGTTAATGTAATCCTTCACCTCTCTGTGACAGTGAGAACTTCAAATATTCAACCTCTAAAAAAAAAAATTACACACCCAAGGTCACACACACTAAGTCATCAAAAGAGCTAGGGAAGGACCAGTCATGCTGACTCTCAATACCAGATGCATCTTTTCCTTCTACCTTATTGACATACCAATATGCATAAGAATAGTTTTTTATTTCTGCTTTGTCTCTTCAAATTGCAAATTCTGTATTGCAAGAACTGTCTTCTATGTTACTTCTACTTAATCAATTTGGTTTATTGGCATATCGTTAATGGCATTTAAACCCCAAACAAATGGTACATCTGATGCTACATGGTAAATCTGAGAGTACAAATCAGTGAATTGGGATAAAATGCATTGCTGGGGTGTTGCAATCATTCCTAAATCTGGCCTGGTAATATGAGAAGCTCAACCCTAATTGGGTCCTAAGCTAGAAATAAACCAAATGAAGTGGATCAGGCTCTCCTTGCTTCCCCAACGCCACTGCCTGTCTCCTCTGCAAGGAGGTAAGCCCTGTAATAAATGTATTCGGTTTTTAAATGAGGTGATGTTTAATTCACAATAGTTCTGGAGGGACATCTTGAGTCTGATGAGGGGTGTCTTGAATCTACAAAGGTGGAGAAGAACCACAGCTTTAACGTATTTCCAGATAGCATCTAGTTCTGTAGTGGGAGGCTACCTCTGTTCAACCACCTTTTTTGTTTGCTTGCTTCTTTTTTTTTCATTTTGGGCACTTCAGACTGACTCCGTATGTGCATTTATGTGCAACTGAACTATAAAGATCCTACTCCTTAGAAATGGCCTCTATGGACCCACTTGTGGGCACTGACAGACATTCAGGCCCCTCTGCTCTAACTCATAGTGCTTTATATGAAGTGCCATGAGTTAGAGCACATCCCCCACAAACCCCAAATTTGTTTATCTGTTGAGGAGGGGGGTGGGGGGAGGGATAGAGCCTCTTCATGGAGGACCCCCTGTAGCAGAGGGGCTGCCCCTTTCCCCCAGCCCTGCCCCGACTCTCAGCTCTGGTGCTGTCTGCAGGAAGGGAGAGGGGAGAAAGGAGGGAGAGCAATCCATGGGCTGGGGTTTGCTCTGCTTGAGCTGGAGGGAGGAGGCCTGGGGGGCTCTAATGCACCTGCCCCACTCCAGCTCAGGCCAGGCAAACCACAGCCTGGAGCTCCCTGCTCTCCCTTCCCTACCCCCACCCTTTCCCTTCCTGCAGATCGCACCAGGGCAGGGCTGGGCTACCTCAGCCCAACAACAGAAGTTCTCTGAGGCACTCCAAAGTGGAGCACCTTCATCTGATCCCTCATTAGATGAGGGTTAATTTGTCATGCAATTGGCCACTTTTAAAGTGCTTTGCAGCTGTGCATGTGTGTCATGGCAGGGCTATAGAGTGCTTTCAGGGAGCCAATTGCATGACAAAGGTAACTTCTGTCTGTGCCTCTGTCTAGCAACATTCACCACCTAGATGATCTATATTCCAAGCTATGACAGCCCAGAATACTAGAACTTGGTCTCCCTTGGCCTAAGACCCATTTTTCTCATTTCCAGAACTCCTATTCCTCCATCACTCAACAACCTAAATAATACATGACAGTTCACATTAAGCTGACTCCCTGAGCCGGTGGTGGAGCCATTTGTCAATGTGCTGCAACTCCTTTTCTTCAGCGGGTTCTTAATGAGTTTCAGGAAGGGCCGCCTGGCCCATGGAAATCAATTTGGACGCCTGTAAACACTCCTCAGCAAACAAACGGTTACTTTAAAAATGGATCCTTTTCCCTTTGTTGGATGGACCCTATCAGGTAGCCAGGATGTCTATGCGGCTCTCCCAGGTGGGGTTTGGCGCATACGTATTTCTATACAGTATCCCCAGGGCTTGCCAAGAAAAGCATCTGCTATTCAGCACTGGGGAGGCCACATCTGGAGTCCTGTGTCCAGCTGTGGGCACCCACTACAGAAAGGATGTGGACACGTTGGAGAGAGTCTAGCGGAGAGCAACAAAAATGGTTGTGGGGCTGGGGGACAGGACTGGTGAGGAGAGGTTGAAGGAAATGGGCTGATTTAGCTGCAGAAGAGAAGAGCGAGGGGGATTGAATAGCAGCCTTCACCTCCCTGCAGGGGGGCTGCAAAGAGGATGGAGCTGGGCTGGTCTCAGTGGGGGCAGATGATAGAAGGAGCAATGGGCTCAAGCTGCAGCAAGGGAAGTTGAGGTTGGATATTAGGAAATACTCTCATTAGGAGGGTGGAGAAGCACTGGAACGGGTTACCCAGAGCGGTGGTGGAGTCTCCATCCTTGGAGGTTTTGAAGACCCAGCTAGACAAAACCTCGCTGGGATGATGTAGTTGGGGCTGGTCCTGCTTGGAGCAGGGGCTTGGACTAGATGTGACCTCCTGAGGTCCCTTCAACCCTCATTTTCTATGATCCTGTGAGTCTATTGTACAGGGTACGCTATAAACACCTACACAGAGCAGGGTAAAGTGTGACAGAATGAACTATTGCATTAGCCCATGCTCTGACAGCACTGTACCCTGACTTTCCTATTAACTTCAGCTACCAGTGAAGATGTGATGTGTCCTAAAGAGTTAAGGAATATCCCAGGGCTAAAAAGGCATGGGAGACTGGTAGTGGGATAGAGCGGCGTGTTATAGCATGCTGGTCTGCATCCCTTGCACCTCATTAGAGACCAAAGCTGAAATACTGCATCATGAACATCAGTGGCAGAGCTCCCATTGACGTCAGGCTAGCCAGGATCTGCTCCAAGCACTGTTGCCCCATGATAAAGATGTAGTAAACATCCATGTGGTTCTCAGTCAACTTTGGAGCACACAGGTGTGCTCCAAGCAAAAGCCACCACCACATCTGGCAGCAAGTAACCCCTTGTTGGCTGATAATTGGAGGAGAAAGAAGGACTGGAGTACCCAGTTGTCCTTTGTATGGACAGAAACTAGCAGGGTATGGAGAAGCTTGCACTGCTACTGTCTTTTTGTGGATGGGAGTCACCAGAGCTATCAACCCAGCACCAGGCATAAACCTCTGTGAAGTCCTAAGCTTGACTGTCCTATAAAGGCCACTGTAAGGAAGTGTCTTTTGGCCTTTGAAAATCAATTTGGAGGAGGATCTGGATGGTCACATTAGTCAAACTAGATGACTAAACTGGACAATCACCTCACTGGGGTCACCTGAAACCAGCTGTCTTTCCTGCCTAGTGCAGGGGGGCTGGACTCAATGATCTTGCAAGTTCCCTTCCAGCCCCTGACACCTATGAATCGATAACAAGCCATTGAGCCGGACGCGAGAGAATCATAGAATTATAGAAAATGAGGGTTGAAGGGACCTCAGGGGGTCACATCTAGTCTAACCCCTGCTCCAAGCAGGACCAGCCCCAACTCCATCATCCCAGCCAAGGCTTTGTCTAGCTGGGCCTTAAAAACCTCCAAGGATGGAGATTGCACCACCTCTCCGGGTAACCTGCTCCAGTGCTTTACTGTCCTCCTGGTGAGAAAATTCTTCCTAATATCCAACCTCACCTTCCCTTGCTGCAGCTTGAGCCCATTGCTCCTTCTGTCGTCTGCCCCCACTGAGACCAGCCCAGCTCCACCCTCTTTGCAGCCCCCCTGCAGAGAGGTGAAGGCTGCTATCAAATTCCCCTCGGTCTTCTCTTCTCCAGACAAAATCAGCCCATTTCCCTCAGCCTCTCCTCACCAGTCCTGTCCCCCAGCCCCCAAACCATTTTCATTGCCCTCCACTGGACTCTCTCCAATGTGTCCACATCCTTTCTGTAGTGGGGCCACAGCTGGACACAGGACTCCAGATGTGGCCTCCGCAGTGCCAAATAGAGGGAAGAATCACTGCCCTCGATCTGCTGGCAACGCTGCTACCGATGCAGCCCAGGATGCCATTAGCCTTCTTGGCACCAAGGGCACACTGCTGGCTCCTGTCCAGCTTCTTGTCCCTTGTCACCCCCAGGTCCTTTTTGCAGAGCACCATCACAGATGACACTGAATGAAAGCTGAGTGGGGACAACAGAGTTTGGAGATAAAAAAACAGGTTGTGGCACATGTAGCTCCCTGAACTTTATAGGCTGGAGAAAATAGAAAACGACATAATTTCAACAGTCTTCTCCCCTGTGAAAGTTCTCACGTTCGAGAGCCCCTTTCTCTCCCACCACACCTAGCCTTGCTCTGGTATCGCCTTCATTGATAAGGTGTCTGAACAAGGGAGAGGGATTGGGGCGCTCATCCCGGAGGCAATGGAGTTCATGCTAAAGACTTGAACCCAGCATCTAAGCTGTGCAGTGCTGCTATTTTCCATTTGCTTCTCTAAGGGGCACTTAGCCAAGCAAGTCAAGTCAAGAACTCCCCAGGGTTTTGGCCAGCCAGCAAAATATTGTGCCCAAATATCCACGTTTTTACTGTTCCTGGGGCCTCTTTTTGTCAGCCCAACAAAAAGCACTGGCATCGAAATCAAATTGTTTTGCCCACATTCCCCTTCTCTCTGTGCTGAGTAACACTATGTCGCTTTTGGATATAGGATTTGAGATCTTTAACCCCTTAGGTGATTTTGAAAGTTGCACCCAACATCATTCAGTGCCTTAGTTCCCCTATCTAGAAAAGAGAGATAATAAAGTTATTCTATTTTTGTAGAGAGCTTTGGGATTTAACCTCTGGATCAAAAATGATGTGTGCGTTGTAAGGGTTATTCATATAACTGCCCCCCAAAGCACAATCTCTATTATTGAGTCTAACTACAGTGATGGAAAGCAGTGTGTGCAAATGGCATTGTGTGCTCATCAGCTCAGCTTGTAATAAACCATCTGTGCACAGTTCACAGGCTCCGGCACCATGATTCATTAGAGCTGGATGGAAACAAAGCCTTAATTTGCCAGTGAGATTAGAATAGAAGGATTGCAGGTGCCTTGCTTATTAAAAGACCATTATGCTCTCTGCTAATGAAACTGGATTAAGCATATTACTATGGGCTGCCGGAGCACAGAGGAAAGGCCAGCAGTCATTTTCAACTACCGGCGCCTCTCCATTAGGGAGCAGGCAGCCTGGAGCTGCAGCAGCAGGGCAAAGTATGAGGCTGGGTATTTAACTGTTTCCTGCAGAGAGGGTGCGTCTACATGTGCATTTACGCCGGCTTAAATTTACTGCTCAGTAGATTACTGGGCAGGAAGCAGGAATTAGCCGGCGCCTGCCCATGCAGGCATGAAAGCACACTAACGCTGTGTGTGAACTGACGTGGGACTAAAGTTAGTCCCAAGTCAGTCTCAGTCCACACACACAGTGTTACTGCACAGTACGGCGTCTACACGGACCTTATTGCGCAGTAACTAATTGGGCATAAATTTGATACGGTATGATGCAGGTATCAAATGTATGTTCAAGTCAGCCTAAGTTACCATATTTGCTGTGCAGTATGGGTGTGCACATGTAGATGCACGCCTGTACTGCACAGTAATTTCAGTCGATGTGCACGTGTAGATGTGCCCAGAGTGGATTTACAATAGGCAGTCTCTGCCACGGATCCTCCTGCATCTAGCAGCCCACAGGGATAACATGGTTAAGGCACACCAGTTTCTGCAACCCCCAGCATGCAAAGGCGTCACATGCAGCCACCTGGGCTCTCCCTTCCACGTGCCCAGGAAGAGGAGCAGGACAAGGCCCAAGTCTAGAGCGGGACTGGTACTCACCCTTCTGGAGCTGGAGCAAAACACCACTCCATAACCACTCTGCCATCACGTCCCCCGTAGCCTCAGTGAGTCTGAAACACACCTGGACTCCTCGTTGCAATGATAAATGGTGGTGGCCCAAGCACAAGGAACCTCTGACTTTCAACCTTGGCCCCCATGCTGCCTGCCTTTGTGACTTGAGACAGGTCCTGACAGTGTCTCTGCCTCAGTTTCCCTCACGCTAGGGAATGAGGATAGAGCTCTTTCTAAAAGAAATGCACTGTACAGGTGCTCTGCGTGTTATCACTGCGCAGCATCCAACAGCGGGAAGGTTTAACTGCTGCATCTGGGACCTCTGCACACATGCATTGTACATGGTTCTCCATCACCCACAGCAGGGGTGCTCAATCCCAGCCTGAGAGCCAAATCCAGCCCCCAGAGCCATGCCATGTCCACAGGGATCCCCACAGGTCCAAAAATGTGGCAGAGGGGGAGTGGTGGCAGCAACCCTGGGGAGCCTGCACACTGAATGGCACACTAGTTTGGCTTGTAGAGGTGGCCCCGGGGCCTGATCCAGGCACACAGGGGCCAAGTGGAAGCAGGGTGGAGCCCTGTCCTGGCAGGGACTTGAGGGAGGCAGTGCAAGGCCCTGATCCAGCCTGCACCACAGCACCAAAAGGTTGAGCCTTGATTTTTGTCATTTATACCTGTGCAAAATGAGAACCAGAGCAAGGTGAGATGCAACCAGATCTTTGCAAACCCAAGCAAAGTGGAGATCAAACACTGCCCTTCCGGCTGGCACATGTCCGAGGTGCATTGAGCACGGGTGTCCATGATGAGAAAGGTGGGAAAAACCAGGCGCACCAAACACATCCCCTTCAGAAACCTGATGCAGACCAGCTGGTCAGACTTCCCGCTCGGTTTTCTAACCCCCCATCACAACAGACACTGATAAGCCCCGCGGGCGGGCTCCCGAGAGCTCTCCGAAGACGGAGCAGCAATGAAAGCAGCATTCGAGTCACGCATACACGCACCCTTCAACAAAGAATTGCAGAGGGGTTCCAGCCCTGGATTTTCACTTCCAAAGTTATAGTCCGAGACCCCGTTAGAAAAATATACAGAGGAACTGAGCTCTGTATGCAACGGGTGATGCCAAGAATATGCCTTTACCGTGGACTTTCTGCAAAGTAATTGAAAACTCAGCGTCGCTCCGTGCTTCACGCTGCCACACAAGGGTGCACTGTGCTTTGGGCATTATTGCCCACGGCCCATTATCTGGTGCATGGCAAACTCCCATGTTCTGAGCTTGCAGCAACAAGGGGGCACTTGAACCTGAACTTCTGTCCAGCCTGCTTGGTGGCAACAAAGTCTCTGTGGCCTCATCACCCCTCTTCATTATTTCTGGGGCGCTAGATTCACAAAGCAACTTGAATCCCAACTGGCATGAGCTAGGGGGTTGCGGGAGGGGTGGAGCGAATTCTTCCCGAAGAATAAGAACCAGAAGAACAGACGAATCTCAGAAACAGGAACGGGTGTTTTGTATGCCTGCCGTCAAGGTGGTTCTCAGCCCTGAGACTTTCTTAGGAGCTATTGTAAGACGTTAAAAACCGACTAATGGTGATTGAAAAGGACCGCCAGTCGCCACTGTTTTGCACGAGTGCTTAGTACAGTGCGTGGTGGATGCTCCTGAATCAGCACGGCGCTGGATACAAAGCCCTGCATGAATTAGGATTGCAATTTCCAGATGAGACTCAGTTTAAAACACTTGCTCACTGGCTTTTTTTTTGCAGTAGCACTGGATACAGCAGTCACTTTTGTTTTCTCTCCAATGTCCCTTCTTGGAGGCTCCAAAACTGCATGAACCTACGAAGGGCTAGATGTGCGCTCTCAGGCAGGCAGAGAGCTAGTGTCACACTAACCAGTGTCACAAAGAGGTAGTGGCAATCAGGACTCGTAGTAGAGATGATATCTTTTATTAGACCAACAAGATTTTTGCAAAAAACAATTCTTTAATTATCTTGCTGGTCTAATAAAAGATATCATCTCTTTGCCTTTTCCTCTAGACCAATACGGCTCCAACCTGGAAACCTGGCAAAGAGGTAGTGTCGCTATATGAGCCAGTGTCACACCCATGGCTTCTCGGTAACACGTGCTTTTTCCTGTCTCTGACTATGCAGCAATTTACATTGGACCCAGAACCGAAGAAACCTGAACGGTGGGAAATCTTGAACCCAGGTCCAAACATCCCACTAAAATGGGCTGGGCCAAAAGCACAGATCGGACCTGCCGTGGGATGCTGGAGTGGATTCAAGCATCCGTCTTTCCAGAGGGATCTCCCCAGATCGCTTTCCCTCCTTATTATTTTGTCTCAACTCCCAACAATACCAAAGAGAAGAGGGATGGTGTTGGCAAGGCATGCAGTGACAGACAGCAATATATGGTTTAGGGGGCACTGCATGGAAGATATTTCCCCCGCTGGGAAATTTAAGGATCTGGGGCTATCCCTTCTCCCGGCATGGAGAGGCTTTAAGCTCCAGACCCACCTACCAGGTGTGGTTTGCCAGCGCTAACTTCACATGAAAGATTTGAAAAGCACTTATTGACTCTCCTAACATCCCCTCTCAGAAACAGGCCGCGTGCGCCCGCGACATGAACGGGTAGGGACTGCAGCCTAAGTCAGCTCCGTGCTGCAAAAGCAAAAAGCAAAGCTCGTGTTTTTAGGCAAGCACCTTTTGCACCACGAGATGGAGCTCACACGACAGGGAAAGCACAGATGCCTTAACATCGGGTGAGGAGCATTTCTATATCAGACATGTATCGGAAACTACGGCCACAAGACGACCTAGATGACTATAGTGAGGTGCCCAACTCCAAACATTAAATCTGAGAAATCTCTAACTCAGCAGCTGCCTTGAGTTTTCAGCATCAAAGGTTTTCAGAGCTGGATATTGTGCCTCTGTGCTTGTCCAGAAATGCCTCGTTCTTGCATGGGCTGCACACTACAGCGCCCAGCTCACACCTAAACCCCACCGGATACTCCCCACCAGACCTGGACATGGGCACGGGCATGGGCATGGGCATGGGCAAACCAGGTGGCCACCCAGGGCCTGGACAGAAAGGAGGCCTGAAAATGAAGGAAAAAAAAATATATATATATATATAATTGAAAAAAAAAAGTTTTAATAGTGCACATAGATGGGACTGGTATTGTTTTGCAAAAAAAAAAAAAAATTAATATTGCACATAGACGGGACGGGTATTGTTACCAATTGGGAACAAACTATTTCAAGACATCGATACCACAGAATAAAGACTTTTGCAACGAAAAAATCATTATTTCTAGCAAAGTGGGGGCCGATACTCGAAGTTCATCTGGGGCTGCCAGGAGCCTAGGTACGGCACTGCTCTCCACCTCCTCTCTTGCTGGTGTTCCCCTTCACCTGGCAGATTTAAGCCTTCACTGAGCCACAGAAAATGCATGCAAGTAAGCATGACTCTCTAGCTTGAGATCCTGAAATCTGCTGAGCAGAGAGGGGCATTAAAGCTCGATCTCCTGCACCTGGCGTGACTTCTCTGCTCAGGGGGCCATGATCTGCCAGCCAGCTGTAGAAGGAAAAGGGGTGACCCCCATTTGGTTTGGCTTAGGAGTGGAGAGGATTGAGGGCAGTGGGTGCCCTGTGAAGGGAGATGTCTCCCTGGGGTAAGACTGAGAGGTAGGTGTTTGCAGCTCAGCGTGCTGGCTTTTGTGTGTCCCTTTCTGGAGCACCTAATTGATCCCCTGCCTTGCGTCGGGAGTGTAGGTGCCTCACTCGGGGTCTGGGACTCGACTGCAGGGGCCCGTTACCTATGTCCGTTCATAGACCCGGAGCTCAGGTGTGACAGTACTGACGATGGGCAACTATCAACTCCGGGGAGTATACGTGCATGCCTATACAAAGGTGCTGCCAAGTTCAATGGCACTGCTAGTTGCAATGACCCACCATGGGGTATGTTTTCCTGTCCTGACTTGTTTCACTCGGCACAACCAACCTGCTTCCTGAGACCCACAAGATCATCCTTGAGGGACCAGAGGTCATGGGTGAGCCCATCCCAACTCTGCCTTCATTGCGGACTGTGATCTGGTCTTTAGATGGTGGTTTGTATGAGATGGTTTGTATGGGATGGCTTGAACGGGCTGATCCGGCCTCGGGCAGGGGGTTGGACTAGATGGGACCTCTGGAGGTCCCTTCCAGCTCCACTTCTCTATATGACTCTATGACTCTCCTTTATTGCAGAAGAAGAGAAGTTTTTCACTTGCCTTCAGTGCTCAGCGACCCTCCCAAAGCCAGCGATGCTCAGGTACCAGGGGCAGGCGAGCTGCTCTTACATGAAACACTACAAAACAGGCAGGCAACCTCTTTTCGACCTGCACTGGCTGAAATGATCTCAGCCGCAGGGGTCCCATGGAAAACATGCAGCAATAATCTAACCTGGAGTTTACTAGGTCCCAGTACTCAACATCCTGCTGGACCAACTTGATGCTGAATAGCTTTGAAAGCAAAGAACTGGATTACCTGCCTCTCCCCCCCCCACTATACCTGCCATGCTGAGCTCTAACAGCAATTTTTTATGCCGTTTCGTAGCATGCATCTGCACAATATGCACCGTGTACAAGCACCTTCATTTAATAAAGGACTTCCTCCATTATTAGAAATAGGGGAGAACAGACTGTTTGTGATCCTTTCCCTATCAGGTGGAGGGTGGTATACCCTCGATTGCACTGCGTTTCCGTTACCACCAGATTTGGTTATTACCAGAGATGGATGTTTCCCACCTGACTCTGTGTCATTAGCTTGCTCCATATGAATGGAGGTGGAGGTAACCCTGCAAGAGAAGGCAGGAGATGTAGGATGTCCATGTGATTGAGGTGCATGGGGAAAAGCAGAAAGCTGAGGTGGATGGAAGAGAGATGGGGCTCCTGCCTTGAGCCGGGGCATGCAGGTGCCACGCGGGGGGCAGGAGACCACTGCGCAGGGTCCCCTCTCAGCTTGGCAGTGGCCGAAGCGTCTTCGCTAATGAATGGGGCCCTTAGACTGGGCGAGCGATATGTTTGTTCCCTTCCTGCACATATTCAGCGGTGCAGGTTTTTCCCCAGCCCTTGGGCGGCTTTCATTTGTGATGCCTCATCATCATTCTGCTCTCCTTTCCCCCCTTTTCTTCCCTTCCCATTTGTGAGCCACCCCCAGGGCTTGGCATCCCTCCAGACCCAAGGAACTCGAGGAGAGATTTTTTCCCGGGTTTTCCCTCCCTTCTTCTCCTCTCTATTCAGCCACAGCTTGTGGACAAAATAAACCCTGGCACTCGGTCGTGGTCCTCCACCCCCCCTCCCCATCCAAGGATTTGGAGGGGGGATTAAACTCATCTCAGGCACCGACTCTCTCCTTCACCCGTGCCCCGGTGCTGTCCTGGACCGCTGCCTTGCAGGGAGATGGCATGAAAGTGCAATGCACACACCGCAGGTTACTGCGGGCCCTTGCTATGCACACGCAGCCTCCGGGGCTAGGTACAGGGGGATGCTTGTGTATTGGGCCGTGGCAACATATTCATCACCTCTGAGCCACCACCTCATTTAGAGAACAAAAAAGCTCTCAGGTCCTAGTTGTATTTGAGCACTAAGCATGCTTGCAGCCAATCATTTAAGTGCTTGTGGGTTGGCTCATTTGTTAATTAATACTTGAGCAATGGGAATCGGAAGTGGCTCCGTGACGGGAGGGAGGTGGCGAGGGGTTGGCACGCCGTGCATTGCTGGGTTTCTGTTAAATGATTGCAATCCAGTGTAGACGCCTGCAGATGGTCACAACCCCTAGCCAGCTGATGTAGACTACCCCTTGGCATAACAGCTGTGCAGGAGATAGCGATGACTGGCACCCTTCACAGCCTGGCATCCATAGGCAGCAGAGCCCTTTCCACAGCAAGACAAGCATCAGTTTTGCCATCTGAGAGATGGGGGAAAGGCAATCCTTGAAGCAGCAGGCAAATCCGTGAGCTGAGAATACATCTCGGCTCTCCTGGCTCAGACGTTGGTGCTCTAGCCACTACCCTGGCTTATTAGACAGATCTAAAAAGACACTGCTAGCAATGTCCTACCCTGCTCGTCCTAATTCAAACAAGCTGTCTCTATGTCACCACCATGTTTCATTGACTGGAAAGGAGCAAATTCCATGCCAGGATCTCAAAATGCTCCACCAACAGTACGGACTGCCTTCAGCCAAGGACTTAAACCTGTGACTTGAGCTATGCGGCTTGACCTCACTGAATTTTAAGGCGATGCATGGTTTATTTTTAATTAGGGGTCTAATTTATGAAGCCTCTTGACTTCCTGAGGAGGAGAAATGTATAGAAAGGAGGAGAAATCAGCACATTATCTATGGATGGATATTTTTTTTTAAGGCATCCCTGTCTGGAGGATGGACGGCTTTGTGGTCCAGGCAGGAGACTATAGCTCTGCCCATCGCAGGAGCCGTTATGCAGCAGCATCGCCTACGGCCTCACTTCATCTGGCTTTAAATTAGTATCTCATGTCCCAATTAAAGGTACCACTGCCACCCTAAAGCTACCGGAGCCACAGCCCCAGCTGGGCCTGCCATGCAGATGCAACCTGCAGGCACTGCAAAGGCTCTGCCACACTCTTCCTCTGTGACCCTGGGCAACTCACTTAGTGCAGCACAGAGAAGCTTTCTCTTCTGGAAAATGGGATTAATAACACACGTCTCTCTCTGTTTTCCTGTCCTGTTCACCATCGCTTTATGCAGGCAGCTCCAGAGGACGGGCTGACATGGTGGGGAAGGACAGGAAAAGAGCACGACACAACATCTCCACGAATTATCCCAGGTGACAAATCCCAAAGAAACTTGCTCTAAATCCCAAACACCGATAGCAAGAACAGGGCTCTCACTCTATGGATGCCGTCCAGGCCAGGAAGGGGCTGGGCAGAGAGGGAAAATGAACAAAGGACAATGCAGACTGGTCCCAAATACACACACAAGGATTGTCTAGGGGGTTTCTCAATGAGCAGCTAAATCCCCTCCTGAATGGAAACATTAAAAATGCATCTCACTATGGCTTTAAATAGCCCCTTGTGTGAGAGACCAGCCGTCCTTGCCAGATCTCGCTCGGGTAAGCTCTGCGACTACCACCGCCGAGCCTCTCTGAATGTCCATCCACCGGTTGCATCACGGGCTGAATAGACTGGCATTACCTCATGCCTTAAGGGAAAGGCAGGAGAAAATGAACTAGCGGCCTGTTCTCTCCGTCTCGTTATTTATTTATTTTGGTGAGGGATTTCCTTTTTTTTGGGTCCAGTTTCCCCCCAGCTGAGGGTAACTTGAGGGCACCAAAAAAAAAAGTGGCGGGGAGAAAGCCCTGGGAAGTCGGCGCGGGGCTTGTAGAGCGGGAGACGGGGAAACGTGAGTCGAAAGACTCAGTCCAAGTTGCAGTCTGGGAGCCTTTAACGAAGGCAGAATACTGACTAGTTGAACAAATTGAGCTTTCAGGGGGAAGCGACGGGTCGGCGTCCAAGCCGAAAATGTCATTCTTCACGATTGGGACCGGTGAATAAATTAGAGAGGAGAGATAGAAAATCCCTCCCATGAAACCTGTCCTGGTGCGGGGGCCAGGACAAGGAATTGCTGTGTCTTCCCCCACTTTTAAGAGGAAAATGGGAAATATTTGGGAGACTTCAAGAGGAAGGACCCACAAGCCGAGCGATGTGCAGAGCTGGGGCGGTGGACAGGACACTTTGCTCCGTCTCCTGTCCTGTTTGCCTTCTGCCTCTGCTTCTGCATCTTGTTGGTGCATATACTTCCACTGACTAAAACCCAGATTTCATGCAATTAAAACAGTCCGAGCTAATTTAATCCCCAACCTACATAGAAACTAGGAGTTCCCCATGATTTTTTATTTAAAAAAAAAAAAAACATTAATGAGAAAAATCTGGGTTTAGGGTTACCCAGAGGCTTTTTTCCGCATCCTTCAGATCCTTTTCAGGTCTTCCCCACCCCCGAGATGGCTGCTAATCCCTTTGGATGCAGCAAATGGATGGCATGACATTTCTATTGAGATCTATTCCTCTCATTTCAATTCATAAATGGTACAGATCGTCCAGCTTGCGTGATGAAACAAAGCTCAGAGGCATATCGGTTCCTGTGGGATTTGAGCCCTTGCTGGAAATATGAATGGAGCTGTCAGAGGAGAAGCTCTGCAGGTTGTAATACAGTAATGCATTCAGAAGCACCTAGACTGTCAAGATATTATTGAATTGCTTCTCTTTCAAAGCCACCGGTCCCGACCGCTTGGTATTGTGCTGGCATTATAAGCACCGAGCCGACTTGGGAATTTCTCACACCTTCTTTTGGAGCATTTGCTGCCAGCGTTTGTTTGAGACAGGGACTTTTCTCCTCGAATCATCGTTATTATGCACGACAGCAGCTCCTACAATGTAATCCTTTTGCAAACATAAAATTAGCTCAGGTAAAGGCTAGTCTCAGTTACCTTCTAGCTGAACAGCATCTCTTATTCCCTGCTGTTTTGCAGGATTTGCACACCAAACAGTCAAAATTGGTGAAATACACTTCTTATTCCAGGGTAGACCATACCCTTAAAAAGAAAAAGCAGATCCGAAGTCCACGTGGGTGTGTATAACTACTGCACAGGCTTGGGGAGAATCAGGGTTATCAGTTGCTTTTTTATTGTTATTGTTTCTCCGTGTGGTTTTTCCTCCCAGACAGGCAAGTTTTAGCTGTGCGACTCAGAGCAACCGTTCATCAATCATATATCCTTGCCCTGCCTGGTGCGAGGGTACCAGCCAAGCCTGGCTGGGAGATTTCCATTACAGTTTCAGTGCCTGAAAACAAACAAATGTGTACGACGCACAAAACCAGCCTTTTCTAATCTGTTTTAATGGCTCTGAAGACCAGAGCCCCGATTGTCTGCTGTGTTCTCAATAATTCGCTAATGATAATTAAAGATGCCCAACGTTTGCCAACTCTTTCAGCGCTCCATTCAGCCAGAGAAGATAAGAGCTCGAGAGGAAAGAGGAAATATAATGAACTTCATCTCGAGCTGAGGTGTTACCTACCATGAAGTAGACGGTTTTTCAAAGCAGCAGAATGACATGGTGAGATCACAGAGATGGTGCCAAAATCCAGGACAGAGATTTCAAAAGCTGGAGAGTGGATTATTTTTCTATTCTTTTTCCCCCTCCATAGGACTGCATCCAGAAGAAGTTACTTAGACAACTGCAACCCCCTGCTGTGTGCGATCTGTGCTGGTCTTCAGCTAGGGA
>NW_005842426.1:895536-916264 GCF_000455745.1 Alligator sinensis
AGGCTTTGGAGACACTGGAAGATCAAAATCTGGTCCCAGTTCAGCTGGGAGAAGCCAGTGCAGTGGGTGGTTCTTAAAATGCAACCACCTTGAAATAGGGACCACAAGTACGCTGCCTTCTGCCCAGCACCATGCAGGAGAGGAGCTTTTTCTTGCCATAACCTTCCTCAACTCACTATCCTCAATGCCCATGTCCTTCGACACATCCTACTGATTTCAGCACCCTGCTAGACCAGGGGAGTGAATGTGCCATCTCCAGGCACGTCTACACATGCATTCAAGCATGCCTAAATTTAATGTGCATTAGCTTAATGCACATTAAGTGGGTTTAGGCACACATCCACACATGCAGGCCTTAAAGCACTTTAATGTTGTGTGTGGATCAACTTAGGACTAAAGTTAGTCTCAAGCCAGTCAACACACACAGCATTAATGCACTTTAATGCGTCTACACGTGCATTAATGCACTTTAATCATGCCTAGATTTGATACCTGTGGGCGCGTCTACACATGTGCTTTAATGCACACTAGACTATTTTACTGCTCATTAAAGTGTCATGTAAAAAACTGTGACATGACACTAATGTGCAGTAAAGTCATCCACTGCACTCTAAGTGCCACCAAAAAGCATAAAAATGCACTACTACCCATTAGCGCAGCCTAATGCTCATTAATTTAGTGCCTCACATTGGCGGTATTACATTTAATGAGCATTAGCAAAGACACATTAAAGCATGCGTAGACATGCCCTGCATTTGCAGGTATCAAATGTGATTAGCTTAAATTTGCCATTTTTAATGCGCATTAAGGGTGCACATGTAGATGTGCACCCTTAAGGCGCATTAAATTAGGCTAATGCACATTAACGTATCTCATTTAGATTCACCCTCTGAGGGCAAAAGAAGAAGTACTCCATCACCAAAAACTACGGGCCACTTGCCTTCCTAGTCTTGTGATGCAGGGGGACCCTCTCCGTTGTCTCGCAAGCTTCTTGCTCCTTGCGAATGACCAGCAGCACCCAAATGAGTCGCTATGCTTGCAAACGGCACAAAGCACACAGTAAAATAACCACCAAGCAAAACGCTCAGGCTTGCTAAAAGCAGCAGCAAATAAAGCTGATAATTGTTCTCTGAACCACGGGTTGTTTCACAGGACTTTTTAAATGGCACACTGCACTTGAGCTCAAGCAAGTGGAGGCATCACTTCTGCTTGCCCACTAGAAGAACAGATTCATCAGATTTAAAAGGTGGTGCAGGTATCCATACCTGCCTTCTTGAGAGCACATTAGAGAATTTATACAGAAAAGGGACACCCTCCCATGGGACAAGTCCTGCACTAGTAAAAGAAAAGAAGGGAGGTTGTCTCAACAAGCATCATCTTCTCAGAAAAAGCAATCAGGACTCATGGTAGAGGTGATATCTTTTATTAGACCAACTAGATTTATACAAAAAAGAAAAAAAAAATCTTTAATTGCCAGGTTTCAGAGGCAGACAAGGTCTTTTGGGTAAATCTTGTCAGATTTTGGGGGGTATCATCTTTTCAGAGACACTCACCACTTCTAACTGGCAGATTTGACTGATAGATATACCTCATTCAATTTTCATGTGTAAAGTCCGTCCCAGAAATAGTGCAGCCAGTCCAAACTTTTCCATATATGCACATGCATTGCACGAATACATATAGCAATTTTCATCCAGAGATCTTTTTCAAAGGAGTGAGAAAGCCAAGGTTGGATAATGAAATGATATAAAGATTTGTTCCAGTACATGTTGGTGAAGAAAACAGACACTAAGACTATATGGTAACTATATTAGTACTGGTTACATATGGGGACAGGTTATTGGGTGCTGGTTTTTATTTTGGCATTCAGAGTTTAACAGGAAAGTATGGACCTTAACAGTGGGGCTGGATGTGGAGTACGCATTAAACTGAAAACCAAGACGAATCAGAAAGGAGAATTTTCCTTTCAGTTGGCCACATAATTACTTTTTCCCCTAAGGGGAAAACTGGCCCTCGTTAGAAAGTTATCGTGTTTTCTATTCCTGCAATTTTAACGTGTTTCACGATATTCGGTGTTGGGTTTTTTCCTTAATGCCCCAGTTCCTGCAGTCATATAACTATGCTTGAATTTCAATTCTCATTCAAAGAGGTGAGTTGCTAACCCCTGTGGTTGCAGAGAAAAGCTAGAAAAACAAGACCCAAGCATGACCTAGAGGCTCAGAAAGCAGAAGGTAAAGAAAAAAAGATACCTTTTAAATCTCACAACTCTTCCAGAGCCCCGAGTCACAATTTTTGAAGGATCGGGGTTGGCAGCACTGGGTTTATTAAGACGAGTCTTTTTTTATGTTAATTTTAAGTCTTGTTCATTGTAAATCTCACTACTTGCAATGTTCAGTTAGAGCTTCATGATCCAAAGAGTCATATTGACTGATTGAAAAAGCTCCAACACCTCCACCCCCGCCCCCTCCAAAAAACCCTCCAACCACTTGTTTAATTTGACGGGGAAAATATTGAAACAACAACTTTAAACTTAAAAAGAAGTCAGAGTTTGGTTGCCACAAATATGAAGGTACAGCCCAAACCAAAGCAGGAAAACTCACGTTCTGCAAATAGCACCCTCTGTAAAGGTCCAACGCAGTTAAATCTTGTTAAGTTCGTTATGTAAGATCTCAAAAATTCCCAGAAAACTCTGTCCTGGGCTTAAACGGTTCTGTAATCGTGTCCCTTACCTGCCCGGCGTGCAAAACCCTGTCTGGCATACAGCGGCCGAAGCATGAAGTCGTTCCTAGATTCGTCGTACTTTATTTGCAGGCTGGGATGTGAACGTGTCCATGCCGAGTCTCTGTGGCTTTGCCTTTTGCACGGTCAGTCGCACCTGTGCAAAGTGAGCATGAAAAGCAACCCGGTGAGTACAGGAGTGCTTTTACACCCACCTTGCACTTATTTTGTCCAATTTTGAAATGACTTCCCCCAAGGCAGGGGAAAAGCAGGCCCGTTAATCTTTGCTGGCAGTATGTTGAGCCTGAAACTGTAACAGCCCCTGCACTGATGAGACAAGCCATGAGGTGGCATTATTCCCCCTCGTTAGTCGTTAACGATCTGCAGAAGTGCAGTCCTGATTATACTCCACAGCAGATGTGCTAGTTTGTTTTCCAGAGATGTGCCATCAAGATATATTTAGAGTATAATATAGGGCCGGATCCTGTTCCTTCGGGTTAGAGCGCGCTGAGTGAATATGGTGGCTCTTTTGCCTGTGTAGGGTAAGGACGGGCACAAACATCCAGATTTATGTTGCATAAGATGTAGAAAACATGCAAGCAGACATGCTAGGCATCGCTGCCATCCCGGCACTGACACGCTCGTGAAAATACCTGGGCCTGGCAGGGAAAGCTGCAAAAGATTTGGGGGTGCACTTTGGATCCACATCTGCTTTCAGACTGCACATTTTGAGAAACTTTTTAGCCGGCGAGGGTCCTGAGCTGCCCGTTTCAGATCTGGATTTGAACCTGGAGAGTAGACAACCAGCTGCACCAGTCCTACTCCCTATGTGGTCTTGCCCAAAGCTTAGAGGGCAGCTGGATTGAGGGATTTGGGTCTGGTCCTCTTTATTGTCTTGTAATAGCATACTGCCCAGCATCTGCATCGTGATTTGGTTCGGTTCACGCCTACCTTTGTACGTAAGCCAGGGCGATGAGCATGGGATAGACAGAGAGACGAACGAGTCGAAGGATGCTCTAGGCCAGTGACTCTCAGCCACGGTGCATGGCATTGTGCAGTGCCCTGGTATCTGGAGTCCTGTGTCCAGTCGTGGGCCCCCCACTACAGACACGTTGGAGAGAGTCCAATGGAGGGCAATGAAAATGGTTGTGGGGCTGGGGGACAGGACTGGTGAGGAGAGGCCGAGGGAAATGGGCTGACTGAGTCTGCAGAAGAGAAGACCGAGGGGGATTGAATAGCAGCCTTCACCTCCCTGCAGGGGGGCTGCAAAGAGGATGGAGCTGGACTGGTCTCAGTGGGGGCAGACGGCAGGACAAGGAGCAATGGGCTCAAGTTGCAGCAAGGGAAGCTGAGGTTGGATATTAGGAAAAACTGTCTCACGAGGAGGGTGGTGAAGCCCTGGGACAGGTTACCCAGAGATGTGGTGGAGTCTCCATCCTTGGAGGTGTTGAAGACCCGGGTAGACAAACCGTGGCTGGGATGATGGAGTTGGGGCTGGTCCTGCTTGGAGCAGGGGTTGGACTGGATGTGACCCCCTGAGCTCCCTTCCACCCTCATTTTCTATGATTGTATGATATCACAGCATATTAACACTGTTTGATGTGCAAACACTATTCACAAGATAAACCCAGAGATTTCAAATAGGAACCCAAGCCTTCTGACCCGTTGTGGTCTTTCTGAGTGCTTGGCTACAGAAGAATTGCTCTATTTTCCTTCTGTAATCCACAATTGAGTGAAAACTAGGAATGAACCTTTGCTAAGAGGTGCCTTGAGTCTACCAAGGTTAACAGTCACTGTCCTAGGCACTACACATTAGATTTACACAGTTTAATTCACCTGACTTGAGACCAACTAGCACAAGTATACTGATTTCCTCCGTGGCATCCTGCACGCATCATTAGCAGGCCTGATGCCATTCATTTTTGCCATGGAAGTCAATCTTATTTCATAGCTGATAACATTTGCAGCTGGCAGAAAACCTGGTGGAGTGATGGATGAATAACGACGGGGGAGACGCCGTCATACAAAGCGATCTAGATTGTTTGGTGAGCCAGGCAAAGTCAAACAAAGCGCACTACAATGCAGCCAAATACCAAGTTACACACTTAGAAACAAAGCACGCCAGACCCACAAAACAGGAGACTGCATCCTGGGCTGCTGTAACTCCAGGAAGAATTGAAGGGCCAGAACGAACAAGCAATTCAGTCTGGGCTCCCAGGAAGATGCCGTGTTGGTGCAAAGAAAAAAATGTACCTTTGCCTACGGCTTTGGGAGGGATATGGGAATACTACGCCAAGTGCTGGCTCACGTGATGTGAGAAGGCTGAAAAATCAAAGAGGTGCAGAAAGAGCTGCAAAAAGATCTAAGGAGATGAAGAACGTGCCTTGCAGCAAGAAGCATCAAAAGCTCAATCTGTTTAGCTTATCAAACAGAAAACCGCGATCGGACTTCAGAGGGAGAAACTCCCAGGCATCAACGAGCTCTTTAATACATCTGAGAGAGACCTAACAAGAACCAAAAGCCAGACTGCAAAGCCAAAACACATTCAAATTGGAAAGCAGACACAAGCTTTGAGCAGTCAGGGTGAGCGACCAGTGGTTTAGATGTCACCACATCAAGCCTGGATTTCTTTTTAGGAGATCCGCCGTGGTCAGATGCAATGTCTTAGTCCCAACGCGGGGCTCAGTAGGTGCAATCTCCTGTCCTGTGCTATGCTGGTGGTCCAATGAGATGATCTAGTGGCTCTTTCTGGCTTTAAACATCTATAAAGCTATGACTCTCCAAGCCATCAAACATACTCTGATAGTCATGTGGATCTAGAGGCAGGCAGTTCTCCTGCTTTCAGAGTAAACGGTCTCACTTAATTGTTTTTATGTCCTGATTGCAAATGCCACTCCCAAATCTGCATGATTTCATGGTATGGAGGGGAAGCACACCTTGAGCTAACAACATGATCCCAACCTCTGGCTTTCATGTCTTTGGTGTTTGCCCACATCTGCCCGGGTTCCCAGGTTGGGCGAGGGAGCGCAGAAATGGGCCCACATGAGAAAAGTTCGGGCACAAATTAGCGGAAGCGCTGCAACCTCTTTAAAGGACGTTGCCGGGGTTTGATGGAAGTTGGGGCGGGGATGTGGGGCAGCTCTGACTTTGCCTGACCCATCTGGCTCGTTTGATAGCAGATCGCTAATGGCAGATGAAGGCGGAGAGGCCAAATATCCTGGAGGTGGAAATCCAAAGTCAAGTCTAACCAACATCCATCTCAGGTCCCATTAATCATCAGCTTTTGACGGAGAGCGCCCCGCCACCGCTCCGCATGGGGCACGGCCTCTTTCCCCGGACCGGTTCCCGTTCCTCCAGACTATGTACAAGCAAGCTCCCTGCGTGCCGCTGCCAGGACTGATCGCTTTGCATTTCCCCGACACGTTATTAATCACTCTCCCCTGGACAGGGCACTGACCTGTCTGGAGATGAAACTTTCCAGTCCCTTTCCGGGCTCCCCAGGTAGGACTTGGGATTTGTTTCATCTTGGTGCAAGCAAGAAACGGAGCACGTTAGGGGGAGCGAATTAACCCCAACTTCAGGTTTATAAAGGTGTCCCTGCTCCGTTTAATTAAATCTGTCTTAAAAACTCCTAATCCCAAACTAAAGACTTAATAATGTTCAGGAACCTCTTTTTCCTCACAATATATTGCTATAATCTGCTGATGGCTTAATGTTGAAATAAACAGGCTGCTCCTCTACCTGACCTGGCGGGTCCGAAACCCCCATGCCCAGGAGCTCTCTCCTTTGCAAGGTGAGTCTGCAAGCGTCTCGTGTCTCGCTCCGGTGGCTGATTGAAACAAAGGACAAAACCCTGCTCTTTGCACCGGATACTTTTTGCCAAAACCTCTCTCTCCAACACAATAAATAAGTGAAATCATAGAATCATAGAAGTCGGGTGGGAAGGGACCTTGTCAATCTTCAAGTCCGACCCCCTGCCTGGGCAGGAGGAAAACTGGGCTCAAATGACCCCAGATGGGTCTCAAATGGGAGCACAAGGGGCTGTTCTCTTAGCTGAAGCTGTAGACACCTGTTTTCAGGCTGAAAATTGCATCTGAAGCCCCTTGAAACATTATATGCTTCTTGAGAGGTGGACCTGAGTTACAGAATACAAATCCACACCTGTTTTGCCCTATTTGGATCCAGGTTTTACATTCAGACTACAAAAAAGAGCCTCTGGTTTGGATCCGGATTTGACGTCCCAACTCGTCTTTGAGTTTTGAGAGCGCCGGGATGCAAGGACTCGATGCGGGCACGATGAGCAAACTCCGCTCAGGGACCAGTGCCCCTCTTCTTGTTCAAGCACCGGGTGTTGGGATTCATCTTACTTTTCGTGGATTTGCTTCCTCCAGACCAAATCAGCTTAGTATCGACTGAGTCGCGCGGAGGATGTTGCATAGCAGACAGTCAAGCAGGGGGGGTGTGGGAGAGAAGAGGTCTATACAAATGCAAAGAAAATGAATGGGAGATAGCGTTTCATCTGGCAGCCGGCAGGGACAGGTCAGGGCTCATCCTGGAGGTGAAGGAGGGAGGCCAGGCTATAGGGAGTCCTCCACAGAGAAGCAGGGCTCGAGGGGGTCATCTCTCCCGACCCCCTGCCTAAGGAAGGATCAAGCCATCCTATACAAATCCATTATTTAACCTATTCACATGGCTACACAGTCCACCTTGACACAACCACAAGACACAGCACTCAGATAAAGTAGGGGGACCACGGTGGCCAACGTCCTGTTGGCGGTAGGTCTCTCCCAACGCCTCCTCGAAGGCCTCGTGTGCTATCCGGGCCTCGAAAGAGAGAACAAAAATTGGTGTAGGAGACTCAGACACAACAACAGCTCCATCCAAACAGAATATGAAGGAGATGGAAATGCTTTCTGCAATTTCTTTCCTAAGAGGATTATTTCGGCAGGGCCTAGCTGGCGTCGGCACCGGAGGAAGGCGCCAGTGACCGTGCCGGCCAGCCTTACCCTCCTGTCGGAGGGTTTCATTAAGAGCGAGGTTCCCCGTTGCTCTCGCAGCGGCCTGCATGTGCTCACTAAATACCCTGCATCCACTCGGAAGGTATTTGCTGATACAGAAATTTCCCCCCTCGTCCCTTCAGGATCTGGGGCCGCAGGGCAGGCCACCATCCTGCTGGGAAAATTTCATTACGTTGCTTCTGGGACAGAGGACTCAAGCTGAAATTGTATTACGGGAGAAGCAGGAACACGTGGACGGCCCTGCTATCCGCAGGCTAGCGGCGTGGGTAGGCTGCGAGGGGCAAAGTGAACAGTGATGGAGCCCCTCGCCCCTGGGGACGCCCACCCGGCCAGGTCTGGACGCGACTCAGGCGTGTAGCAGGAATTTAACCCTGACGGCCTGGATGGGACCCACCGCCTCCGCTTCCCTGCTTGCCAAAGAGGTGATGCAAGGCTAAAGCAAAATATTGCTCCATGCCACTCAGGGCAGAGGAAGTCCGGGAACCAGAAGTCCAAATGAAAGGTCCAAGAAGCCTGCCCTGGGTCACGGGTCCCCTGTCCAGAGCGTGCATCGACCTGCACCTTGCTTTAGGGCCTGCCATCAGCACACGCCGGTGGGCTGGCAGAGGCCGGAGGGAGCCTCCATCCTGTGTGACCAGCAAGGTGAGGCCGTGCTCTGACCCCAAATGAGCCCCATTTTCCCTGTTTTCCTAAACTTTGCACCTGTCAACATGCCCTAGAAACCTCGCACACCTGGCCCGCAGGGTCCTGGCGCTTCCCCCCTGCTACGTCTCCTGCCCACTCTTCTCCAAAATGAAGGCAATATTAAGCACAGCCTCTGCTTGGACCTACATAGCACGGGGACCCCCCACAGGCCCAGTCTCCCTTTGAGACTGGAAACACCTCCACCTTGACCCTTCCTGGGAGATGCATTGATTCCCAACATTTTCCTTCCAAAAACCATATGGCCGAAGAAGATGATCCCCCGTCCTCTTTCCGAGCTGCCACGAGGACCCAAGGCAGACACGGGAACCCCCCTTTCTTGGGCAGTTTGTGATAACGAGTATGCTGGAGAACAGGACAGCCTTTGGGGCGGATGCATTTTGCTGTGGGAGAAATGGAGAACGGCTGTGACGTAGTCATCTCCTTCACCCTAGGGGAGGGAATACATTAATTTGGAGGATGGAGCTGGGCTGGTCTCAGTGGGGGCAGATGACAGAAGGAGCAATGGGCTCAAGTTGCAGCAAGGAAAGTGGAGGTTGGTTATTAGGAAAAACTTTCTCACTAGGAGGATAGTAAAGCACTGCAACAGGTTACCCAGAGCGGTGGGGGAGTCTCCATTCTTGGAGGTTTTGAAGACCCAGGTAGACAAAGCCTTAGCTGGGATGATGGAGTTGGGGCTGGTCCTGCTTCGGACTAGATGTGACCTCCGGAGATCCCTTCCAGCCCTCATTGTCTGTGATTCTATAATTTAAGAGGTTCAAATGTCATTTTAAAGAGAAAGAAATTCCCTCAAAGCAAATTAGTGGTGGGGGCAGGTCAGGCTCCCGTCTCAGAAGAGGGCTGGCCCCTCACCTGGATGAGGATTTACCTGTCGTACCCGTCTGGGCACTGTTAGGAGAGGGTCTCCTAAGTGAAGTGCATCTTCACAACAGGCAGGGGAGCATTATTCCCTCCACACACATGCAATTCAGGGAGATGAACAGATCTATAGCAAAGCCATGGACTGAATTTGGCTTGCTGGATGCCCTTTCATTGTTTTACCCGCAGTACTCTCGTTCCCACACGAGACCCTGGCACACAAGCAGCAGGACGAGAGGGCTCTGCCCAGGTGCTTTTTGCATGGGATACAACAAAAGCATCCAAACCAAAGCAAAAGACCGTGGTGCCTGGCTCGAAAGGGGCACAATACTTTTAAAAGCATACAAATGCAGCTCAGCTCAGTCTCTGTATGCATGCTAACAGTGTGTGTTAGCAGGATTCGCTTGGTAATATAGTTTACTAGCCCAACCGTATAGCTGACAGAGATGTTGGACCAGCTTTTGGGCACACAATGCCCTTCCTTTAGGCATTTCTATGTCCCAAGGCTTGCACCCAGCTATACAGTTTGTTCAATACAGGATATTACAAAACAAATCCTGCTTTCATGTGTTTCCCAGACTATCAGGGCTATAATAATACTATGACAGTCCTGTATTCATACCGAGAGACGCTGGACTCGATATCCTTTCAAAGGGAACGAGAGGTGGTCTTGTACTTGGAGATCCTGCATTTTACCTAGGGGCTCCCATATGCCCTGGTTTTTGACACTTTGGGAAGGGGAGAATCAGAAATCCTGAATTTAGTTTAACTCCATCATGTGTTTTCTGGACACCTGAGTGCTTAGCAGTTTAATAACAGCTAGAACAGGTCAAGATGGATTTTAACTTTTTGGAGACAACGCATTTTGTAATTAAAAAAAAATAGATTTTTTCTGGTGAAAAACTGGAAACCTTTGAAAATCAAAAATGGTTTTATGTACCCTTCCTCTCCCCCCTTGCATTTGCTGTATTATGCATTTCCAAACTACTATTGGGGGAAAACAGTCCTTGTCTTTTTTATTTTTATTTCATGGGGGTTTTTTAATGGGATTTTGAAAAAAAAAAACCTAAATGCTTTCTATTAAAAATAGTTACTTCTTTAAAAAAAAAATCTCCATTTTTCATCCAATTTTTTTTATCATCTCTAGTAACAATGCTTTGCTCATCTTCAGCACCTTCCCATGAATAACCAAAGTGGTTCTCACGCTTGAATGAAAATTGAGAATCAGATGTGGGTGAATGTATCATAAAAAACATATAATAATCACTTTCATTCTGATTAAAAGCAAATTCATTTTAATGATCCCTCTGCCTTTTATTTGATGTTTCTGCATTTCTCCAATTCTCTGACTGCAAGGATGTGCAGGGAAGAAAAAATTCTGTAACTGCTTGCGAGAATATGTAATTAGACCATTATTCAGGCTGGAAGTGCCACAAAGAAATAAGTATTTGTGGTACTTCCAGAAGTCCTGTGAAATATGAATTTTTATTTCTACCTAGGAGAACTTTTACAATCTCCTCTCTCGCCTAGGCCTGATGAGGGGTGTGTGCGCCCAAAAGCTTGCAAATACATACAGTCATTTGTTTGCAAATGTCTAGTTGGTCTAATAAAAAGATACCGCCTCTTCCATGAGTTTTGATACCTTTTGGACACTGAAGCACTCCTCCTACTCCTTCCTAGGATGCTATGATACAAGATCTCCGCCTGCCTATAAATCATCCAGGTTTTCATATAAGGAGACTAAAATACTGGCTTCAGTGACCATGCACACAGAGCAAATGGCAAATGATGGGCTAAATTAGCCATCACACTCCTAGCAAAAAATAAATACTCAAAGCAAGATTTGTCAAACGTGGCTTGTGTGAAGCCCACAAACTGCCAGTCATTTGCATCGTGTGTTGGATGACTCCAAGGATCCTTCTCCAAACCCCTATCTAGGCAATGGAGAGAGTTTGCTGCTACCCAAGGGACATTGAGCATGGAGGTGCCTGCAACCAGGCAGGCACGGCTGGTATCTGAGCACCTGCCCCTCTTCAAAGCCTAACTCAAAACTACCCATTGGATGTTCTCAGCCTCCTGGGATCCAGCAGACTCAGGGGACAGGCATCCACCTCAACTCAAGGAGATTGAATTCAGACCAAACAGCAGCACTTTCACATGGAAGCATAGCCTTAGGGTTACAGCACTCACCCAAGAAGTAGGAAACCTGGGCTCTGCACTTTCCTCAACCTGAACGGACTCTGACCCATATGTTCCTTGCATTGGAAAACTGAAGCACCTGGCCACGAAATAGCTGGAGTGAAACCTGCCCCACTCAGCAGCTGAGTGTGCCCTGCTCACACCCTGCCCATCTACACCAACAGGCAGGCTCAAAGCCCATCTAGAAGGTTGCTCTGGGCTGGTCCCTAGCAGCAGCTCTCGAGCACGCCAGACCCAAGGGTTCAAGAGCAAACCCCACACGAGTGCCAGAGTCTCAAGGGCTCTCCTTGGAGGGAAAAAGAAATCACTTCCAAAAATGAGGCCAGGTGTTATACGGGCACACAGTGAAAAAGCCTGTCCTAATAGAGATTGAATACAAGACATACTTTCATGTCAGTGTATATCATATGTGTATGTTGTATCATACATGATTCTGTACACATGTACCTAGGCACAAGCACACACACACACATGTTATGTGTATGTGTATATTGTACACATATGTGTATAGTGTATCATACATGTTTCTGTACACACTTACCTATGCACAAATGCACACACATCATGCACATGTGTGTTGTATCATACATGTTTCTGTACACACCAGTGTACAGAACCAGTGTTACCAGTGATTGCTTACAAATGCACACATATGTATACACAAACACACACGTGTATGTGTATGTTGTACACATGTGTATGTTGTATCATGTTTCTGTACACACGTGCCTATGCACAAATACACACATGTGTATGTTGTAGCATACATGTTTTTGTACACACTTACCTATGCACACCTATATATGTTGTACATATGTCATATCATACATGTTTCTGTGCACACCAGTGCACAGAACCAGTTACCAGTGATTGCTTACAAACACACACATGTGCAAAACCACACACATGTGTTGTACACATGTGTATGCTGTATCATATATGTTTCTGCACACATGTACATATGCAAATACACACGTGTAGGTTGTACATATGTATATGCATGTCGTACACTCATGCATGTTGTACATATGTATGTGTATGTTGTACACATGTGTATGTTGTAGCGTACATGCTTCTGTACACACGTACCTATACACAAATACACACACCTATTTGTGTTGTATTGTATGCATATGTATGTGTCTGTATAGATATAGACACATCGGATACCCATTGGTTCATGCCTTTATTGCTATCATTGATAACATACAAGCATATCCATAGAAAGCTGCAGACGCTGTAGAACTTGACTAGTGAACAGAAAAGCATTGCTGAGACCCACCCTCTTTGCAGAGAGAGCTGTAATCTGCTTTCTGTGCACAAATAGCCGCATCAAGGCAGATGGAGGTGCCAGTTGTGTGAAGCGTAGGTGATTTGGCATAAGCCGAACACCGCCGGGTTTGCGGGGGGGGGCCCTTTACCAGCAAACTGTCCATTCACTTTCCTCAGAGCAGAAAGCAAAAGGAGAGGAATTTGTGAAGTCGGTAGTCCATATGGTTGGTAGTGAGTTAATCTGTGTCTAAGCAGCAGGTAGCATGAGCCAGGCTGTCTTTTGGGGTTGTTAGTAACCTTGGGGCAGATCACGGAACAGCAGGGAAGAGGATCAACTCAGCCTACAAATACAGTGAGGAATGTGGCAGGAAATTATTTTTGAAAACACACTCTGAAGCATAATAGTAACGATCAGACCATCAGACTCTGCACATGGAAGCTATCCGGGCAGAGGACATACGGCCTGTGAGCAAGTGTGTGTGTCCTTGTCAATAGACAAGCTATATATCTGTATATAGATTGTGTGTGTGTACATGTAATACACACATATGTCTACATACGCACACATTTAGATGCACATATGTATATATGCATGCACATATATATGTATATATACACACACACACACACACACACAGATGTATACACACACATGCACACACACATATATGCACACACACACACTCACCTGCAAACACACACTTCAGTTGGGTGTTGTCCCACATGAGACAAAGTGCATTTCATCCAATTTGTCTCCCAAACAAGTTTGCAGAGGCTTCACAGAAGAAATGAAAGAGCATTTGTGGAGCAGGGAAGCACAGAGGAAGTAAGAGGTGCAGGCAACGAGGGAGAAAAGGCTTGTTTGTTGGATGAGAAGGAGAAAAGAGATGATGTGTTGATGAGAAGGAGAGATACAGGCATCAAGGGGACAGAGGAGAAAGCTGTGCATATGTCTATATGGCAATACATATCACGTGTGTATGTTGTACCATACATAGGGTTGGGTATTTGACCAGTCAAATAAAGTTCAGTCAATTGACTGGTCATATATCAGCCAAGATCTGTAAAAAATTGCCAATAAGTCCAAGTAATACACAGGAAAAGCACATATTTTCCATTAAGAAATGTGTCAAAAGCAATCAAAAATCGTATTTCTGTCAAGAAAACTACCGATAAATGTAGCATGTTTGTAATATTGCTATAATCTTTGACCAGTCAAAAATATGCAGTTAATCGCTCGGTTAATTGACAATATTTGACCAGTCCGTTGACCAGCTCACCAACCCTAATCATGCATGTATCTGTGCACACCTACTTATGCACACACATGCACACATACACAGGTATGTGTCTATACATATACACGCGATGGGAGTGCACAGACACACAGCCATGGTGAGCAGGAGGAGGGGAGCAGAGATGTGCCTGAGCTGTGCAGGACTGAATTTGGGGGAAGACGTTAAAAACAAAGCCTGAACACAAGGCCTTCCCAAACTGAATCCAGAGTTTCCTCGAAGCACAGGTTTGAGATTCCAACTTTTTGTCACAATTCCAGATGAAAAAGACAATATTGCACAATCATTTTCCACGGGAAGGAAATTCTGATTTTTCCTCAGCTCTGGGAATCGGATACAGACAACAACCAGGCATTGCATTATCCACCATTAAAATCCCCCTGCCTCCAGGGTAAAACATGGCAATGGTTCAAGAGCTCACAGTAACACTGGATGTGCTAAGTGGAGGTGATAATACTTCTCTGCCTCTCATCTAAGTGAGTCCATTAACCTTTCTGAGCTGCTCAGATACTTTAGCTACATAAGCCACGTAAGGATGGAAGTACGACCTGCTTTACATATCAACCAAACACAACCGTCCCAGCTGCACGGTGCACACCACCCCTCTGCTGCTCCTTGAGGCACTCTTCAACACAACTCAAAGCAAAAAACCCTAATGTCATAATTAGCAGTCCATTTGGGGGGTTTCCTGAATCTGAATACAGAACCACAAATTAAGGATGGTTGATTGCATTTTGTACCATTTTCATTCATACTGCAGTGTGTGTGTGTGCATGTGTGTCTGTATGTATGCACTTTTGTACTCTTTTCTTTTATAATATATATAATGCTGCTGCTAAGAGAATATGTCTGCAAAGAGGTCTCCAAGCCTGTGTGCTACTGCTCGATGCCTCCTGATGCCAGGCAGTCTCACATGAGCCTCTGACCCGTTTGTCAGCCACGCTGAGTACTCCACAGAGAGCTACTAGGATGTGCAGGTGCTCCGCAACCATTTTCTTTTATATTATATTGTGTGTGTGTAAATTAGATATATCTATCTCTATATCCATATATAGATATAGAGACATATCTATCTTTATATCTATATATAGATATATCTATATAGATACTTATACTTATCTACTTATACTATCTACTTATCTGTATAGATACTATATCTATATAGATACTATATATCTATATAGAGATAGATCGATAATATATATAATTGTATATAGATATGCATTTTTGTACCATTTTCTTTTATAATATATATAATTATTATAATTATATATAATTATTTATATATACATGTACCCTTTTCTTTTATATTATACTTTCTGTCTGCATATTATATTATATATATATACGTGTGCACACACACACACATATACAGGGTTATATACCCTGTGTGTGTGTGTGTATGTATGTATGTATGTATGTATGTATGTATCTAGTTATCTATCTATATACACAGGGTTATTTAGGTTGTAGCTGGGTTGGTCTAAGGACATAGGCAGACAAGGTTCTTTGGGTGAATCTGAAATCTTTTATTAGACCAACTTAAATAGTTGGAAAAAACATTTTAAAGCAAGCTTTCAGGTTCAAAAAACCTTCATCAGGCTGAGGAAGTTTCAGCAGTTGGTGTGTGTTCTTCCTGGATGGAATGATGATATAAATATCTATATATAGATATATATCTATATCTATATATATCTATATATAGATATATATATCTCTATATATATATGTGTGTGCATTTTTGTACCATTTTCTTTCATTATATGCATAGATCTATCTATCTGTTTCTATATCTATAGATAGATAGATAGATAGATAGACATAATGAAAGCAAATGTATATATACTGGGGAGGGGGGAAGAGGGTAGGTGTCCATGCATGTGTGTAAAGGGTCTGCTTGGTTAATTTTTTCTCAGAAAATCAGAGAGACACAAACCAATTTATTTTTGGCAATAACCCTGCATCTCATGAGATCCTGCAGGACAAAGTGGTCTGGACATGGCTAAACAATGCACCAGCAGAGAAATGGGCCATGCACAGCTGAAGGAAAGCAAACTTTGCAATCTCCTCTACATTTCCACTAGCGGTTATAAAAATCCAGTGTTGGTAATGCTACTACTTAGCAGACCTGTGCAAAGCAGCTAGTATTTGCTTTGGATTCGGATTCAGCCAATTCAGGGGACAGTGCTTCGATTTGGTGATTCGAATCACTGTCCCAAATCAATTCGGCCGAATCTGATTCGGAGATTCGACTGCTTCCGAATCAGCCAGGCCCATCCCTGCCGGGCTGGCAATGACTACACCGCTCGCCCCAGCTCCCGGCACTTGTTAAAAAAAAAGCCCTGACTCAGCGGGTGCTGCCAGGTGGTGGTGGGGGAGGCGATCCCCACTGCCCCCCGCTGCCTCACACCATGTGGGGGCTCTGCACGAGCCCCCAAAGCCCCGAGGCTGCTGCAGGAGCAGAGAGTCCCGGGGCTTTTCTCCATTTTTTTTCTTAAAGTGCCAGAGCCGTGGTGAGTGGGGCACCTGTGGGGGAGGCTGGGGGAGCGGGCAGGGGATGGGGTCTGGCAGGGGTGCCCCCCATGGTCCCCTTCCCCCTCCCCTGCCCCTAGTACTTACTGACTCAGAGTCAGCTCCAGCTCCCTGCTGCAGCCGCCAGGGACTGCCCAAATCTTTGAAGCTCTCCGAATCTTTTCCAAAGATTCGGAGAGCTTTGAATCAATTCGGACCTTTTAATTGGTCCCCTGATTCGATTCGGAGATTCAGCCACCAAATTGGCCAAATCTCCTCCGAATCGAGTCACCACCAAAGCCCTGCTGCTTAGAGAGCATACACAAAGTATTGCAAAGACACACTCATTCTTTTCCATATTCAATTAATTCCCTTCTGGGTGCAGGATTTGCCTTGCTTGTTCAACACTTCCTGCCTCAAGTGATATGAACCTGTTCTTTCCCCATAACCAACAATGAGAATGAGCGAACAGGATAGACGCTGGCAGGGGACTCAGGGGGATTGAATAGCAGCCTTCACCTCCCTGCAGGGGGGCTGCAAAGAGGATGGAGCTGGGCTGGTCTCAGTGGGGGCAGATGGCAGAAGAAGCAATGGGCTCAAGTTGCAACAAGATTGGATATTAGGAAAAATTTTCTCACGAGGAGGGTGGTGCAGCACTGGGCAGGCTCCCCAGAGAGGTGGTGGACTCTCCATCCTTGGAGGTTTTTAAGACCCAGTTAGATAAAGCTTTGTCTGGGATGATGTAGTTGGGGCTGGTCCAGTTTGAGCAGGGGGTCGGACTGGATGCAACCTCCTGAGGTCCCTTCAACCTGAATTTTCTGTGATCCTACAATCAGCAGAGACCTTGTCCTGCCCGGGCCCCTCAGCTGACCAGCTGGCCTGTCCTGAGCTGGTTTGGAGGAGACTCTGTCCCCATCATCCCAATAAAGGAAGGTGAGGTGTCATCTCTCCATTGACCCTAATACTTCCTGGGCCCGTGCTGTTGGGACTGACACACACTGCTCGGCTCTTTAAAGAAATAATGAAAATTGGCATGTTGCAGTCGTGCTGCGATGGTGTTTCTGTCTGATAGCTGGTCTGCCTAGTATTAGCTTAGGTTGAATCAACTTCTTTCCCAGGCCTGGGGAAGGAGGTTTTATGCCCAATAGTTTGTCCAAGCACCCATGCAGTTGGTCCAATAAAATATATTACCAAACAAACCTCACTTGTTACCAGCAGTGACTTTTTTTTAATGCTAATTATAGAGCATAAACACCGGTGGTCCCTGCCCAAGGCTGGGTTATGCTGTTGTTACAATGCTTTTGTAACTCTGCTAATGCCGTTAATATAAGCTCCTATTAATTGTGCCTTCAACTTAATTCCAGAGCTCAGTGCTGCTAGATTGCCATAACGAGGCAGCCGGCTGTAATTATAATGTGCTTAACCTGCATTTATAAAGCACATTAATTCTTATGACTTTTTTTTTTTTAATTTAGCACAGGATTGACAGCCATTGACTTGATCCACAGGACAGACACACCATGCCCTGCCCTGTCAATGGGTTTCATCACTGCTCTAGAGGGACCAAGGGGGAGAGAAATGGAAATTCAGGCTTCCTGAGTTCCCATGCTCTCCAGCTTTGCTGCTGTCTTTTCAGATACGGACACCAGTTCACTAGGAACTGGGGGATCCATCTACTTCCCCACCTCACACAACTGGTCAGGGAGTCGATGGAGGATAACAACTTACCATGACTGCCAGAAACGTGCCCACATTTGAACCACTCAGCTCATGGTGGAGGGACAGATATAGGCTTGCTTCTACCAGGAGCCCTTAATGAGCAATAGCGTGCTAAAGGTAGCATGTATAACAGAGACAAAGCCAAGGGGAAGAGCCCAGAAATGCCTCTAACAAGGCTCAACTTGGATGCCAGTCTAATGATTTTTAAACTCATCCATCAAGTGAGAAACGCTCCCTTATTTCAGGGATGCATTTGGTAGCCGTGTTGGTCTGAGACAAAAAGAAATGCAAAACTTTAGAACTGTTGGTTCAGAGACGATCCCTTGTATTAGATTTTATGAAATGCTCCCTGAGTTACCTGGTGTGCTATAGTCTTAAGACCCATCTACTAGGAGATCAAGATGTGTTTATCACATTACCATGCTGCACCACTGCATTACAACAAAAGGCTCCCATAGCACATGCCAACTGCAGATGGGTGAACCTGCAGGTTTGGATGCCTTTGGATAAAGCAACATTTCAGCAAATTTCCATCCAGCCAATTCCATCCGGTAAGGGGAAGGAGGAAAAGGGCACCGCTACCTGAATATTAGAGCGCTTAAAGTTAATTGGAGATTGAAGGGGGTGTTGTGTCAAAACTGGATCACCCAGACTTAGGGCTAAGTGGGCAGTAACCTCAAAAACAGACTAGGATGCTTGCTTCTCAAGCCTACATTGAAAGGCCCAGAGAAGCTGTGCTGAAAATCAAGATTGCATTGCAAAAAAGGTGGATGGGAGATGACAGCTCATTCACTGCCTTAGCTCTCAGCTCACATGGGTCACTCTTTCTGAATGCACAAAGGACACGGAGGCACAGAGGTCTCCAGACACAGAGACCCTGACCCTCTTCTGATGTGCTGGGGTAAGTTGGGGGTGCAGACCTGCGTGCTAGGGAGGGCAGCAGAGTGGTGAGCGGTAGGACCCGTGGGACCAACTGCAACCTCCGGTGACCGGAGTTGTGGCACCACGGGTCCCTGCACCTCTCTGCCTGTGGCCTTCCTTTCCACCTTGGTGAGACACCCTCTTGCAGCCACAGCATCTGCATATGCAGCTCTCAGTGCAAACCAATGCCATTTGTATCATATTGAAATCTGCATTTTCTTTTGCAGCATTTTTCTTTTAACGCTTCCACCCCAAGGGCTATTTCTTTGCTACGTGCCTTTAAATTCACGCCTTGTAAAACTTACATCCGTGGTTTAATCTCATAGATTTCATAGACATCAGGGCTGGAAGGGACCTCGGAAGATCATCGAGTCCAAAGGGCAGGAAGTCAGCTGGGGTCATAGGATCCCAGCAAGATAAGCATCCAGTTTCCTCTTGAAGGTGTTCAATGAAGGCGCTTGAACCACCTCCGGTGGCAGGCTGTTCCAGACCTTGGGGGCTCGGACAGTAAAGAAGTTCTTCCTTATGTCCAGCCTGAAACGATCTTGAAGTAGTTTGTGACCATTCGACCTCGTCATCCCTTGGGGCGCTCTGGTGAACAAACGTTCCCCCAGATGCTGGTGGTCACCCCTGATAAACTTGTAGGTGGCCATCAGATCACCCCTGAGCCTGCGCTTTTCCAGGCTAAAGAGCCCCAGGGCTCTCAGCCTGTCATCGTAGGGTCTGCTTCCCTGACCTCTGAGCATGCGCGTGGCTCTTCTCTGCACTCTCTCAAGCTTCTCCACATCCTTTTTGAATTGTGGAGCCCAAAACTGGACACAGTACTCCAGCTGCGGCCTCACTAAGGCCGAGTACAGGGGGAGAATGACGTCCCGGGATTTTCATCATTTTTTTTTGTTTTTGCAGATTTTTCTTCTGTATTGACTTCAGCAGTTTCAGCTTCTGCCTTTCATTTCAGAACAGTACCTTTTAGCAATAAATACCAATCCATTTTCATCCTGTAATAGCATGAAAAATATTGAACTCACCAGCAGAATAAGCTGTACTGCACAAATGTTTCTTGCTAAGTGGGTACTTTACATAGGTTTTTCACCAGTTCCAAGGGACGCCCCTGCCCATTATGGGACAGGAAGGCCTGGGTGAGGGAGATTCCTTACCCTCCATTAATGCTGACCTCAGGAAGGAACATCTTGAGAGGCTGGACACCTTCAAGTCATTCGACCCTGACAGTTTACACCCCAGGGTACTCAAGGAGCTGGCAAGCATCATAGCTCAGCCCCTGGCACGGATCTTTGAGAACTCCTGGTGCTCTGGTGAAGTGCCCGAAAATTAGAAGGAGGCCAATGTGGTGCCTATCTTCAAGAAAGGGAGAAAAATGGATCCGGCAAACTACAGGCCCATCAGCCTGACCTCTATCCTGGGGAAGTCTTGGAAAAGATTATCAAAGAGGCCATCCTTAACAGACTAGCTGACAGCAATATCCTGAGGGATAGCCAGCATGGGTTTGTTGTGGGT
>NW_005842426.1:916780-922692 GCF_000455745.1 Alligator sinensis
GCAGGGGTCCAATGTTGCCCCTGCTTTTCCTCCGGCTCCCCACATATCTGAAAAAGGACTTCTTATTGTCCTTGATGCTCAAAGCTCGTTGGAGTTCAGTTGCAGCCTTGGCTTTCCTGGTATGCTCCCTGCAGGACCGGACCAGGGCAGAATAATCCTCCTTGGAGGTGACTCCCATCCTCCACCCTTTGTAGGCCTTTCTTTTTAGCCTCAGGAGATCTGCTAGGTCCCTGGAGAGCCAGGGGGGCTGCTGTGCCCTCTTGCTGCCTTTCCTCCGAGATGGAATAGACTTAGTTTGTGCATTGAGGATCACTCCCTTGAGGAGCAACCACTCCTCTTGAACTCCCCTCTCCCTGTGGTCACGGTCCCTTAGGGCCTCACTGACAAGCCTCCTGAGCTTATCAAAGTCGGCTTTCCTGAAGTCAAGGACTTGCGCGTTGCTGACCGACTTGCCAGCTTTTCGGCGGATGGTGAAGGTGATCAGCTCGTGGTCGCTGTCACCCAGCTTCCCATCGATCGCTAGGTCGCCGACTAGGTCATCCCCAGTAGCCAGTACCAGGTCGAGCAGCGCTTTGCCTCTCGTTGGGCCGTAGACTTCTTGAGTCAGGTAGAGGCCATCCACGCACGAGAGGAAGCTCTGCGACCGCTCAGATTTTGCTGAGCGATCCTCCCACGAGATGTCCGGGTAATTGAAGTCACCCATGACAGCCATGGGCCTGGAGCAAGCTGCCTCAGCCAGTTCCTGGGCAAACTGCTGGTCAAGCTCAAAATATGAGCTCTCTTGAGTTCTCTCTCCAATACACACACACACACACACACACACACATATACATACACATATACACATACAAACACATATACATATGCATACACATATATACATAGACACACATATACATATGCATACACATACATGTCTATATATGCATATCTATACCTACATGTGTGTGTATAAATTAGTTACATATCTGCAAACAGGAGATTTTACCACCTTCAACTCTCCTGTGAAATATGAACCTTCATTTCTACCCAGGAGAGCTTTTACAACCTTTTCTCCGATGCTTGAAGAAGGGTGCTTGTGCCCGAAAGTTTGCCATTAAAGACATTTTGTTTGCAAAAAAACTAGTTGGTCTAATAAAAGATACCACCTCTACCACACGTTCTGATTCGTTTGACATACTACTGCATTTCTCAGTAGTAGCTCTGGTCCATATTTTCAGTTTAAGTGTCTTTTAAGGGAGAATTGCTTTATGGACAACACGGAAAGCATCACAGAAAAGATCTGTTTCTGCTGCTTATTTTGATTGTTTTGTTGACGAAAACCCAAAAAAAGTCAAAGAAAGTTTTCAGCCCAAATGAAAAACAACTCCCTCCCCACCCCCTAAAACCTCCCCCCAATTCTGTTGTCTGATTTTTTTTTCAAGGGAAGAAATCCAAAAACCTTCCAGCCTGCTCTAATCAAACGGAGGGATGGGAGGATAGCAGGAATAGCTGGATGATCATTTCTTATTATTATTCTTTATTGCCACTTTTTGCTACTGAACTTTTCTTCGGTGAACTTTACCTCTATGGCAGGACAGACAGGCATTTTCCAGAAAACCGCGAGGGGGACAGATCTGCCTATTTCCTGCAAAAAGCGGTTTATGGCCTCTGTTATTAAGCGACTCATGTGCGCACCCATGCACACACACACACACACACACACACACATACCCCAGCGACTGCCTGGGCTTTATAGATTCATAACCTTCGTTTAATCTCTGTTTAACTAAATCCAAACAGGGAAGCCCTCTGTCCTCAAATGCTGCTCTCCCTTTATCCCAACAGGCGGGCTCCAGGCTTTTCTATACACCCGCTTATTGCTGTACAAATCTTTGCCTTTCTCTAGGAGCCATTCTCTTTATTCAGGATGGCTCATTAGGCTTTATTCTCGGCAGGGAGCTGACATCCAATTAACTAGCTGACAGTCTTGTAGTGACTCCCACTAGTCCAATAAGGCTCTGTTTACAAACACAGGCTGTTGTGCCCGTAAAGGAGTGGAGGTTAAAGTCTCCCTGCTGGGCCAGTTTGTTCAAAATCAGAAGCGCCCGTTCAACAATGCCTTTGTATGTTAACGATCAGACATATTGCTTGCAGCTGGATGCAAGTCATCCTAATGGCTCGGCTCCTGTCTGGCGGGAAAGGGACGGCTGGGTTCTCCGCTGGCCGCCCTGAAAGGAGGAGCGGGAGACTCGGTGACTAGGGACAGATGGATACGGGGGAATTAGCAGTGAGGGGAGCTCAGCGTGCTCTGGGGGACGACTCGGAGGCTCACACGTATGGTGACTGGAAAAAACTATGGGCTACAAATCATAGACGTTTTGGGTGGGAAGGGACCGCAGGAGCTCACATCTACCCACCCCCCTGCTCCAAGCAGGCCCAGCCCCAACTGCATCCCCCAGCCAAGGCTTTGTCTACCTGGGGCTTCAAAACCTCCAAGGATGGAGATCCTACAGCCTCTCCAGTCCTTCACCACCCTCCTAGTGAGATAGTTTTTCCTAATATCCAACCTTGCTGCAACTGGAGCTCATTGCTCCTTCTGTCATCTGCCCCCACTGAGACCAGCCCAGCTCCATCCTCTTTGCAGCCCCCCTGCAGGGAGGTGAAGGCTGCTATTCAATCCCCCTCCGTCTTCTCTTCTCCAGACTCAATCAGCCCATTCCCTCAGCCTCTCCTCACACAACAATCAAGTGCCCCAACCCCAAAACATTTTGGGGTAATGTGACTCATTGCAATTCAATTTTGACCTGTGAGTGCATTGTGCTCTCACCTTGCTGGGTATATCTCACTCATGCATCCCCTGGTCTTCACATTAGGTTAGTGCTCTTTCCATATCTGCATCGCACTCGATGGCTGGCTGCCACCTGATTTGAAATCAAATAAACCCATATAGGTAATAGATTTGAATTAACTGTTGGTTTAAACTGGTTTACACATCAACCACCTGGTGCTGTAGCAAGAATAAGTCCTCTCCACTCGGGGTATTGGGTTCGTGTCTCAGGCTGGATCTACATCAGTGCCCCAAGCCCAAATGTTCCTGAATTTTCAGAACATTTCAGGTTGAAACCAAGCTCCAAACTCAATCCTGGTTTGAAACCATTGACTAAATTCCTTCAAGACAAGGCAACCTGATCTTGCTTTTGCAATGGACCCAGTGTGAATGATGAACTCGCTGCAAAACACAAAAGCAGCTGCTTTTTCCCCCAGTCAGGGATGCTAGTGCTGTGTTGAGATGTTCAAGGCTGCTTTCCTAGCTAAAAAAAGGAAGGGAAGCGTGCCATGAGGACATGAGAGCACTTTGCACCACGATGCTTCTGCAGTCTTCAGTCAAGATGAGGTCCACGTGGAGCAAACCCACAATGTAAGTCATGTTTCCCACTTGCAAAAAAACCCAACCATCATCAGATTTTGCAAGTGGAGGAAGGAGGCTGGTGGTAGCGGAGATAAAATCATGCACTGCGGTTAGAGAGGTGAGCTATTAATCTGCCATTTGGCTTCAAAGCACCTGAAAGGATTTCCCCCCATTAAATATGCACATATTACCATAACTAAATACGTGCCATCTGCTCCCCTGGGCTGCTGTGCAACGTGGTCAGCCTCACCTGGCTGACTGGGAGCAGAAGTAGGTCCTGAGATGGGACCAGGAGGAAGTGATGTGAGATCAGAGGGAAGCACAGAGGCCATGTGTGAGGTTATATCTACTGCTACAAACCGTACCCAGAGTGCTATTCCCCTCTGGTGGCTTAGCTCGCAGGGGAAGATACAGGCTCACTTGGAGGTTTCACAGCATGTGGGACTTTCCTATGTGCATTCAAACCATTCACCCATCAAACCCAGCGCCTTGTCTCTGGCAGCGGCCGACACCAAAGCATGCACTGGAAAATGCCAATAAATACAGCAGCTCTGCCTTTATGTGCGTGCAAGAGAAAGAAACTCCCCTTCAAGCCCCCTCATTTCTGCAGCCTGGCCGTGGGGTCTGCAGGGAGCTTCCAGGCAGGCAGGAGACGACCGTGCCATCACCAGAAGGCACTGCAGAGCTTCAGGGAGAAAGAGAAGTAGTATATGCTTTGGACAGCTTGTACATCCTCCATCTGTAGCATGCCCAAGGGACAGATTCATGCCACTGTGATTAAAACAGATGCTTGTGAGAGACAGATTGGACTCTGGGTAGCTCTGAAAGTTTCTGTAGCCAGTACCTGCCAGCATTTCTCCTTGCAGAAAACTTGACAGTGGGAGAAAGAGGGAACTCTTGGTCCTGTAGGGTCAATGGAGTGAGCGTAATGGGGTTTTAGTGTGCTTTGATTTGCCAAGGGAACCACAGGGTTCACTTTTTTGCAAAAAAACCCAAACAAACAAAAAAAGTGGTATTTTCAGCTTTCTAAGGACCCGTGTTACCCAAGCACCCACGAGAGATCTGAACCGTGACTCTTGACCGTGACTTCATCCTCTCCCAGAGAGGGCCACACGACTATGCCAGGCAGTCCTTGCTCAGTCCTATACCTGACCTGTACCTGGACTGCTCTTACCTTCTCCCAAGTCCAAAATAGTTCCAATTTCTCCCTTTTTGGAACCTGCTACACAGCCTTTTGGTGTAGGGAGGTATTGGAAGATGGCGAGGTCTTCATTATGTCCCTGCTCCTGTGCACTGAATGGAAAACTTGCCATTGACTCCAATAGGCCCTCTTCTGCTGTTGGGTGATGGATATGTGAGAGTCATATAGAAAAGGGGTGATGGGTGGATCCATCTCTGATAGCTTCTGCTGATATAATTATATTTTTATTATGTATCTAGAGTAGCAGCTTCTAAGCTAAGGGTTGTGATGTCACTTTGAGTTGCTGCACTTGCAAAGGGGGCACGAAACCCACCAAAATTAAATTGTAGCTCTCAGGCGCACACAAAGCTCTTCCTAATTGTCCCATCCTGGCCCTGCTTTTCCTTTTCAAACTCATTACAGGCCAAGCAATGGCAGGCCCATGTTTCCTTGCTTAGAAACAAATCGCCATCTATATGCACCTTACTTCCTAACAGGCCAAGCAATGGCAGGCCCATGCTTCCTTGCTTAGATAGAAATCACCATCCAAAATCACCTTATTTCATATCGGGCCAAGCAATGGCAGGCCCATGCTTCCTTGCTTAGACTGAAAGCACCATCCAAATGCACCTTATTTCCTATCACCTGCCAGGCCTAGGGACCTTTGTGATTTGTGTGCATGACAGCTCCAGCGACAGACAGACACCTGGTCCCTACCCCATAAAACCCTCTCCCCTCTGCCCTGCGTGCACCCATCCATCAGTGCAGACGAAGCCGCCGCCGTGCCTGACATGTTTCCTAACACGTGCGGCATGCAGCTCGCTAAACGTGCCTCTAATTAATTCCAGAGTCAGCACCGAGAGGCTGCAGATCCCCTTAGAGATTGCCGGCCCCTTTCTTTACGGACTTGCCAGTTCCCCCCCCTGCAGAAAGCCCGCTGGTAAAGCGGTGACATCTGTGCCGCCGCTCTCCGGGTGCAATTTCAGGTAGGCCATGTGTTGCACCTTGAACCGCCGTCTCATTTCAGTTCCCACCGTGGAGACCAATTAAGCGGGGAGTGTGCGAGGAGCCGGCTGAGTGTCGCGTGCTGCCCATAACCACAAGGACTTAAAGGCCGCAAATCTGTTATTACCAAGCTGTTGCTGCCAGCAGCAGGCTGCTGCCGAACAAAAAGAATAGATTAGGATCAATCGAGGCTCCCTCAGGCTTGTCAGTGGGACTTTGAACCACACCTTCCACCCAAAAAACTTTCCCCTTCACCTCCTTCTGAACACCTAGCCGGCTCGGAGCTAACAAGGTGTCTGCTGAGTGGAGAGCTGATGAACCATATGTTTCTACTTA
>NW_005842426.1:922723-924241 GCF_000455745.1 Alligator sinensis
GGGCTTTGTCGCTAGAGGCACCAACCGCTCAATCAGCAACAGCCCTTCCTGGGGTTAGGGGGTCCGACCGGGCACCTCCTCTCCCCTGCACGCAGGCGGCCAGCCATGTTTCATTCCAGCTGCGGCATTGTGAGATGAATTAACTTTATCCTCAATTTAAAAAGCCAGCATGAAATCAAAAGAGACGCGGGGGGAGAAAAAAAAAATAAAGAAAACCAAGGGGAAAGGAGAGTGGGAGGAGGGGTGGGAAATCCCAGTCCACTTGAAAAGTCTGGTGAATGGAAGCTGCTGCTGATGGCCTGGCTTAACCCATTGCAGCAAGGCTTTAGCTCCTGGCGTAATCCACCTCTGATCACCCAGCTCTGTGGTTTGAGGTCTCTTGTTACACACCGAAGGGGGCACCTGACGGTATAATTGTTTTTTTTTTTTGAGCCAGTCGTAGTCGAGCTGCCAGGCACTGCGAAATTAGTGCTAGCAGCATCAGAGGTTGGAAGCACGGTCTCAAGGTAGGGTCTCCTGAATATACCATCCATCTGCCTTGCATTTGTGTTCCTGACTACTGTGAGATTTGGTTGGCTAAATAATGCAAACAGCCTGCTCTCAGGGGGGTTGTGCATTTAGCACGGCAAAGCTTATGCTTGAGACATGAAGCTTAATTTTTTTTTTTTTGTTGGAGTGTTATTTTGCCTATCAGGGCAAAGGCACAGGTATCATATGGGTTCACAAAAGGAACAATACCTGCCTGTCTCTTCTTAACTGAGCAAAAGCACCAAGTCACCAGATGCTTAAGGACAGGCCAGATATAGGTTTACACTCAAGAGTCACTCCCTTGACCTCACTGGACACATTCAGGTTGTCACCACTGCATGCTGAAGTGCTCCTCATAAACAGGGAGCATTTCTTAAACCTAGGCCCATGCTTGCAATTGCTTCATCGGTGACAAGGAAATGGGCTCAAGTTGCAGCAAGGGAGGTTTAAATTGGATATTAGAAAAAACTCTCACTAGGAGGGTGGTGAAGCACTGGACCAGATCACCCAGAGAGGGGGTGCAATCTCCATCCTTGGAGGTGTTGAAGACCCAGCTAGACAAAGCCTTGGCTGGGATGATGCAGTTGGGGCTGGTCCTGCTTGGAGCAGGGGGTTGGACTAGATGTGAGGTCCCTACAACCCTCATTTCCTATGATCTCTGATTCTGTGATGTACCCTCTGTGACAGATGATGTTAAGAGAATAGGTTTCTGCAAAGATCTTGGAAGCGGCATGGTTTTCACAGGTAAGACAAAGGTAGTGAGGGGATGCCAGCAAGCAACCCTGTCTTTCCAAGTCACCCCGTTCACTGACCAAAATGCAGCAGCACAAACTAATCCATCTGCATCCCCTTCTGCCAGCCGCTCTGGCAGTCTGTGCAGCCGTCTCTGGTCCTCAAAGCTTTGGCCAGCGTGTCACAGCAAACCCTGCCAGCCTGCTATACCTAGCCCCAGCACTGAGGAAAGCCTTTTGGCCTCTGGCTTTTCCCTGG
>NW_005842426.1:924259-945809 GCF_000455745.1 Alligator sinensis
AGCAATGGCGGTGAAGTCCCTTGTGCTGAACTTGCTGAGAGAGGCCACGTGCTCTAGGCTGGGAGTCTGGAGGCCTCGGGACCCTTCTGATCTCTGCCACCGGCTGCCCGTTGACCCCGGGCAGATGTCTTCACCTTCCCACCTGTTGATCTCACGTGCTTGGTTTCCATCGCAGCAGTGCCTCGTAACCTTGTCCAGGGGCTTATCCTCACACCTCCCCGGTAAGGGACATAGGTTCCCACCGTATGGGTGAATCATGGAAGTAGACAGATCCAAAGAAAAGACTTGGGCAGAATATAGACACCAAAGTCCAAAACAGTGATGCTGCTGAGCCCTGGAAATGCACCTCACTGCAAATGTACCAGAAGTTGGATGTGCCCAGAACTGCCCCAGTCTGGACACGCACGGGCAGGGCTCTCCATCCCACTGCAGCAGAAACACCCCCCAGAGTCATGCCCTGTAGCCCCTTGCTTCTTGGCTGCAATGAGTCCTAAATGACTTGCCCAGGGGGCTGCAGGGAGTCTGTGGCAGGGCAGGGGCTGACCCCAGATCTCTCGTGAAGCAAGCTAGATTCCTGCCTACTGGGAAAGCCTTTCCCTCTGAAGGGTCTCCGTGCCTTTCTCTGCTTTCCTGCTCTGTCTCTGCCTTCTCCATTCAGGTTGCGGGCTCTTCAGGGCAGAGACTGTCTTATTAAGTAGGTGTGTCTACATGTTCATTAATGCACCTTAGTCACTGCACATTTAATTTAACACATAGACTCAGACCTAGGCCACCCCCCCCTGCTCCAGGCAGGATCATCCCTGTATGCACTATTTCATCCAGACAAGGTTCCTTGGGTAAATTTGATATCTTTTATTAGACCAATCTATTTCATCCAAGTGTTTGTCTAACGTGCTCTTAAAATAATGCAAGGATGGAGACTCCACAGTCTCTCTCGGCGATCTGTTGCAGTCCTTACCCACCCTCAGCATTAGATTTTCCTAATATCCAGCTGCAAATTTCCTCATTGCAATTTAAGACCATTATTACTTTTTACCCTATCTTCTGCAGCCAGAGGCAGCAGTCTATTATCATCCTTTTTATAGCCACCCTTCAGGTAGAGCAAGACTATTATCAAATCCTTCCTCCATCTTCTCTTCTCTGGACTAAGTAATCCCAGTTCTTCCAATCTTTCCCATCAATCATGTTTTCTCGACCTCTAATCATTGTTGCTTCTCTCCACGGGACTCTTTCCAATTTATCTACGCTCCCCTTAACGTGCGGTGACCAAAACATGAGTGGTTTGTTCACGTGCGTGAGTTGTATCCTTCACCTCCATGGATAGCTCATGTGCTAAGTTACACACGTATTAATGCACCTTAGTCACTGCACATTTAATTTAGCACGTAGACTCAGATCTAGAGTCTGGAGTTTGGAGGATGGGACTCTGCAGTGGGATGAGCTTGCTTGGGGCAATACGGCTCATGGCCCATCTCCCACCAGACGCAGACCTGGTTCAGGACTGGAATAAATCTGCCAGGGACACAAAATCTCAACTCATTTATCATGCAACTCTTTAGGTCGGTGAACCTACACCAATTATGTCTGGGATCCAACAGGTTTGGGAAGAAACCGGTATATCCGAATGTGTTGAATTATTTTAAACAGAATTTAGTTTATTTGAAACGCAACATCGCCTTTTCCGATGAGCCAATTTGTTTTTCCAAGGACTGTCCCTACAGATTTTAAACAAACAACAGCAAATATGTTGACATTTTTTCTATATTTTTGTATCATCTCTTTGGGCCGGTCACATCAGTCACGTTGCTCGCTGTTTTTTTCCAAGAAGGAACTCTTTCAGTTTTGAATTTTTGAGTTCAATAGAAGAGGGAAAATCCATTTGTTCATATTTCCAGATTTTTAAAACAATAATGTTGACTTTTTAAAAAAAGGATTGGACGATGATGATAAATTATTAAATGAAACATAACATATGCAAATGAAACTAAAAATGAATGTTAAGTACCGTTCTATTTTGAAAATCCCTCCGGGTTTCTTTCTACATGGGACTAGCTCCAATAGACCGCATCTTTCCCCGTCTGTCATGTTTCTACCAAGATATAAAAATGATATTCCTGACCACTTTTCTCTGTGAAGGAGCAAAGCTTTGAATGCCGGTGTTGCAGTGAAGTTGTCCTGCTCAGGCAATGACTTCCTGCCCACTTCAATCCCACCCCAGGAATGGGGTAGGGTGCTATTCTTCTTCTGGCTCCCTCAACTCTACTGTCACGTTGCTACCTAATGTAAACCGGCTCTCTCGCTCCTTCCCAAAAGAAGCGGTATAAAGTGATCCTTGCCTACAAAGCTCAGAAAAGCCTTCGACGTGCAATATGGACTGCCGGCGTCTTAACCGAGATACGCTACAGGGGGAAACACAGAGGAAACACAGATAAATTCGGGATGTCTTCAGGAATTGGTGGCTCCTATCTATCCAGTTCAGAAGATACCTGATCGTGGATGTATTTGTGAGTAACACACCTGAAGGACAATATAGCACAAGCAGACGTGGGAGGTGACTGATAGCAAGACTGTGCCAGAAGGTCATAGTCATTGCCAGCTGGAGACCTTTAGTAAAGTATATAGAAATGGCAGCTGAGATCCTGAAATGAAACCACAGAAGTCTAGCTGAAGTGTCAGGTTATTCTTTTTTGGATCCTCTTTCTTCACTTAGCGTCACGGTAACACCTTTCCTAATGGTGTTTTTAGAGCCTGAGCAGGAAGATGCAATAAAAACACAGACCCAGGTTTCGGTTAAGATCTTGTAGAAAGAGGGTGAAGCTACACGTGTGCTTCAATGTGCATTAGCCTATTTTAATATGCATTAAAGTGTCACAAAAAATGTGATCTTAAGCTAATGCACATTAAAATAGGCTAATGCACATTTCCCCAGTGCCTCACAATACTAGATTTAATGTGCATTATCTAAAGCACATTAATTGAACGTGTAGATGCACCCAGTGTGTCCAAAGTTAAAGTCCAAATTTACTTAGATCCAAAATTAGGTACCTAATAAAAAGAACATAGGTTTCTAATCTTAGGCCCCCATTTTGGAAAATGTAGATATAAACTGTGCCATAGCTGGGTTAGATTGAAAGCCTTTGCAAAGAGGAAATGTGAAATTAATACAAGCATTAGCAAAACCTGTTGTTTCATCACAACTATTGCAAAATTAAGGTGCACTTCTTGGGACTGCAGCCCAAGGGGTCCTGTGATAACATAGGAATCTCGACTTGTAAATGTGAGCATTAGGACCATGGTACTAAAAGGCGATAAATGCGGGCTTATTGATAAAAGCTTAGCATTATAAATCCAACTTCATAAATTTGGGAGTTGGACTCAAGACAGTTTAATGCTTGGGGCTGCCAGGTCTGCTTTTCACACCAGAAATCAGACTCTACAATGACATGGCTCCAATCAGACAATCGCGATATATCACATGATCTGTGGCTCCAATCAGAACTAATGACCAGTCCTCACATTTTGAAAACAAGAAAATCTCCTATGCGGTGCTCAGAAGCAAGCTACAGATCAAGAAATATTCATAGAAATGGTCTGATGTACACTTTGACACACTAAATGAACCGATGACAACTGGCTCTTAGTCCTGGGCAGTTCTCAAACAGGAAAATAGGCAAAAATTGTCAAATAACTTATTCCCTCTGTTCTTATACTCCATATATCCCACAACAAAATAATAAGCCATAAAAATTCCCAAAGCGCAGACACGTTTGACCTGCGCAGGGAAACTAAATCTTGTCTTGGAGTAATTTCGTATGACCAAAGGGTGTAACTTCGGACATCCTTGCCTCTCCCCATAACTTAGCCCCAATTTAAAAACCTAAGAACAAAATCTCCCTGCTTGACTCAGATCAGTGGCTCTTGACCCTTTTCGACTCCTGGCCCCCATCAGAAAATGCCAGCTCTTCGCTTTCATTTGTTTCTAGATGGTGGGGGAAAAAATAGAGCAACTTTCCAGTTGCACACAAGTCAGAAAGGCCACCGCAGATGTGAATGGGTCCAGCCTTTTTTGAAATGTCTGGGTTTGTCTTGTGAATCACGTGGAGGTTTTTGCTCAACAGTGTGTGGCACCCCATGGCACCCTTAAAGGGATCTCACGGCACCCCAGGGTGCTGTGGCCCCTGGTTGACAGCCACTAATGCAGATAAACTGCTTTCTGACCTGCCTCGTGGAGGAGGGAGGGAGTGACGGCTGGAAGCCCTCTCGTGTTCAGACACTGCACGATTCTGCATTACGACCTGGCATCCCGAAAAGCATGAAAGCCGAAATGAAGTCTGAGGACCTCTAGCTGTCTATCCCATGTGCTTTGAAGAAAAGAAATGAGAGTTTCCAGTGCTAGCTGATCTGCAAAGGGGACCAGAAGGGAAAAAACTCTGGGATTCAATGCCTCGATCTTCCACAGTGCTTTACGTCAGTAGATCTCAAAGCTCTTTACTAAGGGGGGTCTGTATTATGATCCTCCTTTTACAAGGGGAAAACTGAAGCAGGGGGAGGTGAACATAAAGCCTTCCAGAAAGCCAGTGGAAGGACCAGGAACAGAACTGGTAACTCCTTGGTCCCCGTGACACTGATTGCAGATCAGCTACAAGGGTAAGGGTCTTGCTACCTGTTATATTGTGAGCTGCACAGATGTTGAGTGCCTTAATGCTAGCTTGCAGTCACATCTGCCACTTGAGTGGCACATCTGTGGCCACGCTTTAATGGAACAGGACCTCGGTTATGTAGATCAGAGATAATCCTGCCCCGGAGTGGCATAACTTTGAGCAGCATAACGAGTGCTTTAAGCCACTTAAGCTGTTACTGTTTGGAAAATCCAGGGGTTAAGAGCTCCAGGAACTGCCCAAAATTAACACATAACAAGGCCTAAGTTTATTTCTTTTAAAGACCAGGATTTCCTCTAGAAAGGAAAGAGGGAATCCAATCTGGCAAGTTTACCCCCGTTGCCCCATGTACACATTCACATGTCCTACACCTGCCTTGCAGACTGAAGATGGGATTAACCATCTTCCCCTGGATGCAAACTCCCTTGAAGTGGGAGGACAGGCGGGCTGAAAGCAGAACCTGTATCTGCAGCTCAGAAAGACAGACGTTTAGGGCTGGAAGGGACCTCGTGAGATCATCAGGCCTACCTCAAATCCAGAACGAGCTTCCGAGTCAGAGCCTCCGCAAAGGGCAGGGGTGTAGACCACAACCCAAACGGTGCTGTTGGTATGTATTGCACGTTCCCCTGGGTTGGTCGTTTGGATGGACAGGTGGAAGGAGCACCTCCCTCCAGGAATGGGAGCCATGGACCTGTAAGCCCAGGCCCCAAAGTTTCCTCTGCACAGAGGATGCAGGTCCACGACACTTCCTTGAGGAGGCAGGATGGAATAAAAACCTGCCACTTTAGCGACCAGGAGCACCCCTGGGATGCTATAAACAGGACCTGAAAGCCCTCCAGAAAAGGCTTTACCTCCCCAAGGGACTGTACTTTTCACTGTGGGAGATGGGCATCACGGGCCCCTGAGTTCGGGCCGTTTGGATGCAGAGAGCTCACTGAGTTAAACAAGGGAGAAGCGGAGCCAGGTTTCAAAATCTCAAAACAAAGTAGTTCTCCTCCAGCCAGCTCGAGAGAAAAGCTTTAAAACTGCCTGCTATTTTTATCTAGGAAACCCTGATCATGTCAGTTAAGTGTCCACTTTATGTATTCAACATGAACTCGAAGAAAGAGAAGCTGGACGGTGCATTTATAGGGCCACATCTGGTTGCTAAAGTACTTCCTTAGTGACTTTTTGCTGTTTTAACTCAACCTCTGAATAGCACATAAAAAAGCCCAGGCATCTTTCACCACCCATGACAACCACATCCTTCACCTCCATACCCCTGACACACTTTTAACCATCCTCAGGCTTTTTCATGCTTTATTGATTAGCGGAGGCAACGGCTGGGCCAGTCAGCACTATAGTACCGCCCTGGCATCTATGTACTCGGATCAGCAAACTCTGCCAAATCTCCCAACTGCCAGCCAAGAATGGATGTGCCCAGCTTCTGCACCCAAGGAGAGGTGGAGGGAAGCCAATCTGACTGCCAGCTCCAGAGAGCCAGCCAAAGGGGAGAGCAGTATTAACAGCAATCTCCCTGGCAGAGGCTCCTCTTGGAAGGCCTGGCTGTAATGCAAGCCTTGGGAGGAAAACATGGATTTTAGGGGATCTACTACATAGAGTACTCGATCTGGCAGCTGGAAGGGACCATTCAAATAGCCTTGTCTGACTTCTCTACCGCAGGCCAGAAAATGTTGCCTTCAAGCAACAGAGACTGCCTGGATTGTCTGCTACAGAGCATCTCGACGGCAAAAGCTGCTTAAAAAACACGTGGCCCTGTTACTGGGCCAGCGTGTTATAATGGAAATCTCAACTGCTCAGCTGCAGCATGGCTACTTGTTCTGCCAGGTGTGTCGCTATCTCTATACAGATGTGTAGAAGAATGTCTTAAACACAGGCAGGGTGTTGGTGGGGTTGGAAAGGGATTTGAAATAGGCCCCTTCGAGCAAGTCAAGGTCGGTATTCAAACTCTGATTCGACAGCTCCCAACTCCTGGGAGATGAGATTTCTGCAATAAATAAGAATAATGTCAATAATAAGGATAATAATGTTGAGAAGAAGAAGAGAAAGAAGAAGCAACAGCAAGTCAAGGTTGGTATTCAAACTCTGAGTCGACACTTCCCAACTCCTGGGAGATGAGATTTCTGCAATAAATAAGAATAATGTCAATAATAAGGATAATAATGTTGAGAAGAAGAAGAGAAAGAAGAAGCAACAGCAAGTCAAGGTTGGTATTCAAACTCTGAGTCGACACTTCCCAACTCCTGGGAGATGAGATTTCTGCAATAAATAATAAAAATGTCAATAATAATGATGATGATGATGATGAGAAAAGGCAGAGAAAAAAGAAGAAGAGTGTTGATGCCTCGTGCCAGTTATATATCCTAGTGCATGTATGAAACACGGCAAGCCATGCATACTTGCTCACAGAGAGAGAACTTGCCAGGAGTCCTCACCATCCATATAAGAGGTCCTTTGTGAATGACTGGGATGGTTTGTCCTATTTCTACATTTTAGAGACCTTCCCAACTGGCTTAAGTATATCCCCATCCACAGATGGCACTACCAGTCATCTTCTTGAGGTGCCAAGAAGGTACCCACAACCACATGAGAGAAATGAAGGTGATATGATGCTGCATATATCCCCTCATGGGATAGCAACATCAGTGCATATCCACAGCCTTGGCTGTAGGAGTCCCAGCTGTGCGAGGTTATAGTTATGCTAAGCTACATTGCTGAAAAGCGGTATGGGAGAAAGGGGCCTCGTGACTGCTGGATGACCCTGTAAGAAAAAAAGGGGGGAAAAAACCCATGCTAATGAGCAGAAAAGAAGACACTGAAGGCAGTATGAATATGGCAAAATTAGAACTGACTAATGAAACTGCAGGTTCGTAAACTCGGTGAGCAAAACAAATAGAGATGAACATCTCAAGGGAGGGAGAGAGAAGAGAGTCAAGACTCACCTTTTTGTAGAGGCCTAGGGCAGCTCGAACGTTGTATGGTGTCTCTATCTGTCAAGGACAAACTTCATGAAGTTGGACTGACTGTTAATGAGACCACCTGACGACAATAAACCTTTTCTGAGCTTTCACCACCAGACACATATCCAAGTTGTGTTTTCTGCATTGCCTTTGGGGTCTGGAAGACGACTTGCTAGTACCGGCTTTCCAGGATATACAGACTCCAGCAGTCTGCGTATCAAAAGTGACGGTAACCAGATACCACCCAAGAAAACACAGCTCAGAACATGCCTCTGACCCACGCTGGTGCTTGGTTGGTTGCTGTATCCCAATCCAGTTTGGTTTTAGCACCAGTGTCTGCCTGCATTTGTAGCATAGGGTGATGGCATCAATCAGCTTTTAATGATGCATCAGCTGCTGATGGACCACACCGTTATGCCATTCAACCTACAACTACAACCATGGTGATGATGATGCACCATCTGGCATCTTGGAGGAAATGTATATATGGTATCAATAGGTTAGAATATTTCCACTTTCTTTGGCAAGTTAGAGATACCCATCGGTATTGTTTTCTGGAGGACCCCTGCTTTATAATAGAGCCAACTTCTAATTTAGTTGGTGAGGTCGTGATACCCCCACCATAAGATGCAAACGCACCGTGAACAATTAATGATATACCTATACTTGTCATGCCCCAGTTCTTGCCATAACTGATCGTATTTGCCAGGTTTTTCTAGCACCTGTCACCTGAACAGTCACATCAAATGGAAAGCAAAGATCCCAGATGAGGCACTGTCCCTTCCTGTGTTTTATGACAGTCATATCTGGTCTTCTGGCATATCCTTTGTGATCAATAATGAATGAAAAATCCCATTGTATTTTTATGCAGTTAGTGTCTACAGCTTTGTCTGGCCGGCAGTGGGAATACTTTACGGACTTCACTTCTTACAGAGCACCCCATGTGCAATACTATCATATCCTGTTTTATACTTGTCTCTGCCCAGTTTGGTACAGCTACTGTATTGTGCCAAGCTGGCCACACATCCTACATCCTGCATTCGCACCTTTTCAACCATCGACATCATCGATGATATTGTTGATGATAATTATATCATAATATATTATATCATCATATATTAGACCCAAGAGACCACAACCACCGACTATGAAGATCAGTGCCTATTTCTCCTAGGGGCTACATCGTCAACATACCCACACACATCCATATACACATACACAGGATATCCAAGCCCCAAAGAACTTACAATTTGCATAAGCAAAGCAGACAAGAAAAAAGAGAAAGAAGGCTGCATTTTTCTTAATTTACAGATGGGCAACAGAATGAGATAAAGGGATGTGCCCAGAGTCAGATGCACTAAGTCAGGGACAGGAGTGAGACGTGAACCCCCAGCTCCCGAATCCCAGGTCTGCACCCGCAGCCCAAAACTGTGCCAAAGATGTGTTTTCCATCAGTTTGGAGGAAAAACACAGAGCAGTTGTTCTCACAAAAGCTCGCTGCAGGAGGAGTGGAGATGTCTTCTAATCACGGAGTGGACCTGGAATCAAAGGTCTCCTCCATCATGACAGTAGGAAAGGGTATGAAAGCCAGAGTCTGGTTCTCCAGCTCCCTCTTGCAGCGGCCAGCTCCAGCTGCTGCCAAGGTATAAGAAATCCAGAGCAGGTACAGATGGGATAAGCTGCCCATAGGGCAAGTTTGTCCCTAACTCCAAACAATCAAAGTCGAGGACAGTTCCTGAAGCAAGTGGGATTGCATCCCTTGCAAAATGTTTGGATTTTCTCCTGTTCTCATTAGCCAAACCCTCCCATGCTGTGCCTTCTTCATGAACATCTTGCAGCAGTGAGTTCCCACAGGCCGACTGTGCATCGTAGGGCAAGGTATGGAAGCTCCAGGCAGTTTTAAATGTTGCCTTCGCTGGATGAGCTATGTGCTAGTATCACAAGACAGGGCATTACTGATTCACCTCCCAATCAGTAGTCATGATTTGGATGATAAGCTCCTCTGAAATGGGAAGAGATCTTCTCTGTGCCTTGTACAGCACCAAGCACGTGGTTACATCAAGTGGAAAGAAACTCAAATCTTCTGATGGCAAAACCACACGTCCCTCCTGATGCTTGAGGTGTGGGAGGCTCGTCAGAAAGTCATAGACTGTAAGGCTGGAAGGGACCTTGGAAGATCATCGGATCCAGCCCTGATGCTAACAAATGAATTGTAACAGATTAATTAACTGCTAACAAATTAATGGTAACAGATTAATTAACTGCTAACAAATTAATCGTTAGCAGTACAGGATCTAGGACACACAGCTCTCTCTCCACCAAGAAGAGGGCAAGGTTGTAGGTGCATATGAGTCAAGTTTTATCTGCATACATATAGTCATCTGTAATACCATAATTCCAACATTTTAGGTTCAATCTGAGGCTTTGCAGCACTCTCTTTAGCCGGGCATGTGCTGTGACATTCAACTTCCAAATGAATCACGTTATAACAAACCTACTCCCAAAAATCTGCTCTATGTGGAGAGGATGCTATCAAGGGCTACATCTAAAAAAACCTGTTGCAACTTCCCAAGAGCCTTCCACAAAATACAGATTCCTTACGAACCTGGGAGAAACTCAAGTCATATGAAATTAATTCCAAATCCCCAGCTGTTATTTAAACTACTCGGTATTTTTACTTCTTTTTAACCTATAAATAGGTTTGTAAAGCCCTCGGCCTACCAGGAGGGTGCTTTGCAGGTGTTATTCTCTGCTGCAGGTGACAGCCAGTGACTCAGGAAGGGTGCCTGGTGTCTGAAAACATCTCACCCAGTGAACAGCAGGTCCAGTAAAAGATATCAATTTTTTTTTTTAAAAGCTCGCTTCTCCAATAGATGACATACCAGAGCAGATACACAAGTGTGCCGCTGCCCACAATAAAGTGCACCGGACAAATCACTTTAAAAAACCCACCATTTTTTTCTAAGCTTAGCAGCCCTCTGCCCATTGTGCCAAACCACCGCACGTGCAAAAGGACATGCAGCACACTGAGAACTGGACAGGAATGGACACACACACCCAGCCTCAGCGGAGACAGATCTCGTTGTTAAATCCAACTATATCTCATGTCTTCATTGCAAACCTGGAGCATGCATGTAAGAAGTTATAAAGAATTTGTTCTGGGAGGTCTCATCGAAGGGCGCACACCACCCCCCATGCTCCGACAGGCAGCGTCACGGATGCAATGGGGCCTGACAAGGAAGGCCAGCAACACGATTTTACAGATTGAGACTTTTCCTGGGTTGGCTTCCCAACATTTCACAAGCAGCCAGAGGATTGCTTTATGTCAGAGGGGGAAAGAAGGATCACAGACACGCTGGGAGCTTGGCTTAGCTTGTATCAATGCAAATAAATAAACCTGTGTAGATTCAATGCAAACTGCCAACAATCCCAAAAAATGTCCTTCTGTTTTTATGCACCAGTAAATGAGTCCCTTATGTGATACAGGCAGAAAAAAAAGACAAATCTGATCCTAGCATGCATCAGGTGAGCTATTTGCAGTAAAGCTAAGGCAATACTCCTGGTATTATATTGGGGAAAGACCTCATAGGAAATGCTGTGCACAGAGCTGGTAACCCAGCAAGAAAGATGGATTCAGACCAGAACGGACTCAGAGATGGACTCCCGGGAAGATCAGAGGACTGGGAAGCCTTTCTTCTCACCGGCGACGAGAAGAGCTTGGTTTGTGTGGCCTAGCAAAAAGGAGAGGGGATACAATTCCTGTCCACGAATCCACGAATCCATCACAGGGTCAACCTAAAAGCTAAAGCACAGTGTTGGCATAAGATCCCCTGGGTATCAACCGGCCTTGACGAGAACGGCGGCTGGAAATTACAAGAAATTTTCAAGTATGGGAGGAGTGAGTTTCTGGGCCAGTGCACCACCAGGAAGAGTGGGACAAACCCCCTCCCTAGTTCTTAAAATGCCGCTTGAGAGCTTTTGGCCAGGACGATGAGACGGCTGCTGCAGGCAGAGACGGCAAGCAAAGGGACCAACAAGGATGGCAGGTTTCTGCCTTCAGAAACATCCACAGCCCCTTTAGAGAGGATGATGCTCCTTTGTCAGGCTGATGCAGCCCCCCTGCCATCAGTGATGCTGCCTGTCGGTGCAAGGGGGATCTGTCTGAGGGCTGGGACTTGTCCGGATCAATACGTTCACCACCAAAATGCTAGCCCATCTGGACTGGAGCTGGGCAGTGACTAGCAGCCATTGCAAAGAGGGCACATGAGAAAAAAAATGTTAGGTGAAGCAAGCTCCAGTGCACTTTAAATTCAAATAGGAGCGAGACTTGGCTCTGAGATCTATCATCTTCAACAGGTCTGAGGACCAAGCACTGCCCCCGTTACCATCTCCTTAGCTCCTCAATAAAATAACTCGTTAGCGGGGCTGATCTTGACTTCCTTGTGTTTGTACTGCACGCACTGTCCCTACCAGACCTTGACCCTTAAAAAAAAAAAATCCATCTCCCATTTTGGAAGATTTCCCTTGATGCTAGAATTAACAATCCACCCTTGCATTGGGATGATCTGACATCCCTAGGCTGTGAGCGTGCTGGAGGGCTCTGATCCATGGGATTTCCACCCTTAAACTTAAGTCACATAAAGTTAACCCCAAATCTCCAGCTGTTATTGAAACTTCCCAGTCTTCTTCTTTCTTCTTAACATAGAAATAGGTTTGTAAAGCCCTTTTCCGAACAGGAAGGTGCTTTTCACCCTTAAGTCTTAAAACACTTTACAAAGTAGGTGGGGAATCTGTAGCAGAGAGAGGGAGAGCGATTTAGCCGTGGTCTCCCAGCCAAGCTCAGAAACCCTGACTCCCGGCCCCGAGCTGTGTAGACAGGGCTGTATAACGGCGTCGGGGTAGGTTTTGTTTTCAATTGCTAGGAAGGAAGGAAGGAGTTTCTGAAGGCTGATACGACAAACTTAGAGGCTTGTATTTATCATTATTAGTGTTGACTTGTGCTCTAAATAATGAACCGCTGCTTTTTTCCTGTTCATGAAGAAAAATAATGCAATTCTTCGTTATCCACATGTGCGTGCAAAGCCTTACAGCTCCTTGCACTCACTCGCATGGCGCTGGATGCATTTCTTGAGGAAATGAAGACAGCCGGATGCTTGGAAATACTTCTGCCTTTCCTTGCATGCACAGGGGAGTGCCTTTTGTCTTGCCTGGGCTTGCTGCGGGGACTCGAGCCTTGCAGAGAGCCCGTAGAGGGCAGCATATTTTACATCCCTCACCTCCACTTGTTTCTGGAGGATTTCGCCTTTCTGCTTCTGTACTGCACGATGCTGTGTGTTGATGAATGCCTGGGGGACTGGTGGATGATAACAGGAGCACAGGAGAGGGATAAAAAGAAGGGAGATGACAAGAGACTATGCCTGTTTTAGTTTCCTTTTCGATAAATCCATATCTCCACCCTTTACCCATACACACACACACACATATATAGATAGATAGCTCTATCTATCTATCTACAAAGGCAACAAGAGATGAATGCAAGCTATCACAGTGGCGGGGCTGTTCCTGTGCCACCACGAAACAAGAGGCCAAAACCAAAGGGGATCGTAGTAGATAATGTGACCGTTTGGGGCAGAGTTAAATGCTCTCCAGATCTATACTACAACAACTTAAAAGACAGAAATCCATGCATTTTCCCTGACACTATACAACTCAACAGCTCCAGATCTAAAATACCCTGCAGTTTTGGGTTGCACTTGTGTGCGTGTGCACATAGTCGTTAGGGGCTGGACAGGACCTTGCAGGTCATGGGGTCCAGCCCTCCCTGCACGTGGGCAGGAGAGGCTCTTTGGGTGACTCTGGTCTCTTTTCTTAGACCGACCCGAAGGGCTACGCGCGTGCAGATCTAGCTCTGTTTGTCCAGGCAGATGCATCTCCCTCTAGACAGGCATCTATCTCCGGACAGGGGTGGAGATGCAAGAGGCATGAGGAAGAAGTGGGGAGGCTCATCCCTCCTCCTCCTGCTGCTGCCTCCAGCTGTGTGCCCATGCCCCTTGGAGGCAGTGCCACCTGCCACCCTGGCTCTCAGGGGGCCAGGGGCAGAGCCCAGCCTGCCCAGGAGAGGGGGAAGGCTGGGCTGGGGGCTGGCATCCCTCTGCCCTGGCAGGGTGCCCGGGTGCAGCCTGCAGCAGGCTGGCTGGTGGGCAGGGGGCTGGGCATCCCCAGGCTCTGCCTCCTTCCCCACCCCCCAAAAAACCTGGAGGTGGGCGCAAGGAGATGACGTCGGCTCCCTAACCTTTCAACTCCCCCAAAGTCCCTTGTTTTGAGTGTGGGTTTTTTGGGAAGCCCAACATGGCCGCTGTCTCGAGCTGTCTCAGGCCCCAGCTGGGGGCATTTGCAGGGCTGGCCCCTCTGCCAGGCGGCCGGGGGCTGCTCCGGGGCCGGGGGCAGGCGGGCAGGGCACGCCCGGCGGCGGGGACACCCGCGCACCTTGCACTGCTTTGCACTGCACCGCACTGCACCGCACTGCACGGGGCTTGCACAGCCGCGGGCTCCGGGCACGGGCCCGGGGGCGAGCGGGCAAGGAGGGCTGGGATCTCCCGGGAGGCTTGCAGCCAGGGGTTAGCCCTGAGGATCTGCAACCGGGGGGGTGTTCCTGAAGACGTGCAACCCGGGGGGATCATCCCTGAAGACGTGCAACCAGAGGGGTTTATTCCTGGAGTTTTGCAACTAGGGGGTTATCCCTGAAGATGTGCAACTAGGGGGTTATTCCTGAAGATGTGCAACTAGGGGGTTATCCCTGAAGATGTGCAACCAGAGGGGTTATTCCTGAAGATGTGCAACTAGGGGGTTATTTCTGAAGATTTGCAACCAGGGGGGTTGATCCCTGAAGGTGTGCAACCAGGGGGGTTGTTCCTGAAGGTGTGCAACCAAGGGGTTTATCCCTGAAGATGTGCAACCAGAGGGTTATCCCTGGACGTTTGCAACTAGGGTTATCCCTGAAGATGTGCAACGAGGGGGGTTGTTCCTGAAGGTTTGCAGCCAAGGGGTTTATCCCTGAAGGTGTGCAACCAGGGGGTTATTCCTGAAGGTGTGCAACTAGGGATGTTTGCAACTAGGGGGTTATTCCTGAAGATGTGCAACCGGGGGGGTTGTTCCTGAAGGTGTGCAACCAAGGGATTATCCCTGAAGATGTGCAGCTAAGGGGTTGTTTCTGAAGATGTGCAACCAGAGGGGTCATTCCTGGAGGTTTGCAACCAAGGGGTTATCCCCGAAGATTTGCAACCAGGAGAAGATCTGCAAGCAGAGGGGTTTATTCCTGGAGGTCTGCAGCCCCCTCTGCCATTGCCCAGCCGGGCTCAGGGGCACCCCCAGCCTGCCCTGCTCCGAGCTGCCTGGAAGACTGCAATGCCCTGGCTCAGTGCTCTTATTATGATGTCTGTCCTGGGTGGGGGGGTCCCTCCTCCTCCTCCCCGGGGCGAGCTGGTCTGGCAGCGAGCTCGCCTTTGCTTGCACGTCACAAGTTTGACAGCTTTGCACCAAATCAGATCGCGGGGCTGGCAGAGAGGTCCGAGGCGTCACCGGGAGCTCCTTTAGATTAGGACAAGCCTCCCCGGGCTGCCCCCCCTTCAGAGCCGGGGAGAGCTCGCCGGGGCTTTAAGGCACCGGTGCTGCTCGGACCTGCCTTGCAAGCTCGCCCCTGCGATGGTGAGTGCCCCGCGGAGCCGCCCGGGCAGCGGGGGGGGGGGGGCCCGGGGCTGCAGCAACAGGCCGGTGGCAGCCACCCGGCTGCAGGAGCCGGTGCCCGGGCAATGGGTGGATGCGCAGCCGCTGCAGGAGGCGTCCAGGGACGGCCCTGCTCCTCGCCATCACCCGCAAGGGCGGCCTGCCCCGGGGAGGGAGGTGGGGAGAGCCCCCAGCCGGCTGCCAGATGCGGCTGGGCACACCTGCATGCCCCTGGCCCGGCATCCATCCATCCCTGCATCCCACCCTGCGAGCGGGGAGGGGTGGGGACCAGCGCCGGGGATGCTCCGTGCGTGATGCCCCCCGCTCTCCCCTGCCCAGAGCACCGCGCTGCCCCGCCCGGAGCCGCCCCTCGCAGGGGGCCAGGCGGGCTCCTGCTCCTGCTCCTGCTGCCGCTCCAGCTCCAGCTCCAGCGCCTGCCCGTCAGCCGCCAGTGTTGATGTCTCCAAGGAGACCCGGGTTTCTTTCTGGGCTGCCGGTCTCCCGGACAACAGCGGCGAGGGACAGCCCGGCGGTAAGTCGGGATGCAGCCCCCGGCCCCGGCCCCGGCGGCTGCAGGACCAGGGAGCAGGTGCCTGCAGCTGGGGGCACCCGGGGGAGGGCGGGGTGCGCGGGCTGGCACCATGCCTGGAGGGCGCAAGTGCCCCTGCTGCTCCCCCTGCAAGGGGGGCAATATCAGGCTTGTGGGGGGGGGGGCGTTGCTTGAACCCCTCTGGAAGGGGTGCAATGCCCGGCTTGGGGGGGGGGGTTGCTTGAACCCCTCTGGAAGGGGTGCAATGCCCGGCTTGGGGGGGGGGGTTGCTTGAACCCCTCTGGAAGGGGTGCAATGCCCGGCTTGGGGGGGGGGGTTGCTTGAACCCCTCTGGAAGGGGTGCAATGCCCGGCTTGGGGGGGGGGGTTGCTTGAACCCCTCTGGAAGGGGTGCAATGCCCGGCTTGGGGGGGGGGGTTGCTTGAACCCCTCTGGAAGGGGTGCAATGCCCGGCTTGGGGGGGGGGGTTGCTTGAACCCCTCTGGAAGGGGTGCAATGCCCGGCTTGGGGGGGGGGGTTGCTTGAACCCCTCTGGAAGGGGTGCAATGCCCGGCTTGGGGGGGGGGGTTGCTTGAACCCCTCTGGAAGGGGTGCAATGCCCGGCTTGGGGGGGGGGGTTGCTTGAACCCCTCTGGAAGGGGTGCAATGCCCGGCTTGGGGGGGGGGGTTGCTTGAACCCCTCTGGAAGGGGTGCAATGCCCGGCTTGGGGGGGGGGGTTGCTTGAACCCCTCTGGAAGGGGTGCAATGCCCGGCTTGGGGGGGGGGGTTGCTTGAACCCCTCTGGAAGGGGTGCAATGCCCGGCTTGGGGGGGGGGGTTGCTTGAACCCCTCTGGAAGGGGTGCAATGCCCGGCTTGGGGGGGGGGGTTGCTTGAACCCCTCTGGAAGGGGTGCAATGCCCGGCTTGGGGGGGGGGGTTGCTTGAACCCCTCTGGAAGGGGTGCAATGCCCGGCTTGGGGGGGGGGGTTGCTTGAACCCCTCTGGAAGGGGTGCAATGCCCGGCTTGGGGGGGGGGGTTGCTTGAACCCCTCTGGAAGGGGTGCAATGCCCGGCTTGGGGGGGGGGGTTGCTTGAACCCCTCTGGAAGGGGTGCAATGCCCGGCTTGGGGGGGGGGGTTGCTTGAACCCCTCTGGAAGGGTTGCAATGCCAGGCTTGGTGTGGGGGGGGGAGGTTGCTTGATCCCCCCTGGAAGGGGTGCAATGCCAGGCTGGGAGGGGTGTTGCTTGATCTCCCCTGGAAGGGGCGCAATGCCAAGCTGGGGCGTGCTGCTTGATCCCTGGGAAATTTGGGGGTTGGGCAGGAGGGGCACAGCTTGTAAGCCAAAACAGCTGGGACTGTCCATGCTGGAGGCTTCAACACAGAGAGGAACGGGGGAAACCTGGTTGGACCCAGCTCACCATCCAGGGCAGCATGGCCCCGTCAGTGGCAGCTCGTACGGAGGGGGGATGCATTAGGCTGACTAGGGTCTAAGGGAGCCGGGAGGGACAGGCTGGGCACAGCTGGAAAGCGGCTACTGTGAACGTGCCACCTGGTAGGTCTCCGACCAGCCTGCCCCGATCCTCCTCAAGGCAGCCCGGCAGTCTGGATGTTAGACTCTACTAGAAATGGGGAAAGGGAGATGGCTCAGAGTCACGGTGGAGGAGCAATAGTGTCCAGACGGGAACCCAGGTGTCTGGACTCCCTGCCCGGCCGCTCTGCCTCATAGGGTCTCTGCCAGGCTTACATCGAAACATCCTTTCCTACTGACAGATCCAAGTGTCTGCCAGACAGAGAGGTCTTGGCCCCAACCAAGGGTGATTTCCAGATGTATTATTCAATGTTTCAAATGGCTGACACCTCGTTGCTGTGTAGCAAAACCCTTCCTTGCCTGCAGGAGCAAACCACAGGGTTTGAAATACCCTCGATGATGGTTTCTGTATTGGTGTGGAAACTCGGGTTCCTGCGTTCATTGCTTTGATTTCTGTTCCCCCCCCCAGACCCGTTCTGTGATTTGGATTTTGCTGGTCAGGATGACGTGTGGCCAGGAGACCAGCTGTCCTCCCAGCTCTACAGAAACAAGCAGGTAACCTGTCCTATAATGCCCCCCTTCCCCGGGGGAGCACATCCCTTGCTTACAGGAGACAGGCCCCCACGCCTGCTCCTGGACTGCATTTATACTCGCAGCAGGTTTGGGATTGACGTATCCATCAGCCTGCATTTCTCTTTGGCACGGGTATGGAAAATGCTGGTAACACCAAGTCATTTTTTTTCCCTGCTCTCTCTTCATCTTCCTGAAATATTTGAATGGCTGCTCTCGACCTTTTGTAGACTCAGGGCACCCCTCGTTAGACTCGAGGCCTGCCTCGTCAGCACCAAGACCTCCCTCGGGAAATGCCGGCTCAGGCCATTGCATGCCTTTTTTGAGTGCAGAAAAATCACAGAGCAGTTTGTCTGCTGCAAATAACTTAGGAAGCCTGCAGCAGGCCAGCATGGTTTTGCCTCTCTGGTTTCCTATTGGAAATCTCTCGGTCAATCTTGTGAATTGGGTGGAAGTGTTTGCTGATTCTGGCTGAGGATCAGTGTCTTAGGAATGATACAAGGAATAAATCCCAAGGGATCATTGCACTGTCCGTGTCTCCAGCCCATCTACTTTACACCATCTCTGTCCAAAGAGATCTGAGGCATTGCTGGGAAATGCCTTAGGGTCTGATATTGTGCAGATTTTAAGTGTGTGACCCAGATGCCTCGGGTATCTCACATAGCAAAAGCTAATCACATTGGGGAAGAAACAGAGTCACATTTCCTGTTTCTTTTCAGTTGATTCTTATAGGCAGTAAAATGGGCATTGGGTATGCCAACTAAGTGTTTCCCCTTATAGCTCCTTATACCTGGCTCCATAATTCAAGGTGATCCTGACCCAAAATAAAATCTCGGCACCACTGAAGTCAAGGGGTGTTCGCCCATTGGTTTGATCAGTGCTAGGATTTTTCTCTAAAGTCAAGCATCTTCCCTCAATCTTTCCCTTTGTCTGTCTATTCAGCTTGTGAGCAATGTGTGGCAGTGCCTGCCTCCTACCTGGCGTATGCACTGGATACTGGCTCTCATTGGGTCCTCTGCATGAAACTCTAGTAGAAAGAGTGACATTGGGATCTGCATTTTATTAACTGCACCCTCAGCCTCTCCTTTCTCCTCTGGCTGGGTCCAGGGTAGAGAGGCCGGGATCCAGAGGGAAGCTGAGGCTCTCTGGCATGCAGCAGAAGAACTGGCAGTCATGCATCATGACTGAGATAATCTGTGTATTTAAAGGGCTGTTTGCAGTTCATTACCCTGCACACCTCTATTATGCTTCTGCGGTTACAGGTTTTCAGAGTAATCTTCTCAAGCACTTGGTAAAGAATAAGAGAAGTCAAAAGTGAGAACTGAACAGTCATGCCACGGAGAGGTGCCGGGACAAGGGGTTCTGGGGATTGTGTTCACAAAGCAAACACAAAAATCATCAAATCCTGGCAGGCCAATCCGAGCAGGGCAGCGGCTATTAGGTTACAGAGTCAACACACCCCAGAAGCGTGTATTCATTCGTCTCTGTATTTTGCAGCTTCAAGATACCTTGCTGCAGAAGGAAGAGGAACTTGCTAGGTTACATGAAGAAAATAACAACCTCCGACAATACCTGAATTCAGCTTTGATTAAGTGCTTGGAAGAGAAGGCCAAGGTAGGGTGTTCACACCCGCTGTGGAAGCATGTGTAGAGAAAATGGAAATGCAGCATGCAGGTGAAATGCTTAATAGGTAAATGGGGTAACGGCCACAGGTCGATATAAAGACCTCTCCAACACTTGCAAAATGTCCAGAAGGGTGGTCATGTTCTAACGTGATCGTTGTTTCATGGTTTGCCTGGCTGTCGTAGACAGGACTAAGTCATGTTCCTGAGTTACGTTAAACCCTGAACTTAGAATCGTAGGAAATGAAGGTTGAAAGGACCTCGGGAGGTCACGTCAAGTCCAACCCCTGCTCCAAGCAGGACCAGCCCCAACTACATCATCCCAGACAAGCCTTTCTCGAGTTGGGCCTTAAAACCCTCCAAGGATGGAGACTCCACAACCCCTGTGGGTAACCTGCTCCTGCTTTTCACCACCCTCCTAATAAGAGAGTTTTTCTTAATATCCAACCTCAACTTCCCTTGTTGCAGCTTGAGCCCGTTGCTCCTTCTGTCATCTGCCCCCACTGAGACCAGCCCAGCTCCATCCTCTTTGCAGCCCCCCTGCAGGGAGGTGAAGGCTGCTATTCAATCCCCCTCCGTCTTCTCTTCTCCAGACTCAATAAGTCCAGTTCCCTCAGCCTCTCCTCACCAGTCCTGTCCCCCAGCCTCCCAACCATTTTTATTGGACTCCCCAGTGTGCTCACATCCTTTCTGCAGCGGGGGCCCACAGCTGGACACAGGACTCCAGATGTGGCCTCCCCAGTGCTGAACAGAGGGGAAGAATCACTGCCCTCAATCTGCTGGCATCACTGCTACCAATGCAGCCCAGGATGCCGGTAGCCTTCCTGGCACCAAGGACACACTGCTGGCTCCTGCCCAGCTTCTTGTCCCCTGTCCCCCCAGGTCCTTTTCTGCAGAGCTGCTGCCCAGCCCGCCACCCCCAGCCTGCACCGGTGCAGGGGATTGCTCCCTCCTCAGTGCAGCACTTTGCACTTGTCCTTGTTGAACCTCATGAGATTTCTTTTGGCCCAGTCCTCCAATGTGTCCAGGTCTCTCTGAATCCCAACCCTTACCCCCCTGCACATCTACTGCTCCCCCCATTTGGGGTCATCTGCCGATTTGTTTAGTGTGTACTCCATCCCATCTTTCAGATCATTAATAAGGATATTTAACTTTATCACCTCTAGTCCATGATTCAAACAGGCTGAAAAGTATTTGGGCCAAAACTTCCTTTGGAAAAACTGCAGATTCAGCAAAGCATAAACCTCAGCCAATTCCATCTGAACGTTGCTGGTTTTTTGGGTTGAAATATTTCTTTATTAATTAACTAAACACAAAACGTTTCATTTAACTATATTCAAAATTGCACATTTCCATTTTTTTCTTGAAACTTATTGCTTCACCATTTTCATAAACTCTATTTTTTTAAAATGCTCCCCCCACCCCTCCTTTTTGTTTTTTAATAAAAAGGCTCAAATCCAAAATGATTTTTTTTTCCTTGGGTCATACAACATCTTTGTTTGTCCTGGATCAAGGTTTGTTTTGGGGGTTGGTTGGTTGGTTTCCCCCCCACACTTGCCAGAGGACCAAAAACCCAATGATTTGCTCACTATGGTTTCCTAGAAGAAGAGTTCAGAAGAAGTAATGATCTTCTTCTCCCCCAACACCTCTATCTGCTGATCAGTCCTTCCAGTGGCAGCAAGGATGTCTCTTTTTCCATCTCTGGAAGGCAAAGAAGCCTCTGTTCAGAGAGGAGACCCTGTTCCCAGCTCTGCCACAGACTATCCCGGGACCTTAGTCAAGTCACTCAGCCCCCTCATGATGATTGAAGGTGGGCTATGCCCTGAGCCCTGACTCCATGCTTCCTCCAGCAACCCTGGCCCCCACGGGCACAGGAGCTGGGCTCCTTGCTGCCCCTCTAGGGCATGAGGGCAGGAGCTGGGGGTCTCTCGTGGGCAATCCCTATAATTTGTTGTAGGGA
>NW_005842426.1:945840-982605 GCF_000455745.1 Alligator sinensis
CTGTTGGCTTCTGTCCTTTCCCCTCTATAAGGGGAGACAGACCCCTGAGGATGCCTGGCGATCTGTGCTACCCCATCTGGTTCCATACAACCCAGGGTCATCCTAGGTGTGTTTCCCATCCTGCTGTCCAGATGCTGCAGCAGGATTTGCTCTGAGCTCCCACGTGAAGACACAGTCTCGGCTCCAGCCTTACCGTGCTCTGGTCTCTCAAGGCCTCAAGTTATTCCCAAAGGGAGCAATGCCCCCAGACGATCACAGCGGCACCTGCCTTGTCATGGAGAATGAGCTCTGGGTATAATAAAGTCTTGAAAGAAGCCTGATTAGTTTGTAACCTGCCTTGTCCTCCCATTCTCTTGTCTAGAAACTGCTCTCGGGCAGCGGCCAGAGGGACCATGCCATCTTCAGAGGCGGCAAGAGGAAGGTCAGGGAGAACGATTGCTTTGCCCCTCCAGAGTCTCCTCCGCTAGCAAAAGCCAGGAGAAACCTCTTCAGCGAGTTCACTGCCTGCGAAGAGCCCCCCCGCCCTGCGGTAGACAGCTGGGTGCTACAGACCCTTGGATTAAAAGACATCGACACCATTGATGAGTCGGTATCAGCTAACTACAGCGCCCTGGCCGGCGAGCTGGGAGAGGACCCGTACTGCCCGCAGCCCGTGGAGGCCATGGATTACGACAGTGCAGAGGACCCCACAGCTCTGTACGGCTGCGAGCCTTTGACCCGCATCCCCAGCACGGCCAGCCTCTGCAAGGAGGTTACACCCTATCTCACCCCTCTCTCCTCAGCCCCTTGTGCATCCTCCTCCGGGCATGGTGACGTGCCTTTCCCCGCCTACGGATTGCCCTATTTCTCCCAGGATGTGTCGCGCAACAAAACCGAAGTGGCCTTTACCACGTCCGTGAGCCCCCACCGCAACGTGAAGACGCACACCTTCCAGCAAGGCCAGGCCTTCGTGCGCCGTGACGATGACGGGGGCTGGAAGTTCACGTGGGTGCCCAAGCAGTCCGAGTGACTGCACCGGCCGCTGGGGATGGGTTTACAGACACTGAGCCATTGCAGCCAGCCCCGCTCACGCTGGAGAGGGGCTGGGAGAACGGAAGCACTGCCCCTCCTATGGGCTTTTCTCTCGCTGCACCCCTCAGCTCATTTCACCCCCCCCTGCACGCTCCTGAGTGTGGCCAGAGCGGCTCCAGATTGCACTGGGAAGTGTCTAAACTCTCTACCTGGGCTCTGACACATAAACAGGCCCTCCTAGTCTGTTCTTTGCATCTGCAAACCCATCACTGCCATGCATCCCAACCTTCCTGCCACACCAGCCAACTCCTGCCATCTCGGAGCTGCTGGGCAGGATTGCACCCAGCCTCGCCTGCCTTGGACCCCTGGGAACCACCCCCTCCTGGACCTGATTGCCCAGAGGTGGGACAGGAAGGGAACATGGTCTCTGCTATTGCCCTTTTGTGCCAGAGCTGGTTGGGACCAGGGATGGAGAAGAGGGGATAGTCATGCTGGTGCTGGGTGCCTGGAAGACCCCGTGGCTGCATATCTTGCCAAGCACCAAGGGGTCCACTAGCACATGCTCTAGCCCCTCGTTCTCGTCCCTGCAATCCCTTGCTTGTGAACATGGAGGGCACCTTATGAACCAGGAGGAACTCAGCCAACCTTGCAGGTTTTCTGCCCCAAATCAGCAACTCCTAGTGTTCCCTGCACTTTGTTTTTTGAAGCTGTTCTCACTGCGGGACCCACTGAGGCAAAACTGCGCCATCTCTTTCTCGCTGTCTCTGGATTTACAGGTGACGGGCCGGGTGCTCGGCTGTTGTCAAGCAATGTAACTCTACCACTGCCGGCCGAGGGGATGGCCCGGTATATTGTTGGGAGAAATTACAGCTTGCAGAGAGATGAATTCAGAGTCACCTTTGCTAAGACAACAGATGAATCCCCTTGTGCTTGCAATAGTCTCTGTGATCATCAGCCCTCAGGCTGGGACCGACTTGCTCCCGGGCGCACTTCTTGGAGGTTTCAGTATTTTGCAGTTGGATACTGGACACCTTTGCTCACAAAAGCCACGTTTAGTTTTATCGGCAGAGCCTGTGGCTCCCTCTGGGCTACCCCAGACACTCAGAGCTGGTTGCACGTGACTTTTTTTTCCTGCTCCAGAAAACACTGTCTGGATCCGAAGCAGCATCAGTCTGAGGTTTTGTTTCCCAGGGACCCCTGCTTATCGCAAAAGCTAGGCGGCTTTCGGCTTTTCTTTTGTCCTCTCCTCTCCGTGGGAAATGTTTCCTCTGACATTGGGGACAGTGTCCTCTAGTGGTTGAAGCCATTACCTGGGACTGAGGATTTTCTCTAGGCCCTTACCTATCTCCCAGGGGTGTTCCAGGGGTAAATGCATTACTGCCTGTAAAACTGCTTTAAAATCCTGGGACAGAGGGTGCTAGAGAAGCTGACGGCACTGTTAGCAATAGTTAGAACAAGATGAAGTCGGCTGATATGAAGTAAACTTACAGACATCCAATGTTTTGCTTAACCTTTGCTTGCTAATTGACTTCAGCTCATCTTTTGGTGTTCAAGTCTTAATCGAATTGAAAACCAAGGGACAGACCCGGTGATTCCTACTCTCCCAAGGAGGTCTATTTGCATCTGTGACCATGATTTGAGGAAAGATTCTTTATGAAAGGGTCCTTCCGGTTGCTTATTTTCCTATAAAGCCTAGGCCTAATTTTATTTTACATAGTTAAGGATTAAAATCCATTTTTTTCTACTCCAAGCATCCTCTTGTGCCTTAGACTCTCAGTATTGGAGCTTCTGCGTCAGGAGCTAAACTAATTCTTTGTACAATATTTAAATAAACCGATCTGTATTTGTATGTAACTTATTCTGGAGGGTTAGGGTAGGCGTTCTGTGCACAGAATAAGAGTTTAAATGCATTTAGCAGAGGCAGTAGTTTAACCCAGTGCAATAATGCACGCGAATTAAAACCAAACCAATGGATGTTTGGCCAGTTTCAGGTGGAGCAGAATCAAAACCACTGGTAGCAAATTTTCTGCTTTGCTATATTTTAAATGAAAGCAGGATGAGGTTCCCTCTGATACAAACAGCTCCTTCATTTTTTCTAGACAAGATGTTAACTAGCTCCAGTCTGCTCTCTAGAAAGCTGTGGAAGATGCGTGCATATAGGATGGTTTTCTCTGTTTGCTAAGGTTATTGCTCTAATATTGATCGGTACAGGGGGTAGAAAGCACGTTGTTTAATTAACTTTCCTTAACACGAGAGCGTGACGGGAGTGTGATGTCTGGGTATGTGCGTGTGTGTTGTCTGAACATGGTGAGCAGCATGCTACAGAGGATTAGACCAGGTGTCCAGGAGAGTCTCTGCCTCCCTATGCAACTGCACCTTTATTATGTGTTAAAACTATAAAACGAGAGCATAGGAGGCAGTCCTATTTACATATCGTAGTGCCATACAACTGACAGCATTACGGTCTTTACCTTTAGCCCAGTAACTGGTCTTTAAACCAAATGAATATTAAATAAATGAGTGGTTAGGTCATTCTCCCTCTTTGATACCCTCTTCTCTAGGTTTTTGGGGTTTTTTTCAAAACAAGAACTACATCTTTTTCTTGTTCTTTGCTACACATCACTAGGATCATTCAGCATATGCAGGATGCTAGCACCAAGCCTAGGCTGTTAAGTCCCAAGTAACACCTCAAAATAGGGATAGATGGGCACATCTACATGAGCACTTTAATGTGCATTAGCCTATTTTAATGTGCATTAAAGCACCACTAAGGGTGCATGTACACGAGCATGGAGGCTGCTCTGATGCACTGTAATTACAGTGCATTGGAGCAGACTTGATTAATTAAGTCTGCTGAAGCATGCTAATTAGTGCACTCCAGCCAGCCTCTGCATCTTGTGTATCGGCGTCCCCATGCGTCAAAATGACAACGGAGGCACTTTAACTAAAGCTCGTTCAACAGGCTTTAGATAAAGTGCCCCTGCCACCATCTTGAAGCGTGGAGACACCGATACATGAGGCACTCCAGGTGCTTTAATTAAGACTCTCAAGCTGCTCTAATTAAAGTGGCCTCCCTCCAACTCCCAGAGCCCATGTAAAAATGCCCTCACAATGAAGGTACTAGATTTAATGCACATTAACTAAAGCACATTAATGCATGTGTAGACGCGCCAATGAAGCTTAAATGATACCTACGCCATCCTTCTGCACAGCACTTAAATAAATTACAGACCTGAGAAAACTAGTCAAGTGGCTAATTTAGCCACAGGTAGCCTCTTTTTCCTGCATTTCTTCAATTTTATTCAGCACAATATTGTTTCATCCCATACATTCATCACAAATAGTTGCTTCTTTTATTTTTTTCTTTTAGTTTGGTTCAATTAATTGTGTTTGGCCAGAAAAGGCACATGACATCATTCCCATGCCTTTCTTTTGGCAAATCTTCATGAATGTGCCTTTGAAATTTGCTTTTTGAGACATTTCTACTGATTAAACCTAATGACATGGATGCTCATGGCACTGAAAGATCCCAGTTATTTGAGCGAATGTCTGCAGAAGATTTTTCTATGCAATATTTATTTAGTTATAATAATAATAAAAACCGAATAAGCCCCATTTCCCAAGAACAAGAACAATAGCAAACCGTTTTCCTTAATACACTGTCTCTGTAAGGAAGCTAGTCCTATTACGAGGCCTAATGACTATCTGTCGTTCTGTGTTCCTCTATAAAATAATGTTTGCCCCGGGCCCAGTACTGGTCACATTGAGTGAAGTAGTGAAGCACCAAATAAATTAACTGGGAACAAGTGAATATTAAGCAGTGCCTTGAGGTGAAGTATTGTTGTTCCTATAATGAAGCTGTACATGACTGAAAACCCCTCCGCCATCCTTCCTGAAAGGAAGTTTGGCAGATCCTCGTTACCTCTGAAAACCAGGAACTTATATTGGCAGCTAAATATGATCTTACGGGCCTGTCTTGAGGCCCTCGCTTTTTGAAACTTTAGAAACCAGGCTTCATTTCAAGCTGGTTCCTTCTCTTTCCTGAGCTTCTCCATCATTCAACAGTCTCCATTTAGCATACTGTCTTTGGTCAATAGCTAGAAGGGAGGAAGGATCTTGACTGGGACCGTAGGGATCTTGGGTTCAGTCATGGTGTGTCCATGGTCAAGTTACTTCATCCATCCTGTGCTTCAATTTTCTGGTCATTCCTGGGTTAAAAGTTGTTTAATTAACCCATTCATGACCGCGCCAGGCCCGGTTGCTGCAGTGACTGAAGTCATTAGGAACAGACTCTGATCCTGACGGGGCTGTTCTCCCTCACGGCCATGCTTAGGGAGGCAGGAGGTGGGTGTGAGCAAAGACCGCCAGAAGGTCGAACCCATGGGCCAGTGCTTTCAGCTAATTAAGTCATTAGCGGAGGGGAGTGGGGATCAGGAGTTGTGGCACCTGATGTTGGCTCAACCAGCTCGCGTGGTCTCTGTGCCTTGGCTTTCCCCAGTTCCAGCATCAATCTGCATCAGCAATGCGATGCTATCTGCTCTACCCCATGGGGAAACCTCACGGCAAGCCCATGGCCTGCAGTACATAAAACCTATGCACCACTGTTTAAATTTTGGGAATATAGCGTGCTTCAGCTGGACAGACATTGCCCAGAAACACTGGCTCACCCTTTATGCAGGGGCAAGTTTCACCCCCTGTAAATCCCCATCTTGAATGAACAGATTTGCTTCGTTATTTTTATCCAAAGGGCCTTATTTTTTTTTGTCCTTTGTGGCGATGCGAAGGCAATGCGTGCCATCGCACACAAAAAGCATTCGGTGTCTCTAGAAACGGGCAATAATATCAGCGGCAATTAATATAACGCTTCTTGGTTGGATGTTGTGATGTGTGCATGTGCGCGTGCGTGTGTGTGTGTGTCAGTGGATGCAAAAACTCCTAATGATGTGTCAGAGCCAAGATGATTGGTGCCAATAAGTTATATCTAATAAAGCTGGAAATAACACCTCAGTGCTGTAAACGTCTCTCCTCTCGGCCACGCTTCAGCTCCTTCATATGCAGCTCCACTGACCAAACATTTAGGGCGCTGGATGAGTTGGTAAGTCAGGCTTTCTCCCCACTGGTCATCCACATACCTCTCTAGGGCTAGCCAATCTAGGATTATGCCTGCTTTTAGCCATGCTCGTGTTTCCACATCTTAAGCAAAAGTCCTGGAGCCCTCAATACGTGCTCCCCCAGAGGACGTGGACTTTGTGCTCTCACACAATGGGCTCATGAAAAATTGTGCTTGCCCACATGAAGAGGAACATTTTTATCAGGCCCTGCCTTCCTAATGAACCCAAGCTCTCAAAAGGGCTCTCACTGAATTAAATCAGAGTTTCCCTGATGCCTTGGATGAAAGCAGGAGCAGGCCTTTCCATATTAAATGTGGGTGCCCAGTGAGGGCAGGATTGGACCATATGTGTCAGCTGATGAAGGGTGAATTGGTGGAGTCTTATCTCAGTGATTCTCAACCAAGGACGCATGGCAGTCTGGGGGTTTTCAAGAATCCCACACTATTTTCAGTTTGGTGTGCAAACACCTACACACAATTCCCAAAATAGCCCCAGAGATTTCCAGTAGGAATCCAGGGTGTCAGAAACATCTTGCTCTGCTGACAATGATCATGATGATCATCATTATTAGAAACATCTTGCCCTGCTGCAGGAGCTCTTTGCAATGAAAGACCCGCTCTACCAATTTTCTATAGTAAAAAATAATGTAAAAAAAAAAATCAAATCTGGCATTTTCAGAGGGCTATCTTGAGTCCAGGGAAGGATCTAGAGTTTTGAAAAGTGGGGTGTATGTGGTGGTGAGGTGCATCATCACATATAACACAGCACATAGCTTTCTCCAGTTAAAAAGAAACTAGAAGTTTTACTAATGTGTGAGGAGCCTAAGGCTGCATTATTCAGTTTAAGATTGAAGCAAAAACAAATACCACTCGGTGAGTTAAAGACAGTTTGCAGGACTGTGAAATAGGAGCTTCGTGACCAGGAGCAATCAACAGACAGCAGAATGGCTGAAGAAAAGCTAGATTGCTTGGTGGAGCATCAAGACCACTGAAAAGAAGAGAGCATCGTTAGCATCCATGGAGTGAAGAGTTTAGAAGATCAGGTAGATGACAATGAGCCATGAAGTCAAGCGCTGCCTGAATAGAAATGCTGCTGTCACTGCTGGGCAGCTGGTTTGAAACTTTGCATGGAGCAGGAGTGAAGTGGGGGTATAAGTGCAGCAGTGCAGCCCCTTGGATTTGCCTCTGCTTGAGACTGAGGGAGACCTCAAAACTAGCAGGGCGGAGAACCACTGCTCCAGTCCCCGGTGGGAAAACACCCCCTTTGCAAAACTGCAGCTGCTCCCACACATGGACTGACAGAGCAAGGAGCAATGGGCTCAAGTTGCAGCGAGGGAAGTTGAGGTTGAATATTAGGAAAAACTTTCTCCCTAGCAGGGTGGTGAAGCACTGGAACAGGTCACCTGAAGAGGTGGTGGAGTCTCCATCCTTGGAGGTTTTTAAGACCTGGGTATACCAAGCCTTGGCTGGGATGATGTAGTTGGGGCTGGTCCTGCTTTGAGCAAGGAGTTGGACTAGATGTGAGCTCCTGAGGTCCTTTGCAGCCCTCGTTTTCTGTGATTCGAGGATTGTGCAGGCTGTGCAGTGACTGCTTCATGGGGACTTGCAGGAACCTCTCACAGGTGCCTGGAGAGCAGGGCCCGGCTGCATCCTTTGGACAGTATATTACTCGTCTGATCTATCCCAGGCTGCACCTACCAGGGACTCCCCCAATACCTGCTGGTCCCCCTTAGCCAGTTTACAGATGGCCACCAGATCCCCTCTCAGCCTTCTCTTGTGGAGGCTGAACAGGTTCAGGTCCCGTCGCCTCTCCTCATAGGGCCTGCCCTGCTGACCCCTGATCATGCAGGTGGCCTCCTCTGGCCCCTCTCCATGCTGTCCACATCCCTCCTGACGTGCAGCGCCCAGACCTGGATGCAGTACTCCAGATGCGGCCTGACCAGTGTTGCATCGAGGGGGAGAATCACCTCCTTGGCCCTGCTCGAGATGCATCTGTGGATGCACGACAAGGTGCGGTTGGCCTTCCTGACCGCGTCCCCACACTGCCGGCCCAGGTTCATTTTGGCATCAATAATGACTCCAAGATCCTTTTCTGCCTCTGCACTGACGAGAAGGGAGTTCCCAGCCTGTAGGTCTGCTGCTGGCTCTTCCTCCCCAGGTGCAGCACCTTGCACTTGTCAGTGTTGAAACCCATCCTGTTCTCATCCGCCCACCCCTAGAACCTGTCTAGATCTAGGTGCAGCCTGTTCCTCCCTTCTAGCGTGCCCACTTCTCCCCAAATCTTAGTGTCATCTGCAAATTTGAACAAGGTGCTTTTTACCCCCTCGTCCAAGTCGCTGATGAAGATGTTGAACAGCGCGGGTCCGAGGACCGAGCCCTGGGGGAACCCCACTGCCCACAGCCCTCCAGGTCGAAAATGACCCATCCACCACCACTCTCTGGGTGCGGCCCTCCAGCCAGTTAGTGACCCATCTCACTGTGTAGGTGTCGATGCCACAGTCCCCTAGTTTTTTAACAAGAATGGGGTGAGAAATGGTGTCAAAGGCCTTCCTAAAGTCCAGAAAAACTACATCCACTGCGACACCTGCATCCAAGGCTTTTGTGATCTGGTCGTAGAAGGCCACCAGGTTGGTCTGATGGGACCTGCCTCGAGTGAACCCGTGTTGGTTGCCCCTAAGCATGATCTCCCCTGCTCACCCCTCGTGGACATGCGCCAGGATAACTCTCTCAAAAAGCTTACCCAGGATCAAGGTAAGACTAACTGGCCTGTAGTTTCCTGGGTCCTCCTTCCTCCCTTTTTTGAAAATGAGGACCACATTGGCCCTTTTCCAGTCCTCCGGCACCAAACCAGAGCACCACGAGTGCTCATAGAGCCGTGCCAGGGGTCCCGCAATGACCTCTGCTAATTCCCTCAGCACCCTGGGGTGGAGACCATCAGGACCTGTGGATTTAAATACGTCCAGCCCCTCCAGAAGTTCCCTGACTAGGTCGTCACTGACCCTGGGCCTGGGTGCACCTCCCCTGGGACCTACGGGGGTCCCGGTGGGGGTGGGGGTGAGGGTGATCTGGTCCCTGCCCAGAAAAATAGAGACAAAGAAATTGTTAAATAGGTTAGCTTTGCTGTCTGGTGCAACAACATCAACCTAGTTTGTTTGCTTTTTCTCTCTAAAACACCTATGTTTTAAAGGAGAATCCAAAGAATAAATTTACAAGCAGTCAAAATTCATCATACACCCCAGGGCATTATTATTTTCATCGGTTACTGTGAACAGGAATGGGGGGAGGTGCAAATGGCTTCACCTTCTCATTTAAACGCTTAGAAAGGAGAGATTGAGTCCAGACTGCCAATCTTTAGTAAGTCAATTATGCTTGACACCAAAATTAGAGCCGTGTTACTTATTAACGCTCTCTCCTGGTGGTGGGCAGGTTTATGAGTAACCAGGCACCTTCTGGGACCAGAGGGAGATGCGCTTTTCTGGGGAATGTGTGCTGGTTTATTGCTTATCACAGAGACACTTAATGAGCCCTCTGCTGTAACCTCCCCTGACCTCTGGAAGACATTTCTGAGCCTCCGAAGAGACAGTTCAGTAAGGCTGTGGATGGCTGCCAGACGCATGCCATCCAGCCACAAGCCTTGAGCAGGCGGTGAATCATTTACAGCGAGCTGCAGCTCACCTCTGACTCCAACCCCTAAATCACGCCCTGGTGTCTTCGCTGTGCATTACTGAATGTTTTAGCAATACACATCCCAAGGTGGGGTTTGCAACCCACAATACATCAGCTCCATGCCTGTGCCTGAGACCCAGAATCCAACTTTTCAATTGCTAAGAAACCCAGGAGGGTTTGGGGGCGGGAGTCAGCCAGGCATCTTGGACCATCCCGTGCACAAGAGATGTGCTCGGTCATAAAGCAACAGAGACTCCAGCTGTTGCTTTTGATCCAAATGTTAGGTGAAGAACACACTCGGCAACATCATTGCCTTGGTGAAAATGAAAATACTACCAGCTTGGACAGACGGGGCATCTTCCACCTGATGATCCCATAGTGCTTGTGAAGCATCCCGCTTTAACACCCTCGCTGGCAGGTTAATCTATGTTACTACCCTTATTGGCAAGAAAGGAAACCGAGGCAAGGCTTGTGACTCAACCAAAGTCATCAACACAGCTAGCTTAGGTCTCCCACTTGCTGGTCATGCGACTTCAAGACACGGTGGTCTTCCCCAAGGACATGGGCAGGCAGCTTGGAGGACCGGGCCCGTCCCCGTCCCCGTCCCCGTCCCCATTGCAGTGTGAAGTGCAAGGCTCGTTGCTCTGGCCAAGGTGCTGAAATCAGGAGCGCTCCTCATTTCTGAACTCTTGCACGCGTTGGAAAACTCGACGTCAGGAGGAGACTCATGGCTGCTAATTGGAACGAGAGCTGACGGGGCACATAAAGATGCACCGTCCTTCCTTGTTGCTCCTCCTTGGATCGCTCAAGTGTATTTTAACAAATGAATTCCTGTTTGTGCAGGAGCAGGACACCGTGCCCTTGTGCCCTTGCTGTACCTCTGACAAGTTACAGGGTGTCTGTGATGATTTGGGCACTTGGTACCTTTGTGAGGGTTGCTCCTTATGCTGTTAAAAGCAGGGGATGCAGTGGGGATGATGGAGTTGGGGCTGGTCCTGCTTTGAGCAGCGGGTTGGTCTAGACGTGACCTCCTGAGGTCCTTTCTAACTCGACAAGTCTATGCCTATCTGGGGTGGTCCAGACAGAGCTCTAGAGCAGGAGTTGGACTAGACGGGACCTCTGGATGGCCCAGCTTTTCTATTATTCTATGATTCAACCCATGAGATGTCAAAGGAAAACAGAGAGAGGCAGCAAGCCAAGTGGACGTGCATCACTCAGGGTCAGATTTTGTCTTGCAGAACATCCCCTTGCTGCTGCACAAATGTAGCATAGGCAATAAGAGCAATAGGAGTCCTCCTCCTCCCTAGGGTGTAGATGCAGGATGTGAGTACTGCCAGAGCAATTTGCCTTGGATTTTATCTTTACTATGTCTTAAGGCCTGATGCTCACCCAGCTCTCCCAAGCTGGCTTCTCCCAGCACAGAAGAGCACAGCATTAGGCCACCAAGGAACAGGGGAGTGTATATGCATGGAGCTATTATCACAGCTGTTATAACTGACTTATTGTTACAGCTGCTTCATTAGCTGGAGCATTTTGAATCTCTAACCAGGGAGCGCACACACGACCAGTGAAACATCGGGGCGCTTGCTCCTGTATAGTTGATCCTCACCCTCCAAGGAGTACCTTTCCCTGAGTGAAGCTCATGAGTGAACCTCTGTGTCTGCTGGGGCTGCAGATGTTATTTTTCTTAGATTATGTTTCTAGTCTTCCCTGAAAGAACCAGAGAAGCAGTCAGGAGGCAGTGGAAATGTCTTAGCGGAAAGCACCGTACGTTATCCAAGATACACGTGAATGAAGAGCTGTTCCCTATTTGCTGCTCTTTATTCCCTATAAAGAGGCTTCCCTGAGATCACAGCTGCCCTGTGATCTGTGATGGTGAAACATTCCCCACTCCCCAGCTCTGTAATCTTTGAAGCATTTTGCACATTTGACTTCCCAACCTCCCTTTACCTTATCTGCCTCTTGCTCCAGTGAGCATGGCAATGTCACTGGGCCCAGTGGCCTGAAGAAGGGTGTTTGCACCCAAAAGCTTGCAAAGAAGATTTTTTTTCCGCTTATTTTAGCTGGTCTACTAAAATATATTGGATTTACCCAAAGAACCTTGTTTGCCTATGTCCTTAGACCAATATGGTGCAACCAACACCCCTTTCGTTATTTGGAGAATTGATTTAATAGATTTCATAGACATTAGGGCTGGAAGGGACCTCAGAAGATCATCGAGTCCAGCCGCCTTGAGAGTCTGCACCTACGGGTACCAGCCACGATTGTACTAAGCATAATACCAGGAGCTCCCAAAGGGTGTAAAACCTAACAAAGAAAGCTGGACTTCAAATGTCTTGGTTGGTTTGTAGTCAGACTCTGCTCTCATGTGCACTGGGAAGAATCTGGAGTCATGTTCCAGATTCAGGAGAAATCCTCCAGTTACGCTGTCATAAAGACTCTGAATCTCAAAATGCTTTGCTGTATCTTCTCCAGATTTCTTGGGTCTGGAACTGCATGAGAACTAGATGCTAAAATCATGAACAGGATGGAACAAGGTCTTTACCAATGTTTTAGTGTAGCAGGTGGGCTCACAAAGGCTTGCAGCAGACTGCACACACCAGGACGGAGGAGACTGCAGGCTTGCAGGGACTACAGCCAGCTGCAGGCAGTCAGGAGTGATTGCAGGCTGTCTAGGAGAACTGGACCAGCTGCAGAGGATGATTGCAGCCCACAGGAAGTTAAAGACTCCTAGGGAGAGGATGGAGACCGAGAGGGAGAGGGTGCTTGGCTAGTGGTGGCAAAACTGAGCCAAAGACTGTCCCCGGGTCTGGAAAAAGATCCAGGCCTGAAAGTCTGGAGGCAGCAGCTTCATAAGACCAGGAGAGGTAATTCATGCAAAAGAAAGGATGAAGTTTGCATTGAGGGAGCAGCATACCTGAGGGAGAAGGTAACACCTTCTCAGGGCCTGGGGAGAGACCCCAGGACTGAGTTTCCCTGCATGGACTGTGTTTATGGGTGTGTTTGGAGGACTGGTTTAGGATGATTCCTGTGTGAGAAGGGTGCCTGGGAAGAAACATATGGTGTGGGAGACTGTTAAGTTGTTAAGTTGACTGTTTGAGCTAAGTATTAACCCCAAACCTGCTACATTTTAGCTTTTCCCCAATATTTCTGAAAATTAGATACCTGAAAGCTAGCCAATGTCTATACCAACCACAAAACTGGTCCAGTAAAAGATATACACCCCACAAGAATGCTTGCCTCTCATCTCTCCTGGACCATAACAACAACAACATCTCCTCAACACAACTACAAAATTATGAAAAAGCCGTGTCTGACTTCCAGGAAACTTCAAAGAGTTTCTGTCTAGAGTCAAAGTTTTGAGCAGAGATTCATCGTGCTCCTTTATCATCCCTGCTGCACTGCTTTTCCCTGGGATGCAAGGGATCCCAAGTGAGACACAGCTCTACACGTGCCCCTCCAGCAGGAAGTGAGCCGATGCTCATCTGATTCAGGGAGGTGTAAGTCCAGGGCAGGTCCAGTTGCAGGAACTGCAGTCCAGGAAAGTCCTCATTAATCCCCCTATACATGAGATCAGAACTGGGCCCAGTGGTGGTTGCGGATGGGTACTTGTGTGTGGAATTGCCCCTTGCCTATTAGAACGGAGTAGAACGAACTAGCACAGTACAAACAGGAGTGTCGGTCACTAGGGATCCTGGTAAGCCTACATCCACATTAAATTATAAATATAAATATATTTCCATTAAAATATAAATATACATATATACACACATCTACATATGTACACATGTATATATACATTTGTGGTATATATCATTTGTTTCATTTGTGGTGTTTCATTGTAATCATGGAAAAATGTGGATTTGGGGTTACTATTTTTAAACTGAAAATTGGGAATTTTTTCTTGTCCGAGAAAACCCTGTTGATCACTCCTGGCCTCCCAGTCACCGTGAGCATTAAATGCACCACAATACTCTTTTTGATAGTTAATGCCAGGGCCGTGACTTAACGCCATATCTGCCTACCTACATTCCCCTGGACGTTTCGTATTGAATCAGCATGCTTCTCCCCTCCCCGCAGCATGCATCTACATCTGGTGGGTCAAGCATGCTGCCCATGGGCTAGATCCAATCTGTGGGACAGTATGGTTAGGGCCATGGGTCACTGGACTGACCCCACACACCAGCCCCAGCCATGCACACAGCCCATGGGACCTGGGTGTCAACTGCACATGGTGCCCTGGTCCGACTCCTCGTGCTGCCTGCAGTGCTGGCTCCAGACCGTGCACCATGGGCAATGCAGCCCAGCCCACAAACCAGTGCAGCAACCCCCCCCCGGGCAAATAAGTTTGGCACCCCTGATCTACACTGGTTGCTGCATTCATGCGGCAGTGAAGTTTGCATATAAGTGGCCAGGTTTTACTTTCACTTGCAGAGGCACAAACCCATTGAGCTCAGGGTGGATTTAGCCATGGCACTAAGAACCGAATTTCATCAAAGTGCTTTAGGAGGCTTTCCGTGCAACGCCCCTGTGACAATATGAAATCATAGCATCGTAGAGAATGAGGGTCGAAGGGAGCTCAGGAGGTCACATCTAAAGCAGGACCAGCCCCAACTACATCATCCCAGCCAAGGCTTTGTCTAGCTGGGGTTTCAACACCTCCAAGGATGGAGACTGCACCACCTCTCTGGGCAGCCTGTGCCGCTGTTTTAACACCATGAGGCAGCAATGCCAGCCTGGCAGCAGCGAGCAGGCAGCAGGGCTGTTTGGGGACAGGGGGTGATATCGAGCCTGCCCTGGTTTCGGACCTCTGGCATTGTCCTCGTGTCCCTTGCAGACAGCGGGGAGCCCTACACACCATTGCCCTGACATACTGCGCAGCTGCGAGTTCAGATGCTGCTGCAGGGAGAGCAGTGCACCGGTGCAACAGGTAAGACACAAAGGCAAAGCAGCTCTATCAATAGATGGGCATAAAACCCCAGCTTGGTTTGTGTTCATCCAGCGTGATGGATCTTTTCCTTCTAATTACCCGGCCAGGTGGCACAGTCTCCATGACTGATGTGCATCTTGCTTTTGCAGAGGTGCATCGTTCTCTCTCCACCATCGGTTTCCACTTGGCCCATGTGCTGTTACTCAAAAGCAAATGCTTGCAAACCCCAGTGGCTGCAAACAAGCCCGTGCAGCATCTTTCAGTCTCTTCCACCTCCCACGTGGCCTCCACTGGTGAAAGTTAAAGGGATGCTCACAGATGCAAGCCACCGAGCCTATCTCGCCTGCCTTCCCAGGCTGTTCCTGCAGCCAAAAGAAATACCCCTGGCCTGGTGCATGCATGGGCATTTCTCTGAAGAACCCAACCCAGAGGATGGTGTGAGTGAAGGCCACATCATGCAACATTCAGCTCCCCAAAAAGGCTTCATAGCAGGGAAAATGGACCCAGCTGCCTGCATTGTGCATGCAGGATCTATACACACCTTTATCAAACCAGGGGGTATCGAGGCTGCGCGCACGTGCAGCCGGGTACGTGCTCGTGCCAGCCTTCCGCATGCACCGCGCATCTCAGGTCTTGGCTTGCTTTGCCCTGCAGTCAGCACTGGCACCGACAGGAAGAAGGGGCCAAAACACATCCCTTTGCCCTAGATCTGAGAGCACTTTGAGGAGAGTGGAGGTCATTGGCCTCATGTTGAGACCTTGAGGCAAAGAGGTTATTTGCTGGTTCAAACACACCTGTTTGTTGGCTCCCATCTGGGCCAGCACCAGAAATTGCCTTGAGGATCCCTAGAGCTGAAAGCATGAGCTGCTACTGGCTTCCCTGGGATGGGAGAGCCCCATCATTCAGGGTGCAGTGGGGATGCACAACACCTGGAGCAGCAGGGTATGTCTCCCGGTGCAAAACCACATCCCAGTCCAGACGTACTCAGGTTCTCACTGCACTATCCTAGCACCCGCCCTGGGCACAGCCAATACCCCCTCTGCCCAGAGCAGCACTCCCTTGGGTGCAATAATCCCAGAGGAGAGCACTGGAGGGCAGATTTTGTGGTGATATGGAGAGTGGAACAGGAAAAGCCCTACATTTACTCTGGACCCTTCAGCATATGGCTGGGCCAGGTCCAGTCTTCCTCCTGAAGACACTGGGAACTGCCTGCCCATATCAGAGAAGGGGCTAAGGACCAGGTGGAAGCTATTTTGAGACAAAAACAGCCCAATTCAGGGCTTCCTTGGAGTTCAGTACTAAAGGTGCAGGCTGCAGCAGGAGGAGGAGCAGGAGGACAGAGCCCCGGTGCCCACTGGAGCGATATGCATTTATTCCTGCCTTAAGCATTGCATTTCCAAGCCCCAGCGGGTCCCTTTGGCCTCAGCCGCTCCTCTCGGCGTGGAGGCACGCAGCAGCCTGTGACACGCTGTGCTGTTTTGCTCCGCTGGCCAGGCCGCGCTTGCCAGCGTTTGTTGAGAAATAACAGGAGGTCAGACACAGGGTCAGGAAAAAATACCCCTGGCCTGGCGCACAGAACAAGGCATTGTCTTCGTGGCAATGAATGCAGACCAGCTGAGGGGGGGATTAATGAAATCCCTGGCTGGCACTCTCTGCAGCCCAGCGGCGGCTGCACTGAACAAAGCCAGCGCACTGGCCACTAGCCCGCGAGACTGGCAACCCCGGCGTGTCCCCGGCAGCTGCAAGGCCCAGCAGGCACCTGTGCAGGGAAGGGAATTGCAGCGCTTACTAGAGAGCCATCCTCCGTGGCCCTAATTTGAAGGGGGAAACTCAGCAGCAGCTGATGTGCGCATGCAGAGCTGGTGTGGGCATTGAACAGCAGCTGATGTGGGCATGCAGAGAAGCAGGGTGGCACTGCCCAGTGATTTTTTTTCACTTGATAACATTGGACTTGCATTGATTGACCCGCCAACCGATGCCATCATCACCCTCCGGACCCCTCTGGTCCTGCCTTCATGATCTTCAGCTCCTGGGTTGCTTCATCTTCGCTGGGCTACTTCCATCCCCTTTGTCTTTCCATATGTTCACACCTGCTCTCATGGGCATCATGAATCCTGCGGTCACCACTGCCTGGTGTCCAACATCCTTTCTTTTTCTTTCCAAGATCTTGAACAAAGCAGCTCTCTCTTTCCAGACTTTATAGCAGAAATCATAAAATCATAGAAAATGAGGGTTGGAAGGGACCTCAGGAAGTCATATGTAGTCCAAACCTCTGCTCAAAGCAGCACCACCCCCACCTATATCCCCAATTAATGCCTTGAACATGGTCGGTCCAGCTTTTTGTCAGCAAGCATGACCATCTCCAGTGAGCAAGGGGCCTGGTCCTCCCCTCAGAGAGCAGCACGACTGGTTGGGAAATGGATCCCATCGTAGTGGAAATGCTGACTGCTCAGTGGAAAAAAAACAAACCAAGCTCCAAAACACATCCTTTCTTTCTCATTTTTTGAGAACTCAAAACCTGAGGTTAAAAAAAGGATGCAATTTTAAAAGTAGCCGAAAATGATGGAGAAGTGAAAAAACATTTCATTTCTGGATTTTTGTTTGTCAAGACAAAAATTAACATTTTGCACAAAGCTGATGTGCTCCAACCAAACGGCTGAGCAATCTCCTCTCATCTAACAGGCTCCAGGAAGAGCTGTCGGTGCCGTGAGCTCTTTCCTTCTGAGCATCCCTGGTGGACCTCACCCCTCTCCCATTTGTCTTGCATGCATTTCTGCTGTCGATGCCTCATATCTTCGGGTAGTCCTTTACCACGTATAGTGCTCACAGCTATTCCCTTTGACCCTGTTTCTCTGAGACATCTTCATCACCCTTGGGCACTGTCCCATCCATCCATCTCCCCTTTTGGCCCTTCTATAGTTCATGATCCATTCAACGCTAATCTACACCAAGCTCCTTACTCCCAGAGAGACCCATCCTATTGCTAGGGGCTCCTTGTCCATTGCATGTTATCCCCCATTATTTCCAGCTAGATCCTGGAACCGAACCTAGCATCCTTGCTCTTGCCATTGCTCTGGACATTTCAAATGCTGCCATAAAATGCCATTCATTGCAGGTGGTTCTGCATTAACCCTGGTTGTGTGTGCCTTCCCTGCCAAGAGGACAGGTCAGACCCTACCGTTGTTTAAAGTATAACCGCGTGCACCAAGCCCGACGCACGGCAGGACGGGTGGGGGTCCTGCTTTCCAGCATAAACACGTGCAGATCAAAAAGGCCCAGCGAATTCCTCTCCTCTCAGATGTTCAAATGAGGATTCTTTCTCATTTAATGTTTAATGTGAGGACATATAATGGGTTATCTTTTGTTCCAGTGCATTAACACGGATGATAGACACTAACTGCTCAGATGCCTCTTAATTGGTTTCGGGATGAGCTGTGTTCCCAGCTGGCAGCCCCGCTGCTGGAAAGAATCTGCTCACGGGGAAGCTATTCTGTTTGAATTGCTTTTAAGGAGGGCCATTAGCTAAATATTAAAGTTAAAGTTTGAGTCCATCACTTAGCTGGTGGTTGACCTTCTCTCTGGCATCCCACTGTTATGGGCTCGATCCACTGTTTTCTAAGGGAGTGTGCACAAGAAAAAGGCTGTAGGACTGAATTTTGAGGGACCGTCCCTGAAAGAGATCCTTGCCACAGATACTTGGCTTGGAGAGTGTTTGCACTGTGCTGTTATAAAAGCTTGTTGATGGAGAAGGAACAACCTCTTGTGCAATTCATGTAAGAAAGGGATCATGGAAGTCATTGCTAGGTCCAAATGGGACCATGGAAGTCATTGATAGGTCCAAATGGGATCATGGAAGTCATGGGACGGGGGGACTACCGCCGCTGCTGGCCCGCTGAGCAATCCTTGCAAAGCCAGCGGATCACGGCGCTTCAGGGAGCCCACCCCTGCCCCAGCCCTAGTAAAACCTGTGTGCAAGGAAGGAGCCCCCGGGGGGCATGTGCTTGCCTGTACACTAATGCCAGGAGCTTGGGGAATAAGCAGGAGGAGCTCATCCTCCTGCTCAGTGCAAACAATTACGATGTCATAGGGATAACGGAGACCTGGTGGGACTCCACCCATGACTGGACCACGGGTATAGATGGCTATACCCTGTACAGGAGGGATCGTGTAGAGACAAGGGGCGGGGGGGTAGCTCTCTACGTTAAGGAAAACTACACATCCCTGCAAGCAAATGGAAGTTAACCCACTCTTCTGTTATTATATATAGTACACAATGGAAAACACCACTGTGAAAATAAAAAGTGAAATTAAATTAACAACATTAAAACAATTTTTAAAATGAATTATTAATGAAAAATTAAGAAAAGATTTAATTATTAAATTTAGAAGTAATTTCTACATAGAAGAAACTGCTGAGGAAAACAACTGGAGAAATTATCTCCTAATATTTCTTCTCTTTATTTCACTGAGAGCAAAAGTACAGCATTTTCACTTTTATTTCCTGTGGGGAGTAAGAGCAGGCACAGGGATAACTATGATGAACTGCTGTTGAACTGCAAATACCCTGATTTTCCTTGTAGTAACTGTTTTGTGTGTCCGTGCCTTGTACATATCTAGATTCTTAGATTACAGAAAAATTCTAATGTTATATCTACACTGTTCTCTTTGAAGCTTGTATATCCCCCCCCGAGTAAACTTTAAAATAGCTAGCCAGGACACTGCCATAATGAGGCTGTGGCATCTCAGAAATCAGCAATTACTAATCATCCAATTATTATTTATTCAACTTTGCAAATGTAGCAACATCTAAGCTACCTAGTTTGAAGCCATCCAGGCATGTGGTATCTCTAACTAAAGTACAGACTATGTAATGACTGAAGTGTAGACACATAAGCAGTTTAGGGATACATGTACTTATCTATGCAGCCCTGCAACAGCCTGGCATTGTTTTCTAGCTTTTTAGCTGACACTGATTCTTCTGACAAGGGTTTAAGTAAGCTCTGCTGACCTTTAATTATTACTCTACCAGAAAATAAATGAAGTATGAATGTCTAAAGTAAAGATGTTGGACAAAATGGAAGAACAAACCCTCGCAGCAGCCACGCCTGGGAGAAAACCAAAATGATCTCTGCGTTTCTTTCCTGCTTTGTTCAATTAATCCAACTACTAGGAAACAGAGGAAGTTGGGCTCTGTGAACTGTTCTTATAAAGCAAGCAGGAACAATCCTCTCAGTCTACATATATAGATGAAAGAAATTTGAGATTTGGGGTACTCAGTAAAGTACTTTATATGCAGCAATAGTTTTATAGAATAAATCCATTCAGGGGACAGGGTAGCACACTTCTTTTATACTGAAAGAACTGTCTGGGCAGAAATAGTAATGGTCATAGTTTTGTAACTTCTACTATTGGAAAATAATATTTTTATTTAGATTTTGAACTTTTGCACACAAAATAAAGCAATCATACTTCTCAAGCTATGACAATCCATCTTCAAAAGTTTCTAGTGAATATTAATAATAAACAGATGTCCAATTCACACAACAAAATGATGACTCTTTGTAAATTTGATAGGATAATCAATGCAAGCTGACAAATGTAACTGATAAATTCATAGCAACTATGAATTTATCAGTTACATATTTATCAGTTACATAGCAACTATGAATTGGCTCCGGGGTTGGACCCAGAGGGTAGTAATCGATGGAAGTCACTCATCGTGGTGTCCTGTGACCAGTGGGGTCCCCCAAGGCTCTGTCCTTGGACCCATACTGTTCAACATCTTCATTAATGATGTGGACACTGGAGTCAGAAGCGGACTGGCCAAGTTCGCCGATGACACCAAACTTTGGGGCAAAGCATCCACACCAGAAGACAGGCAGGTTATCCAGGCTGACCTGGACAGGCTCAGCAAGTGGGCGGACGAGAATCTGATGGTGTTCAACGCCGATAAATGCAAGGTTCTCCACCTTGGGAAAAAAAACCCGCAGCATCCTTATGGGCTCGGCAGTGCTATGTTGGCTAGCACTATGGAAGAAAGAGACTTGGGGGTCATCATTGACCACGAGATGAACATGAGCCTGCAATGCGATGCGGCGGCTAGTAAAGCGACCAAAACGCTGGCTTTCATCCATAGATGCTTCTCAAGCAAATCCCGGGACGTCATTCTCCCCCTGTACTCGGCCTTAGTGAGGCCGCAGCTGGAGTACTGTGTCCAGTTTTGGGCTCCACAATTCAAAAAGGATGTGGAGAAGCTTGAGAGAGTCCAGAGAAGAGCCACGCGCATGATCAGAGGTCAGGGAAGCAGACCCTACGATGACAGGCTGAGAGCCCTGGGGCTCTTTAGCCTGGAAAAGCGCAGGCTCAGGGGTGATCTGATGGCCACCTACAAGTTTATCAGGGGTGACCACCAGCATCTGGGGGAACATCTGTTCACCAGAGCGCCCCAAGGGATGACGACTAGGTCGAATGGTCATAAACTACTACAAGATCGTTTCAGGCTGGACATAAGGAAGAACTTCTTTACTGTCCGAGCCCCCAAGGTCTGGAACAGCCTGCCACCGGAGGTGGTTCAAGCGCCTTCATTGAACACCTTCAAGAGGAAACTGGATGCTTATCTTGCTGGGATCCTATGACCCCAGCTGACTTCCTGCCCTTTGGGCGGGGGGCTGGACTCGATGATCTTCCGAGGTCCCTTCCAGCCCTGATGTCTATGAAATTGCTATGTCTAAACGGGATCATGGAAGTCATTGCTAGCTTTAAATGGGGATCATGGAAGTCATTGCTAGGTCCAAATGGGACCATGGAAGTCATTGCTAGGTCCACATGGGATCATGGAAGTCATTGCTAGGTCCAAATGGGGATCATGGAAGTCTTTGCTAGGTCCAAATGGGGATCATGGAAGTCATTGCTAGGTCTAAATGGGGATCATGGAAGTCATTGCTAGGTCCAATGGGATCATGGAAGTCATTGCTAGGTCAGCAGCCTTGGCATTGTTCAATGTCCTTGCAACAGAGTCAAAATGCGGCAGAGATGGCGCTTCAGCCTTGTACTACTTTTCTCTTGATGGTTTGGAAAGCTGGGCTGGAGCTAATGGGGTGAAGTTCAAAGCGGGCAGATGCAAGGTGCTACATCTTAGGAAGAATAATTAAAAACACAACAACAAGATGAGTGACACTTGGCTGGATGGGGGGTCTTGGTAGACCACAGACTCAATTTGAGTCTGCAGTGGGATGCAGCTGCACAACAGGTGGATATGATTTTGGGATGCATCAGGAGGGACATTAGGTGCAGGCACAAGAGATGACAGTGCTTCAGCACTGGTTAGCCCCTATGTAGAGTAGTGTGTGCAGGTTTTCTTCATGTCCTTTTAAAAAATGTGGAGCCCAGTTAGAGAGGATCTGCAAAAATGATCAAGGGCTTGGAAAGCAAGTCACAAGAGAAGAGGCTGATCAGCTTGTGGAAGAAGCTCTTAAAAGGGGACATGACAGCAGTCTGCAAATATCTGAAGGGCTGCCCTAAAGAAGAGGAAAAGCACCTTTTCTCTCTTGCTGCAAAGAGTAGGATGCAGACCAGCGGCCTGAAGTTGCATCAAAGTAGGTTTAGATTGGAGATCAGGAAAAATATCTTCACTGTCAGAGCAGGGAGGCGGTGGAATAGACACCGAGGGGAGATGTGGGCTCTCCATCGCTGGTGGTGTTCAAGAAGAGGCTGGACAAGCATGGATCAGGGATGCTATGCTATGCTAATCGCCCTCGTTTCTGGGTTTTGCTGGTTGCTGCATGGGGCCAGGAAGGATTTTTTCTCTTCCTGTTGCTACATGTGTCAGGGATTTTTTCCACCTTCCTCAGAAGCTGCAGCCCAGGCTGGGGTTTTGACTGGGTTGTGCCAAAGCCACAGGCTCCTGGCCAGAGGGTCTTGCCCCCCTGCTTAGGGTCAGACTGATCACATTTGAGGTCAGGAAGTAATTTTCCCCCCCATAGCCAGGTAAATGTTATTATTTTGTCACATTTTCCTTCATAAAATGGCATATTAAGCAGATGGAAGTGGTGAATTTGGAGACAGGAGCTGGCAATCACCTTTATGCCTTGCAACATGAATCATTCTGGAGGCTGTGATATTCAGCTGCCTTTCCTTTTGCTGGTGCTGCCTCTTGACCTCCATAGTCCTGCCTGAATAGAGAAGTGAAGTCTCTCACCGCCACAAAAAAAACCCTTGTCAGGGTTTTCCTAGGCTGGTTAGGACAAGTTATTGCAAGTTAACCAGCCCAAACTTCTAGACTCAACACGAGATTATTTGGTTCAAGATCTGGAGAAGCACCTGACATTTGGGTTTGAAACTTTAGCAAGGGACAATATTCCAAAATGCCCATCTTTCATGTCTACTTCAATCCATCTGGTCAAAGAAAATCAGAGGAAAATTATAGTGCTTAAAAAAAAAAAATCTTGATCTGAAGCTCACCAAAATGAAATGTAAAAATAGCCATAAAAGCCATCATTCCGGTTCAGGGGAGTTTGCAGTTTCAGACTGTATTAGCATTTCTCTTTGCAATGGAAACCAAAAATGGTGAAGTGCTCCGTGAAAATGAACAATTTCAAATGTCCGTTTTGGATGGATCATTGTGAAATGGTAAATGGAAATGTTTCGTTACAGGAAATGGGATGTTTGTTTGGATGCTTTAGCAACTCCTTTTCCACTCCAAAATGCAGTGTCTTCTCAGTCGACCCAAGCTGGGCCAGCGTGCCCCTTTCAACACACTCCCTTGGTTCAACTGAGACTTTTCCCTACCAGCTCAGCCTCAAACCAACTGGAAATAAAGGGAATTAACTTTAGGATGGGAATGCCCTACTGCTGGCCCCAAAGAAAGAAAGTCCATTTCCTACCCAAGGATTAGGTGCTCATCACGAAGGAAGAGATTGCTCTCTGCTACCGTGGGACTTTGAGCCTATGCTCTATTGGAGGAAATAGATGGGGCGCTGATGATGAATTATGCACTGATGCTCAGCCGTTCCTTCATAGCTATTACCCATCCCGGAGACACGTTGCTCATCGGCTCCAAACCAGCCATCTACCACGTACCGATCACCTCCGTGGGATTTGCCTGCTCGAAGAAATGGCTTGCAACACCCTTTGGGAGAAGGAGGAGGCGGTGGCCGTGGTAGGTGCGGATAAGACTAGCTAACTCGGGGCCAGGGGCTTTTGTTTTCTTTCCTCCTCTCCCAGAGAGAGGAGTGTGCCTGCACCGGCACGGTATGTTCCCGCTGAACAATGTCAGACACACGCCAACCTGGAGCCAGGCCAGCCCCAGCCACCTCAATGAGCTCATGCTTGAAGGCAGAAGGAGCGCACAAAGGCTGGGACTGGGTTATCACAGCCCTCCACGGCGAGGCCAAAGCAGCGATTTGTCATCATTAGGTCAGCGCGCTATTCTTCTTTATTTCTGCGTTCCCCGGAAAATAAAGGAGCGCTCACTGGGGAATAAAATGAGGGAAAGAACAACCTGAATACTTGAGAGCAGCTAAACGGATGGAGAAGATGATGGATGAGCATCACGGCTGGCATGCCTCCAACGTGCCCCTTGTGAGCACAGCCCTGGAATATATGAAAGGTTTCACTTTGCAGATTTATGGGGGGGTGGTTTCGACTGCCCGGCCTTCATCGACTCCCTTCTGCTCCACAGGATAGCCAAGGGATACTCTTTGCATATGAGTGACACGAAGGCCGCAGGGAATTTCTGAGGTCCCGAGTCCGTACAACTTTCTGCATTGAGGTCCCAGGTCCGTACGACACCGGCTTTAAGCATCCAAGCAGGGTTGGATGAAGGTCTGTGTAGCGAGGGGAGCTTTTAAATGCTACCCGCCTGTAGGTAACACACGTGCCCTTTCTGTCTTGCACGCTCGGGGTGGCTTTGGATGGGAAATGCAGGAGCAAGGGAGAGAAGAAAGGAGTGGGGGAAAGCAGGATGGAAGGTGGAAGAGAAGAAGGCAGCATGGCTCATATTTTCCTGGCATCTTTAATCCGGATTGCCAGCTGACACATAAACGGCGTCCACCCAGAGCAAAGTGCGTGGAGCCCAACTGGACAGGTCAGCGGAGGGCTTTTTATGGCTCGCTGGATCCCTTGGTCACTCCTGTATCTTATATTTGGGTTGGTTTTGGGGTGCAACATGACTCGGGCTATTAGGATCTGGCCCTGAAAGAAACAGGAAAGAAAAGCTGAGCCTGGGCTTAACAGCAGCTCCACCGAGTGACGAGCGCAGGGGCCGGAGATAACGATGTGCCCTCACATCTCTGTGTGCACGGACCCTTAAAACAACAGAGACTTGGACCCTTCTGCTCTGCACGGGGCAGCGGGGAAGGACAACACCGGGGTTAATGTGAAACAGAGGAAGCCGAAGAGAGCGGCAGGGGGCCGGCTCATTGCAATCTCCTGGATTTGATCATTTACAGTAACCGGCTTTGATTAGCAGCTTCTGTGTTGACGTGAGGCCTGGACGGGGTTGGTTCAGAGATAATCTGCATGGGGGTGTGAAGCAGCATCCTTCCAGAAAGCCGGCCCCAGACTGCATGGCTTTTTGTGAGCATTCAGAGCCAGACTCACTCCTCAAACCCCTTCCAGTCTGCAGTGGCTTCCCCTAACTTTGCAGGCGAAGCCTGGACTCAGCCCTCGTTGAGCTCAGAGACTGTCCAAGGCCCTTTGAATAGCTTTCATTCACACCTGAACAGCAGACACCCACAGTGGGCGATCCAGGCTGGCCTGGACAGGCTCATGAAATGGGTGGACGAGAACCTGATGGTGTTCAACACCGAAAAACGCAAGGTTCTCCACCTTGGAAGGAAAACCCCGCAGCATCCTTATAGGCTCAGCAGTGCTATGTTGGCTAGCACTATGGATGAAAGGGACTTGGGGGTCATGATTGACCGCAAGATGAACATGAGCCTGCAGTGCGATGCGGCGGCTAGTAAAGCGACCAAAACGCTGGCTTGCATCCATCGATGCTTCTCAAGCAAATCCCGGGACGTCGTTCTCCCCCTGTACTCGGCCTTAGTGAGGCCGCAGCTGGAGTACTGCGTCCAGTTTTGGGCTCCACAATTCAAGAAAGATGTGGAGAAGCTTGAGAGAGTGCAGAGAAGAGCCACGCGCATGATCAGAGGTCAGGGAAGCAGACCCTACGATGACAGGCTGAGAGCCCTGGGGCTCTTTAGCCTGGAAAAGCGCAGGCTCAGGGGTGATCTGATGGCCACCTACAAGTTTATCAGGGGTGACCACCAGTATCTGGGGGAACGTCTGTTCACCAGAGCGCCCCAAGGGATGATGAGGTCGAACGGTTATAAACTACTGCAAGACCGATTCAGGCTGGACATAAGGAAGAACTTCTTTACTGTCCGAGCCCCCAAGGTCTGGAATAGCCTGTCACTGGAGGTGGTTTGAACACCTACTTTGAATGCCTTCAAGACACATTTGGATGCCTATCTTGCTGGGATCCTACGATCCCTGCTGACTTCCTGCCCATGGGGCAGGGGCTGGACTCAATGATCTTCCGAGGTCCCTTCCAGCCCAAATGTCTATGAATCTATGAACCTTTCCAGCCCCAGCTGATGAGACTGGGGGTGAAACAAAGCAAGACACGCTGCAAGGTGTCCAGAAGCACTGTTCAAGTTGAAGTTTGGAGCAACTTTGCTTCTCAGTGGAGCTTTCTGCAGATCTGTGGGCTGGCACTAACACGCACATGACCCACTACATCCCCATCAGTCCCTTTGGAGTCTGAGCATTTCATGAAGCTGTCCTCTTTTCTGTGCTTGTGTTGTGCCTGGCATCTCAGATAAGGCTTCTACATTTTAATCCAGGAGTTCAAGGTCTTAACTTTGCATTTCCCTCATCATGGCTAAAAACTCTGTCTAGCCACCTCTATTGGGGTGGGGGAGGACATTATCCCTCTCTGTGGTTTGAATACAACTCCCATGGAGAAATCTTGCATGCAAAAAGTTCCAGTGAAACTGGTGTATCCCCTGTGGAGCTTGAGTTTGGAAGAATCAGGAGCGCTTTCCCCCTTTAGTAAAATATGCTTTGTTGCCAAGAAGGCGACCGGCATCCTGGGCTGCATTGGTAGGAGAGATGCCAGCAGATTGAGGCAGCGATTCTTCCCTCTATTTAGCACCGGTGAGGCCACATCTGGAGTCCTGTGTCCAGATGTGGCCCCCACTGCAGAAAGGATGTGGACACATTGGAGAGAGTCCAGTGGAGGGCAATGAAAATGGTTGTGGGGCTGGGGGACAGGGCTGGTGAGGAGAGGCTGAGGGAACTGGGCTGATTTAATCTGCAGAAGAGAAGACGGAGGGGGATTGAATAGCAGCCTTCACCTCCCTGCAGGGGGGCTGCAAAGAGGATGGAGCTGGACTGGTCTCAGTGGGGGCAGATGACAGAAGGAAGCAATGGGCTCAAGCTGCAGCAAGGCAAGTGGAGGTTGGATATTAGGAAAAGCTTTCTCCCTAGGAGAATAGTGAAGCACCCACACAGGCTCCCCAGAAAGGTGAGACTCTCCATCCTTGGAGGTTTTGAAGACCCGGGTAGACAAAGCCTTGGCTGAGATGATGTAGTTGGGGCTGGTCCTGCTTGGAGCAGCGGATTGGACTAGATGTGACCTCCTGAGCTCCCTTCAACCTGAATTTTCACACACACACACACAGAGCTAAATGGGCTCTCTCATGTGTTTTGCATAAAGTTTTCCAGGGGAGAATTTTTATAGGAAAAATGGTCAGAAGTCTCCCCTTGGCATCCCTTCCCCAGGCTCCCAAGTCACTTGCTCACCATGACACTTGTAATCCCACTCCTTCTTCTTTCAAACTACTGCTCAGCAAGCCCTGGACCCTAAGAGGTGGCAAAGAGAAGTGTTGCACTGTCAGGGGCTGAAAGAGCGGGAGCTGGGAGCTGCATTCCTAAAACCTCATTTCTCATTGCCATCTTCTGGCCAAAAGCATGAAGTGAAACATCCCCATTCAGTCAACACTCCCCCAACACTCAGCTTAGGGATAAGACAAGAGCCTCCCTGCAGGGGGGCTGCAAAGAGGATGGAGCTGGACTGGTCTCAGTGGGGGCAGATGACAGAAGGAGCAATGGGCTCAAGCTGCGGCAAGCAAAGTTGAGGTTGGATATTAGGAAAAACTTTCTTAATAGGAGGGTGGTGAAGCACTGGAACAGGTCACCCAGAGAGGTGGTGCAGTCTCCATCCTCGGAGGTTTTGAAGACCTGGCTAGACAAAGCCTTGTCTGGGATGATGCAGTTGGGGCTGGTCCTGCTTGGAGCAGGGGTTGGACTAGATGCGACCTCCCGAGGTCCTTTCCACCCTCATTTTCTACAATTGTCTCCCACAGAGTCAGCGTGGCCGAAGTTCAACATGCAAGTGCACCCTGAGTCTTCCCCAAGGTATCTTTGGAGTGCAGCTGGCTGAGACCTGTGCGGCCAGTCCGATGCTTGCACACACATTTGTGACTATAGTAGGATTGCAAGACATGGGTGTGAGCACCGTGGAGTGCAGAGCCTTCTATTTATCCGTGGAGAGGGTGCTAGCTGGGACATGCAAACCCAGGCTCTTCCCTCCTCCCCCTGCTAGCCACGCCAGCCAGACCACTGCTCAGCCTGGTCAGTCAATGGCCGCACTGGACTAAACTAGGTCTCTTCTGCTGCCGGTCAAAGGAACTGCAGGTGCTTACTTCTGGTCCCTGGCCATGCATAGAAGAACAAAAAATCAGCATCCCTGACTCCCCAGCATCTTAGTACATAATCCTAGTACCCGGTGGTCAGGCCCCAAACCTGGCAACAGCAACAGGAGCCTTTCTTTGGGCTTTCCTGAGACTCAAATTCACCCCAACCTCCCCTGCCATGTCTTCCTCCAGGCTCAATAAGATGTGCAAGGTGTAACCATCTGCATGGACAGACTCCAGGGGAAAGTTTGCCCACGTCTCCTGGTGCTGCACCTGCTCCACGGCCGTGATTCACGCTCACAATGGGAGGCCGTTTTGTGTGTACACATTTCACACCTCCTTGAGTCTATACTAATTTGGCCAACTTCTTGGCTAAGCCCCAAGCGCTGCCGCCTTTATCCTTTCGCTCAACACGCTGCAGAGATTAGCCTGGAATAAAGAGGAGAAAAGAGCAATGAAGTACAATTGCAGCAATGAGTATCAACTGCAGCAGAGCTCCCTGAGGGGTTTGAGTTAGGAAAGGAGAGAGATAGATGTGGTTTTTTCACAGATTTACAGAAGTTTAGGGCTGGAAGGGCCCTCATAAGATCATGGGGTCCAGCCCCCTAGTTAACAGGAACATTGCTCACTATGATCCTGGATGCAGGCTGCCAGGTGGCTCTGCATACTGTGCACCATGATGCCGGGGCTGCGGGCAATGCCAGTATCTGCTCCTGGCTTGAGAAGTCCTGCTCTAAGCAACACAGGGTGTTGTAGCACGCAGTGGTTTATCGGGAGGGATGTGCCTGTTTCTTTTCCCCCACTGAATAAATACATAGCCCATTGGAGCCAGGAGGAGGCCATGCCACGTTGCTCCCCGTGCACCCTGGTTTGCAAAGCTGGCAACTAGAAGGTTGCATCCTTTCAGAGATGAGGCACCCCGCGCACCGGAGCGGGGCTTAAAAAGGAGACTGCATTCCTTGAATAAAAGCACAGACTATGCTCAGACATGCAGAGCCCCCGTCCACCCTCCCAAGCCCTGGTGGGGAACCTCCCCGACACGCAAAACCCACTCTGAATAAAGCAGAGCCTGGCTGCTTTGCAGCACGTGGGTTTTCTTCACATGTCACCCTCAGACCAAGGTGATTTCTGCCATGTGTGTCAGGTGGGCTGTTCTTTTCCTGGTTCTCGGGTTAGTAATGGTTTCAACATGTAAACATTTTGAGGAGGAGGATTGCAAAGACTTTCGCCCTGAAGCCATTTGCTAAGGCTTGTTTCTTGCTCTGCATGCTCTAGTTGAGTGCTCTCCAATTGTTCCTGCCCACCAGACAACCCAGCCAAGCCCCTCTGGGCTCTTCCCTTTTTAGTTTAAACAGTTTAGCAGACAAATAAACAGAGATTATGTCAGGATGGAATTAATGTCTACCTTTGTCCCTACAGTTTATATTACAAAAACACATTACCTTAAAAGACCGGTTCTGGTTGCAAAGTCAAACACTGAAAAGGTAGTGCATGGCGTTTTTTCCCCCATCCGTCCCCTGCCTCTTTCGGGGAGGCTTGAGAATCGCGACTACTTTATGTGTTATCCTGACTGTGGGAAGAAGTCCAGCTTATTGGGCCTGGAAGCATAAATCCTGTTATGTTGACCCCAGGCAGGACAGCCTTGGATGAACTGGTCCCCCAGGGATGTCAGCCCCAGGCTGGCTATGGGCCACATACAGCCCCTGTTGCCATCTGATTCTCCGGTTACGGCTTTCAATAAAATAGGCTGTTCCTAGCTCTCATGAATACAGAGCCAACTTTGCAAATGTGACCCAAGAGCGCTCACGGCAGCGTCTGCCTGAGCCTGCAGACAGCCGAAAGCAGTGACTCAGGGGGTCTCCAGGCCCTTGGGCACCTGGCTGGATTGAAATGTAGATTTTCAATAACCCTGAAGAAAGTCAGCTGTCAAGTAGCTGGCTGGTGTAGCAGAGACCTGGGAAGTGCTGGGGAAAGAGAAAAAATGAGAGAAGACTCAGGGGACTCGAGGACAACAGGAATGAAGAGTCATGTGAGGGGAAGCTACATGCTGACTGCAATCGCTGGGCCACTAACCCAATAATAATCCAGCACTTCATGGCTCTGTGAAGCTTAAATGTCCCTGGGTCTCTCCTTCTCACCCTCTCTCTGGACAAACCTCCCCCATTCACAGTGGCATTCACAGTGCACAGAAGGCAGCATATAAATTCACCGATGCCCAGGCCCCTGGACCGTAATTCAACATGGAAATCAGGCTTTTCCTGCAAAAGGCTTTGTTTCCAGATGGAGCAAACCCGCCGAGGATCTCGGCACCAGATTTCAGATGCAAGCACCGAAGTTTAAATGCCGCGTGCCCCATGCAAAACGGGAACTCGAACTGCAGCGGATCCTGTCTGCTCGGCACAGGTCTCTGTTTAGCTGGAGATGCACATGGCCTGGCTGAAGGGACCTCTCCCTTGAAAAGGCACTTTCAGTGAGGAGTTTTGAAACTCAAACACATTTTGCAAACCCCCTCGCCTTTTCCAGGCAGGCCCGGGAGCGTTGCCAAGTTAAGTGACCTTTGGGCTCGTTGCTTGAGGGGATCGCAGCTTCATCGTTTGCTCTCAGAAAGTGTCGGGAAGTTTGATGCTCCCCCCAGCTGTGGAGGGCCCTGTGGAGGCAGGACAGGGGCTGTTCCCAAGTAAGGTGGACTCTCCATCCTTGGAGGTTTTCAAAACCCAGGTAGACAAAGCCTTGGCTGGGATGATGCAGTTGGGACTGGTCCTGCTTGGAGCAGGGAGTTGGACGAGATGTGTCCCCCGGAGGTCGCTTCCACACTCATTTTCTATGATTTGCTGAGTCAAAAGTGGGCATGGGTGTGAGGAGTTTGAGAGGTGACTTCACCCTCCCCCCCAAAAGCAGAGTGCAGTCATCACTGCGGGGGTATCCAGAGTTAGGCTGGGGGTGGTCTGGGTGCAGCAGATGGGGCTGGGCTGCAGCGTCCCAGCACTGAAGGCTCTTCCCTTTCATGTGCAGTAATGGAGAGGAGCTGGGAACGAAGCCTGCTCCAAAAGGCCATCTGGAAAAGAAACTGTGTGACAGCAAACTTCTCCAAGAGCACGATCCCTCTTGTCTTCCCAGTGAAGATCCCTGCTGCTATTGCAGGACTGTAGCCACATAGCTGACAAAGCCAAGTCCTTCCCTAGCATGTGATGAAGCAAGCTGTTGCCTACAAAAGCTCATGCCTCTCAGAAGGAGCCTGCCCTGCCTCCCTCTAGACTAACCCAGCTAATGACCTCTCAGCCATAGATAGGGGGTGTGAGCATGTGTTTCCAGCCAGGCTGGATTTTGCAGGGCAGCCCAGACCCCCAGGTCAGCCTTTGTGTGCCTGAGGATGCTTTGAGAGGGGAATTGCATTATGAATTTCAAAACCCAGCACCAGACAGCACCATCCTGCCGTCCCTGCTGAAAGGATGCAGCGTGAGGCTGTCTGGGCAGCTATCCTGCCCCCCGCCAGCTATTAGCTCTGTCTTGCAGTGCTGCATGAGGGTGGCTATGCTCATTAACTCTGCTCAGAGGTGCAGTCAATTAGCATGGGTACAGCCCCACACTGCACATCTACACTGGTGGGAATGGGGAGTGGCGAGAGCTCTTCGGGTACTTTTGCTCCCTTCGACCTGGTCACTTCAACACGTCAAATGCTCACAGTGCTGGAAATCATCCTGTGGCCTCTACCAGCAGAGGCAAGAGGGAGGCTTGCAGGGTCAGGCTTCTGCACGGGTTGTGGCTTTATAAACGGCTTTTCTTCCATGGCAAAGTCAAACAGAGGTTTGAGAGCATGTAGGTAAATACTCAGCTAGGAGCCTCTTTCAGCGTGCCCCGGGGACAGTGCTGAGCAAACAGCCCTGGCATCTGTGCCCAGCACCGCGCCACTGTGGGACGCTGGCTCCAACTCTTCTCGCCGCCCATTTGCAAGTCAGGCAGGGTCACGGCTCTTTGCCTGCAGCAGGAGTGAAGGTATCGCTCACCGGGTGAAACCCCAGGTGCACCTGCGGTCAGGCCGTCGCCTGGCACTAAAACTATACCCGTCCCACCAACCTCAGCCTGCCCCTTTGACAGGGTTTGTATGCACAACAGGCAGCAGCATTGCAATGGAGTAGGAGGACCAGGGTCCCTTTTGTTGAAGGGGTGCAAAAATAGTCGGTAATGGAGCAGCAGCTAATTGCACGGCTGCAATGGGCCAGAGCTGCCCAGCTGCACTTCTGCCAGACAGCCTTTCTTTCCTCCAAAGGCTGCAAAGACAATAGGGAAGTCCCAGACGAAGGGCAGGGTGGCTTTGGTGGGATTCATAACCAGGGCTCAGTTGCACATCTCCCGTCCTTCAGCGCAGAGGTGTCCACGGTTCGGCACGGGATGAAACAACCGCGCGTAGGGATACCGCGGGGACGAGCAATGCCAGCAGCAGGGCAGACCCAAGGCATGAAGCTGTGCAAACACTCAAGGAAAGATCATCCCGGCCCTGAACATCACTCGTCCCTTCCTACAACCCTGGGGGAGCCACTTGCTAGCTGCCGTCCTAGGCCTGGTTTGGCTTGCAATGCATTGCTTTCTATAAAAAAAAGCAGTGGGAGCCATCACATCGAGCCCAGGGAAGTCCAAAGCAGCTCAAGGTGATGCTATCACCTCCTCTCCAGTCTGCCACTGGTTCCAGTAACCAGCTGCCTTCACCGTGCTAACCCATGGGCGCAGGGGCAGGGCAGACCTCTATCCCCTTCCCAAGATGCCAACAGGGTTTGCTCCCTCTCCTTTCCGAAGGGCTTTGCAAACAAAGGGCTCCGTCCTGCCAGCGCCCAGCACGGACGCTCCTTCACTACCCCCAGCACCCAGCTCTGTCTTGCACGGTTTGCTCGGAGCTCACAAACATCCTCCCCTGGCAGGAGACGTGAAAGCACGCCTATTCCAAAAGGCTGTCAAAGCAGCGTAACCTGCAGCCAATATTAATTGCCGCAGCCTAGGCTGGTACAAAGGACCCGAATCAAGAAAATCATCATAATGGGGCCAGAACAGGTTCCTCCTGACTTGCTGAGCTCATGAATGCATCAGGCTCTTTTAAACAATCAGGCCATGTCCCGTGGGCTTTCACGGAAGCAATCGGGGCTATTTATTTTCAGGAACAGCCATGTCTGGTGCCTGCCAAAATACCTCACCCACCTCAATAGGCTGCAACCGTGTAACCCTCTCATTCTCTTTGTCTTCATCGCTCATCCTCGGCGAGGTTTAGCCCCACGTCCTGGGCAAGGTCTGCTGTTTCTAGCTCCCTCCCCGTGATATGTTTGGGGCCGGAGCAAACTGTTGAACTCACACACCTGGGGCCTGAGGAATGGCATGATGATTATTTTATAATGCATGTTGCAGTAACGTCCAACACGCCAAGGCAGAGCCGGCTGCACGCTGCACATGAATACCCAGAATGAACATCCCGGGCGCAAGGATCTTGCAGTCCTGTCTGGGCAATCCCCATGGACTGACTGGTCGGCACCCCCGGGGAATACAGTCTAACCACTTCCCTTGGTAGGGGAGTGAGCCTTAACCTCTCTTTGCAAGAGGTGACGGTCAAATGAAGTTAGGGGGGCATGAGAAAATACTAAATGGTGAAGAGAAAGTCAATAGGGATTAATTTTTGACTGGCTTTCCGCAGACCACAACAAGAAGCCACAACTGCCAGGCAGTAAGATTAAAACTAACAAAAGAAAGTTCTGTTTCGCACTGTATGTCATAAAAATGTGGGACTCATGGCCACAAGATGTGGTGGAAACTAAGAGTTCAGCCTAATGCTTGGAGGAAAAGGGGCATCAAGAGCAATTGGGCATGGGAGCGAGGAGCTCGGCCTCTGCATCCGAAAAATCCTAGACCTCAAATGTCTGCAAGGGAGAGAGGAATAGGGGAAAAACCCAGTCGCTTTCCCTTCCAGCCTCTGCTTTGTGCCCCGGTGTGACACAGGAGACCGGGCAGGATGGACCTATGCTCTGACCCCCGCATCTATCCCCCTATCAGGCACATGCATGTGTGCATCTGGCTAATGCTTCTCCTCGTCGGGACAGCCCAGGCCAGCTCTGTGGTTGCAATGCAAGGTGGAAGATGCCCGGAGTGGAGCAGACTCCACCATGAGCAGAGCAACCATTGCCGAGCATCCTTGGCTGCTACTAAGAGCCATCACAGTGGAAGCAGGATTTTTGGCAAATAGGGATGGGATTATGGAGGAGTCACCATCTAGGTAGAGGGTGGGGGAAGCTAGACGGTAGACAGGAACACACAGGCGCATGGAGCAGCCGCGGCCATGCCCAGGGGAGGCTCTGGTATAATTTATTGCCGTATGTTTGTGCTGAGCTATTTTTACCTCCAGCTCTGGCTGCGTCCACCTCCGTGCTCTCAGCCCACGCAGCAGTGTTTAACTTATGGCTCTAATTGAGCCGCTCCTGAGCTTGATGAATTGGGATTGGAACAAGGCTCCGACAATGAAGTGGTCACGTAGTCTCCCCCGACTCCTGGCTGCTTGCGAAACCTGCCGCGGGCACCTGCCCTTGCACTCCTCCGCCTCTCCATCCCGTGGGCCGGCTCTTGACACACGCGCTCTGTCCTGGCCACGGGTGGAAACTGCTGGGACAGCCAGTCGACTCGAAGGAAAAAGCGTTCAGCTGAAGGACTCGGGGGAGAAGAGAAAAGGAAGGAAACCTGCTCCCCATTATGAGCGCACAGATGGGGTCAAAGGTCCTGGTATCCCGTGTTTGGGAGTGATCAGAGCCAGGTGTTGCTATGGCTTAATCCACCCTGCACAGCACCCTGGTCTCTCATCGAGGCTGGCTTAACCCCAAAGCCCCAAATTTAGCATCCAAGAGATGTCAAAGCTCATGACTATAACTCCAGATATTTCTAATGTTTCACTCGTGCTGAGGTCTTGGCCTCGCTCGCTGCCTGGGGCATGGAGCTGTCCTGTCATGGGAAAAGTAGTCTATTGTGTTGACTGAAAAAGTGCTATTTGGCCCTAAATGACCCTTATCTTTATGTTGTTATCCTCCGCTGTGCCAGGTGCTGTACAATCAGGGACACATTAATTGTCACGAGAGGCAAGGATTTTGTGTGAGTGAGACCTTTTATTGGACCAGTGGCATGATTAGGGTAGATTTAGACAAGCTTTCCAATGCCAGGCATGCTCCTTCAGGTCCAAACTCAGATTTCTAGCTGGTCCTCTTGAGGTATCACTTCTGCTGCTAGGAACTAGTGCAATGTGTAATACTGGGTTTTAAAGCTGGGAACTAGTGCAATGTGTAATACTGGGTTTTAAAGCTAAGAACTAGTGCAATGTGTAATACTGGGTTTTAAAGCTAAGCTAGCTGGCCATGTTGAGGTATCACTTTTAAAGCTGGGAACTAGTGCAATGTGTAATACTGGGTTTTAAAGCTGGGAACTAGTGCAATGTGTAATACTGGGTTTTAAAGCTAAGAACTAGTGCAATGTGTAATACTGGGTTTTAAAGCATTATATGGAGCCACACTTCCTCCTGAATGGATATCATTGGGACTGATGGGTTGTGAGGCCTTAAATAGGCTTCAGTAGTCAGGGGGAGTTCTCCCAAATTCACCCTGGAAAGCCGAACAAGCCCTTTGTGCTGTCTCCCTCCATCAGTCCTGACTCAAACCAAACTCCACATGTTCATTTACTTAAGTTGGATTTGCTCAGCTTCATGGAAATGTGGCACTTCCCAGAAAAAAGCTTACACTTTCCAAACCTTTAGGCCAGGAAAATCACAGGATGAAATGGAAATGTCACGGTGTAGCACAGGGTTGACCAAGAGAATCAGACACAATGAGGGCTGGAAGGGAGATCAGGGTGTCACATCTAGTCCAACCCCCTGCTCCAAGCAGGACCAGCCCCAACTACATCATCCCAGCCAAGGCTTTGTCTGCCTTGCTCTTCAATCCCTCCAAGGATGGAGACTCCACCACCGCTCTGGGTAACCTGTTCCAGTGCTTTACTGCCCTTCTCAAGAGAAAGTTTTTCCTAATATATAACCTAAACTTCCCTTGCTGCAGCTTGAGCCCATTGCTCCTTGTCCTGTCATCTGCACCACTGAGAACAGCCCAGCTCCATCCTTTTTGCAGCCCCCCTGCAGGGAGCTGAAGGCTGCTGTTCAATCCCCCTCGGTCTTCTCTTCTCCAGACTTCCGGCGGGCTTTAAACTAGGCTCGTCGGGGGGAGGGGAAGATGAGGGCGGGGGAAGCTGTGGACCACCAAACCATGTGGCACCCACAAGGACAGCCCAGCCTGAAGAAAGAGAGCATTGGGAACCTGAAAGCCATGGGGAGGCCAGCACTA
>NW_005842426.1:985428-1001856 GCF_000455745.1 Alligator sinensis
CTCTTTCCTGCCTATGCAGGGGGTCGGACTCGATGATCTATTGAGGTCCCTTCCAACCCTAACATCTATGAATCTATGAATCTATAAATCAGCCCAGTTCCCTCAGCCTCTCCTCACCAGTCCTGTCCCCCAGCCCCACAAACATTTCCATTGCCCTCCACTGGACTCTCTCCAATGTGTCCACATCCTTTCTGCAGTGGGGGGCCCACAGCTGGACACAGGACTCCAGATGTGGCCTCCCCAGTGCTGAATAGAGGGAGGAATCACTGCCCTCGATCTGCTGGCAACACTTCTACCAATGCAGCCCAGGATGGTGTTGGCCTTCCTGGCACCAAGGGCACACTGCTGGCTCCCATCCAGCTTCTTGTCCCCTGTCCCCCCAGGTGCTTTTCTGCAGAGCTGCTGCCCAGCCCGTCGCCCCCAGCCTGCACCGGTGCAGGGGATTGCTCCCTCCTCAGTGCAGGACTTTGCACTTGTCCTTGTTGAACCGCATGAGATTTCTTTTGGCCCAATCCTCCCATTTGTCCAGGTCACTCTGAATCCTAGCCCGACCCTCCAGTGTATCTACGACTCCCCCCAGCCAGATCCTCATTTGCAAACTTGCTGAGGGTGACCTGCATCCCATCTTCCAGGTCGTTGATGCAGACATTGAACAAAACCGGCCCCAGGACCGATCCCTGGAGCACTCCACTTGATACTGGCTGCCAACTAGACACCAAGCCATTGATTACTACCCTGTGATCCCAATGATTTATCGAGTTTTCTATCCACCTTACAGTCCATTCATCCAGCCCATAGTTCCTTAGCTCGCTTGCAAGAGCATTGTGGGAGACTGTATCAGAAGCCTTGCTAAAATCAAGGTCCACCACATCCACTGGTCTCCCCGCATCCCCAGAGCCAGTCACCTCACCATAGAGGACAATCGGGTTGGCCAGGCATGACTTGCCCTTGGTGAATCCATGCTGACGGTTCCTAATCACCTTCTCCTACAAGTGCTTGGAAATGGATTCCTTGAGGATCTGCTCCATGATTTCTCCAGGGACTGAGGTGAGGCTGATTGGTCTGTAGTCCCCTGGATCCTCCTCCTTCCCTTTCTTAAATATGGGCACCGTGTTTGCCCTTCTCCAATCATGTGGTACCTCTCCCGATTGCCTTGAGTTTTCAAAGATGATGGCCAGAGGCTCTGCAATCTCATCAGTCAACTCCTTCAACACCCTCGGGTGCATCCCATCCAGCCCCATGGACTTATACATGTCCAGCTTTTCAAAATAGTCCCTAATCTGTTTTTTCATGACCAAGGGCTGCTCCCCTCCTCCCCAAACTGTGTTGCCCGGTGCCGTAATCTGCGAGCTGACCTTGTCTGTGAAGACCAAGGTGAAAAAGGCATTGAGCACTTCAGCCTTTTCTGTCACCAGGTTGCCTCTCCCTTTCAGTAAGGAACCCACACTTTCCCTGACAACTCCTGACAACTGAACCCCTTCCCAGCTTGCAGGTGTGGATGGTGAACTGCACACGTGTTGCCCCACAAATGTCCTATCTCTGGGCTAATCAAAGCCACACGCTGATAGAAGGAAGTTGATGCGACAAGGAGATTGAAAGTGTTGGACAAAAGCCCTTAGCTGTGTGCACGCTGCTGAGTTATCTTGAGGAAGTGGAGACCCAGGCGGGCATCAGCTCAGCTCCAGCATTAGCAAAATAAAACCAAGCCTCCGCAGAACATGCTACAGCAGCCGAACCGAAACACAAACAGGAGTGGGTTGGCAGCTGTTGACACTGGCCTTAGCGTTCCCTTTCATACAGGAGCTCAGCTTACAAAACCTACATGCATATCGTGTAATTGGCCAATACCCTGGCACCGTCTTCCTCCCGACACCCCACCCAGCACCTACTGGAAGAGAAACAAGAGAAACCAAGAGGAACGAGAGGAAATGACGAAGAAGGTTCGATCCTGCTCCTCCATCCCACCGCTGCACCGGAGACTTAATGAAGACAGGAGTCCACATTGAGCTGTGTCAGCCGTCCCTGCTGTTTTCTGGGAAGCTCTGCGGCTACTTCAACTCACGTGGCTCAGAAACGGAGGTCTGGACCTCGCCGCATGGTTTTGCTGGCATGGTGATGTTGGTGAATGGCGTGCAAAGATCCTACCCCCTTAACCGACATAGCTTTGCTGATAAAGCCCCCACTTCTAGAGGCAGACAAGGGCCTTGGGGTCCATTGGTATCTTTTATTAGACCAACTCAAATAGTTGGAAAAGTTCTTCTTAGCAAGCTTTTGGGTTTAAATACCCTTTGTCAGGCTGAGGAAGCGTCTGCAGTTGGTGTGTGTGCTCTTCCTGGATCGAATGAGTAGTAAAGAAGCCAGAGGCTAGGGCTGTATGCAAGAAAGGCAGTCAGTGAAGATATAAATGGAGGGTTTGTCAGCACAAAAAGTGTTCTGCATTGGTTGATAAGGAAAAAAAAAACAACCCTTTCTGCTGTGCTACCCTATATCTCCTCCAAGAGGCTCTCCTACCACGGCTAGAGCAGCACAGCTATAGTGGGAGCAACCCTACAAGGGAGAACAGTCCTCGGGGTATATCTCCCTGAACAAAAGAGCATGAGGCTGTGAGCTGACAGGGCACCAGCTAATCCTCAGGACTCACTATTTGGAGGCACTTATCTCTACCGCTAACACTGCCCAGGCTGTTAGCTATTTTAATTCCCCCCACCAAGCCGGTGCCCGGAGCCATTGCCCCAGTCACCTCCCTTAGTCACACGGTCGCGTTGCAATGCAGACTCCCGCTTGGTCCTTCCATGCTATGGTTTCTTGTTACCCATCGCCTTGGATGCATTTATTGTCTGAAACGAGCTGTGAGGTGGGAACATGTCGCTATCCCCCCAGTGCAGACGGAGATGGAAGCACAGAGTGAGGGGTCACAAAGTGAAACCGGTAGGTAGAAAGTTTAAAACTAACAAGAGGAAATTTTGTTTCACATCACATGTCGTTAAAAGATGGAGCTCGTCGCCACCAGATGTGGTGGAAGCTGAGAGGTTAGCCAGGCTCCTAATGGGACTGGACACATCCTTGGAGGAAAGAGGCATCGGTTGCTATTGAGCATGGGAGTAAGGTGCACGGACTCTGCATCCGAGCTGCCTGGACTCCAGTGCTGGAGGCTGCAAGGGAGAAAGGAACAGGGAAAAACCCTGCTGAGACCCAGGCCCTTTCCCTTCCAGCCTCCGCTCTCTGCCACGTGTGACACAAGAGACGGGGCAAGACGGACCTGGTCTGCCCCAGTCAATGGCAGCTCTTGTGTTGTTATGTGCACAGACAGGCCTGGGGACTTGCCACGGTGGCTTATTCCTCATGACCTCAAGGAAACCCAAAATGCAGGGTCTGATTCTTCCAAGCCAGGCCTCCCACGCAGTCTGGTTTCTCTCCGTGTCTCATCACCCATGCTGCAACGCGGGAGCAGGACAGCAGCGCTCTGCCGACGTAGCCGAGCGAGCTCACGGGTCCTTTTGTCTCAAGCGCGTGTTTCTCTCGCTAATAATCATCGAAGTCCTGCACTATTATGATGGGCACTGTGGGAAACCGGAAAATAAGTACGCCGCTCAATGGGTTTCCTGTGGACCAAATCCTGGCCTTATGTGGACGGCAATGGAAAATCTGCCCTTGGCTGCATTAGGTTTAATGTAAGAGCCATTTTCATGCCCTGGCCCGGAGCCTGAAGGGTCCAGGTTGCAATAAAGGGAGGCTTCTCCTTTCACGGGTAACTTTGCTTTATAGCATCTTCTCACCAGCATCACACTGGTCAGTGCTGTTAACTTGGGCCACCTGCCTGGCCCAGTGTGGGTGTTATCTGGGGAAGGGGGAGCCTGTCCAACACCTGGTACGATGTGGGTCTAACTCTCCATGGTGCTTCCTGGGCTCTGATATTACCCATCATCCTGATAAATCTAAGCAACTCACCCAATGTACTTTATCACTCCTTATCTTCCACGTGTCCCGGTCTGAGGGGGTGGCAGCATTTTCTAGTGCAACCAAATAACTTGGATCCTACCACAAATCCTTCCAACCCAGCCCTAGTCCCACGCTGAGATCTATTGCACAAGGCCTCTTAAACGCACACCTGGTTTCTACTTGACACTGCGTCAGGGAGGGGACCATGCTTTTAAAATATTATGGACTTGCAAAAGAAAGAAAGAAAGAAAGAAAAAATAGCTCCATGGGGAGGAAACGAAGCATGACTCTTCTGTTTGCTTTTTCTGCCCTAGAAACGATGCCAACAGTATGCAGAGGTTGTTTGCAAGCTTTTCCCACCTGCCACGATCGTGCTCCTCCATTCTCCTGATGCTTGATGACATGGTTCACTTGCCAAGTATGGACTGATCAGGCCCCATGGTTTGCTTTTAGGGTTAGTGGGTGAGGGGTGGCCAGGGGCTCGGACCCCACCTCGTGTTGGCATGAAGTAGGATGAGACCTGAGTGTTGGGAGTGTGGACGGGAGATCCCTAGGTGGGGTCCGCAGGGGAGCAGAAGCCGGTGAGCTTGTGGAAATGCTTCCTCTGGGATAAGATACAGAGCTTAGACCCTGATCTCCTGTATTGGTTGATACCTCTTACCATGTTGCCCAAGAGTGAGTGTGTTACTAACCCCAGGATCTAGCCCTTGAGACTCATATATGTCAGGAACCTTCCTGCCTAAATCTCACCCTTCCCAGGGGAGGAAAGGTTGGGGGATGAGCGCATCTGCAGCAGCAAGAGGAGTTCTTTGGGCAAATCTGATATCTTTTATTAGACCAACTTAAATAGTTGGAAAAATTCTTCTTTGCAAGCACCTTTCTTTGCAAGCTTTCGGGTACAAGCACCCTTCTTCAGGCAGAGCAAACACCTACAGTTGCTTTGCGCTCTCCCTCTGCCTGAAGAAGGGTGTTTGTACCCAAAAGCTTGCAAAGAAGCATTTTTCCAACTCTTTTACTTGGTCTAAGAAAAGATATTGGATTTACCCAAAGAACCTTGCCTGCCTATGTCCTTAGGCCAATGCGGCTACAGTTAGTGCCCTTGAAACTCTGCAGCAGCAATGCTTTTGTACCGGGGCCCTATGAAATAGTCTCCATGGGATCAAGATCTCTGCATGGGGCTGGCAGGCTGGGAAAGATAATCCAGCTAGAGGCTTTGGCAGTCCATAAACCCCCCTGCCTTTGCCAGATCCAGCACAAGACCTGTCATAATGTGTAGAAAAGTTGTGTGGGTACCTGGCATCTCACGGTACCAGGTCCTCTGAGCTTAAATTGTACAAAAGAGGTACAAAGCAGAGCCCGAATGAAAACCCCGGGGCTTTTTGTTTGCTTCTTTGTTTAGGGTTTTTTGGTTTTATTTTTATTTTAATTTTTTGTGGTGTGGAAAAATGTTAACAATTTTGGCTGGTTGGGGAGGAGGTTCTCTTTAAACAAACAAACAAACAAACAAAAAAACCCCTTACTCTGAAGTTTTCACTTTTCTAAGCCTGAAAATGTATTTGCTGGAAACAACTTTTTTTCCTCAAAACTCATCATTTGTTTTCATGAGAAAACTAGGGGGAAAAAAATAATTTTTCTCCCTTGAAAAACAATTGATTTGGTCAAAAAGCCATATTTCATCAAAAAAAAATCTAATAAAAATGCAGAGCCATTCAAGCCTAGGGCTTTGTGCTGCCACTGAGCACCGGGGGGAATTAATTTCCTCTCTCGGTATTAACAGTCTAGCTAGGCAATCATGTGGTTGTACCACGTATGGGGGAGAGCTGAAGATAAAAGAAAGTCCCTATTAAATGTCAACTGCTGCAAAAATGGTATGTCAAGGGTATGGGGGGGAAGGGATGGAGATAGTTTGCATTGATCCTTAGGAGACCACATGCATATCCCCAGGAAAACTCCCAAGGAGCAAACCCAGAAATGTTGCACAGTTTCCCACTGCAACCCCCAAGACCTTCTCTGTGCCGCAGGGGAGGTTTGGCGGTGAAAGGGGCAGTGTCTGCAAGCGTACCAGGGTGTCATCTCATCCTATGCATGGCATGCTGGCACGAGATACCCATGAAAGCCCACCTGTATTCCCAGGCCTTCTTCCAGGGTTTCTTCTGGTGGGGACCAGGGTGGACTTACAGGTCCCAAATATACCACTTTGCAGACTGAAGTGCAACAACTGCCCCCGCTCTGGGCCAGAGAAATCTGGTCCCTGAAGCATCTGTGTGCTTTCCAGCCTCCTAGAAAAACATGCCGTGAAGAGCCGGTGGCTTAGTCATGATTTGGGTAAGAAAAGAGCCCCTTGGAAAAGGTGTTCACGAGCCTTTGTCTGCCTTATCCCAGCTGTCATCAGAACATGATGGTTATCTGCGCCGCACCACGGAAGTGATAATAAAGCCATGCTTCCTGCCAGACACTCAGCGATCCTGGTTGCAGCTGGGGCAGATCGGGGAACGCGTGCCTTCGCATCCGAGTTTTTCCCCTTCGTGCAACGGGCCGGGGAGAGCTCGCAGATGCCTACATGGACACGGGTACTCGCCCAGCCTAGAGAGGAGCCCCCAGCGGGGATGGGGATGGGGATGGGGATGGGGATGGGGGTGCCTACCCCCGACACCTGATGTCTTCAGGATGTGTGAAGAAAAATGAAGGGAGGAGTGAATAAATCTGTCTGGGTCAAAATCACTCTGGAAAAAGAGGTGCTTAATGGAAGAATGCTAGGGGCCTGCTATAGCCACCTGCCGTGAGCAATTTTGATTATGGATAGGGAATTCTGCTATGCTATTAGGGGAATATTATAGGGCACTGTGATATCAACTGCAGAAAATCAGAGGATTGTTGAATAGGGCTGGAAGGGAGCTGCAGAGGTCATATCTAGTCCTGCTGAGGCAGGATCAGCCCTGTGCAAACCACCCCAGACAAACGCATCGTCTAAAATCCTAGCAAAACTAGTGCTGACCCTGACACAACACAGCCCTCACACTCAAACACAAGACAAGCAGAGGGACCACAGCACTCAATGTCCTGCCGCTATAAAAAGTGGTTAATACACACTCAAGAGATCCCAAGTAGAAGCCAAGACCCCCTCTACAGAGGAAGGCAAAACACCCCCAGTCCATGGGGTAAAAATCCTTCCTGACTCCAAATGTGGCATCAGTCTGACCCTGAATAGAAAGGCAGGACTCTCTAGCTAGAAACCTTCGGATTTAAGTCCCAGCAGGAGCATTACCCACCCCAGTCCCCATCTCCATCCTGGGCTGCAGCCAGCACCCAATGCCTTTGGGTCAGCTTAAAAACACCCTGAGACGTGTGCAGAAAGGAGGTAGGGTACAACCACGTGTTGATCAGAGAATAGTTGCTTCTGATAACACAGGGTCCAACAACTCTTGGGCTGACAGGAATTCAAGGTTCAGCCCCAGGTGTCATCACCAAAGGCCCACTGACCCGGTGAGAGGTGATGCTCACAAGTCCCAAGTGAGACCTCACCTGGAGTCCTGCCTGCAGTTCTGGTTTCCTAAAAATGAATGGGTCTGAGATAACTAGACAGGCAAGGTCCTTTGGGTGGATGGGATACCTTTTTCTTAGACCCACTAAATAGTTGGGTAGGTGGGATATCTAGTTGGAAAAAAATGTTCTTTGCAAGCTCAACAGTTCTTTGCAAAATTGTTCTTTGCAAAATTGTTCTTTGCAAATTTTTCAAGCTTTCAAAGAACACTTTTTTCCAACTATTTGGTTGGTCTAATAAAAGATATCCCATCTACCCAAAGAACCTTGTCTGCCTGTGTCCTTCGACCAACACAGTTACAACCAACAACCTCTGAGATAGCTATGAATAAATGCAGGCTGGGAATTGCAGGGTTTCTAACTCCTGCAGCCACGAGGCTCCGGAACAGCCTTGCAAGAGGAGCAACGAGGGCAAAAAAAAGCCTCTCCCCATCTCAGAGAGGTATGAAAAGGATGATGGAGTCAATAGCGAGGAGGCCCCTTTCTGTCCTGGGCTCCTAAAGCTAAACAGATATGGAAGAGCCAGAGCGGGAGGAAGGAAGGAGCATTAGTGCAGGCAGCAGCTCTCTGCAGAAGTGGGAAAACACTAGCTGCACCAAGGGACGATTGAACCCGGACCCATGGACTCCCAAGCTAATACCCTCACTATTAGACACTACTTCCTCTCTGCTTTAGGTCTGCTTATGCAGGCAGACTTAGCTCAGAGAGCCCCAAATGTCTAATTCCCCAGGGCATAATCCACCTCCACGGGAAGTGGATGGAAATCTTTCTACTGGATTAGGCTTGTGCTGGATGGGCACAGAGATACTGCTGTGACGGGCCAGACTGCCCCTGCCATGGGTGCACAGGAGGAGCTGGGGCTACTTGGGAGCTTCCTGGACAAGAGAGGCTGTCACTAGCTTTGCACACCTGCATTGCAACCCAGAAAAGGCAGATCCATTCACACGCCTGTCTGAATGGCTGCTGGTGTGTGCAGCGCCGGCATGCTGGGACCTCGGGTCCAAACCCTGCAAGAACTGGACCTCTGCTGTGACAGCTACTGCGAGGCTGGATATCGCTGAATGAAGCCTCTGGATGCCTTCACGTGAATTTTAGTTTGCATTGGATCAGACCCTGTTGCACCAGCAGCTCCTCAGTACCCAGAGATGGTGGGGAAACAGCACCCCTAAGTCACCACCCCCCATAGGGAACATGATTTCAGGCCACCCCTCTGGATAAAAAAGCCCCAGAGAGAAGTTAAAGAGTGAAACCTTGCAGCCAGGTCACCAGCCCTCTCCCCATCACTACTACCATCTGCTTTCCCCAACCCAAGCACATCCCTTTGCAATTACCACCTTTGCCCCCACAAGGAAGGATGTGCCCACCCCAGTCTCCCTGGGGAGCAGCCGCATCTTGTTCTTCTTCTTGGGCTCCTTTTCTTCCCCGCTGTGAAGAAATGTGCATACTTGATTCATTTGTCACCAGAGTTAGTAATTCAAAGCCAAGTGATGTATAGGCAGGCGCTAGTTTGAGGTCACTGCACACAGAATTGGCTCGGTCCTGCTCAGGTGTAATGGTAAAGAACACTTAATCCTCCCGTTGGCGTTTCAGGCGCAGTCATACGGCACCTTCTGTGTCCCCACAACGCTATCATTACTGCACCTTAAGCAGATCTGACAACTGAAGGAGAGGATTTAATTACAGCAACCTGGAGCGAGCTGAGCGGCGTAGGAGGGGCTGCAGAGCCGTGGTGGTCTGTGCTCGCGTGCGGCGCAGCTGCTCGGCAGGCCAGAGGTTACACCGAGAGGAAAGCTCTCCTGTCATCCCAGGTGATGGAGCGCCTGGCACTGGGTTACCGCTCTGCGGGTCCTCTCCGGACCAGGCAGCCTTGAAGCTCGCTGCCAGCTGCAAAGGGGTGACCGGAAAAGAAATACCGGGGGGCTGGGAAGCACAGCCAGGGTCCTGCAACCTGGAGTTGCTACTCTTGCAGCAAGGAGAACATGCATCTCCTTTCAGAAACCTTCATGTCATTTTAAAACCAGACTCTGGGACAAATGTTCCCTAAACCAGGAGAGAAACCAGATCCTGGGAAAGATCCTTGTCTGGAGCTCGGTGGGATTGCTAGGACGGCCATGGCCCTGGGCTGTGAGCCCGATCTCACAGCTCTCACCTGCATGCCGTGGCTCAGTCGTTGCTGATGGCAGCAGACTAGATCAGGTGGTGGATGTACCGGAGAGGTCGTTTCTGTAGGAAACCCAGTGCATGTCCCATTTCCCCCATGAAAACCAGAGAAGCAGTGAACATTTGCAGGTTTTTGCAGCAAAACCAGCTTAGCTAGGGGTGGCATCCATGCTTTCTGCTAGAAAATGTATTCAAGATCCACCTCTTGGTTTCTCTCATTGCATAAATAGGATTTTTTTTATTTTGTATTTGAGAACAAAATCAAGAAAACGCTAATCTTCAGCTTGCTGTGACAGCAAGGGCATGTCTCACTTTGGGGGAGCCCACGTCCCTACCCCCATGGAAGAGTCAAAACAGGGACTGACAACCTAGCGCTCTGTCCCACCGACTCTGAACCTGCTTAGACACCTTCCAGAAATGCCAAACCTAGAACTCTTGGCTCAGAGATGATCCCTTTTATTAGAACAACTAAAAAAATTGCAAAGAACAAACAAACCCGATAATCTTTTTCTGCAAGCTTTCGGGTGCACACGCCCTTCCTCAGGCTCATGGAAAAGTCAAGATGGTGCTAAAAAGTCCACATAGGCAGAAACTAAACTTCATTTTTGCACAGAGGAAGCTGAAGATGGCCTTCTAACAACTGAGCATCGCATGGCAACTCATTGCCAGTGACCTCTGGACCTCAGCAGTCGGTCCTGGGAAGCTGAATGAAACCCTGGGACCTGAAGCCAAAGGCATTCATCAGGACTTATCAGCTTTCTCTTATCTAGCCAGCCTCCTAATGAGCACTGATAAGCTTTGGGCTTTCTCAGGGACTTCAGTTGAAGTTAACTGGGCATGGAGATCTCAGGCTGCTGGATGAGGAACCATATCTTTATGAATCACCGTTGGCACGGCCAGGAGGAAACCCAGGACGGCACGTCCCACGAAGGCTCATTTTCCTGGGGATCACTCACCGCCCTGGTAACACCATGGCCCTAACCCTGCTGCGAGGGCTCAGCCTCTGCTCCCACAGACCCAACAGCAAGCACCACTTCGCAAATGTATGACATTTCCTCTGGAAGAAGGGATTCAGCCTCTTTCTTTTGATTTAATTTGCTTGCGGGGGGAGGGGAGGAAAAAAATTAAACAAGAAATGAAGCAGGTGATAAAATCAACACGCCCATTCAATCTCCACACCATCAAGTGAAGAATGGAGATTTCTTTCAGGACAAAGCGAACCATCCAGTGCCTCCCTTCCCTTTCGGCTCAAGTAGGTAACAATTCGCCGATGCCCAATGAGAACAATCTCCCAAGAACGGCTGCAAGACAATAAATCACCAAAGCTGGTTTTTCCACATTTCTTTCTTTTCTTCTGACTGTTTGGCTAAATCTCCCGCAGCGAGAGTTACGCCATGCAGGGGACCGGGCAAAATGAAGGAAAATTTACCTAGGTCACCCACAAATTCTTTACTTCTGGCCACGTGCCCACTGTGGCTTTAATGCAAGACAATGTCTTTTCTTTTTCCTTCCCTGAACCTTATAATTGCAGCTGTTTAAACATTTATCATTGAATATGTCAAAAATAAAGTGGGGGGAGCGCTCAGTGCAGCACGAAGATGCTATGTCAGCCTCCAGATTTCTTCCCGGGACCGAGGGACCGTGTGTGGGGTTCCCAATTTATACCTCCACCGTTGGCTTAATTCCCTCATGTTAAAAGCAACGTGTTTATTAATATTTCTTGATTCTCTGCAAATTAGTGCTGGAGAAATGAACTGCCATTCTTAGTCAAAAACCCAGGTTTGCAATGAAAACACGTATTGATGGAAAATTGTTGGCCATGCCTCAACTGGACAGTGGGCTGGGCTGTTGCTTGCATGCCCCAGTGCTTCTGTCCCTTGACCCCACTGCTCCCCATTCATTCCTAATGCTCATTTAAATCTTAGCTTCTTTAATTCTTGAGACGAAAGGGACAGTCCTGCGCTCCACGAGGTGGACACCACCAGGAAATGAATCCACAGGCACCAACCCATCCTCGAGCCGGCGACTGAGCACACAAACATAACCGATTATCGTTCAACTGCCTGAGCGAGGTGTGAGATGCCAATTAAAGAGAGAAAGGCTCTGTATTTTGTGGCAGGTTGATTTCCTTGTAAATTAATATATGTTTGGAAAAGAAGGTTAAAAAGAGGTTATTCGCCCTCTCCGGTGAATACAGATTACCCAAAGCAAATGCAGATTTTCGCACAATGCATTTCAACTACGGGGATGGAAGAACGATGGTCTGTGAGCATCATGCAGTCAATTAATTGCAGGCAATCAGCTATCATCAGTTTGAATTCATTTCAAACACTGGCGTTATCCTTTGTCGCACACCAGTGGCTACGGCCAAACTTTGCAAGCTGGGGTTGCATCTGCCTCTGTATTTAGGGACAGAAATAAACGGCCTGATTTCCTGAGGGCCTGAGACTGCCAGGGGGAGCGGGGAGTGCTCAGCACCTCTGCAATGCAGCATACAGATCCAGCTGCCTGGCTTTAACCAAGCATTTAAACATTGCAGCCAGCGACTTCATTTGCAGCGAAGTCAAAGGTGAATAGTGTGATATGTCGCGCTGATGCGAACGGGGCGGGCTGGGCCCCGAACGCCCATGGATCGCCAGTCTGCACAGCTTTCATTACTGATGACCTGTGTTCAAACAGAGCTGGTGCAGGGATTTCCAAGGGGACTGACTCTGCGAGGGCTGTTATTGAGCGTGGGTGGCAATAAAGAGCCATTTGAGTAGTGTCACCCGTTCCAACCGGGGGTCATTTTAATAACCCGCAGCTCAGCAACACGGCTCGGTGCTTTCTCTTGAAGCTTTCCAGGAATATCTTCCACAGTCCAAGTCAGAATAGCTACTTCCAGGCTAGATCTTCCTTTTTGCCAGCTGCTGGTAAGAGAAAAGTGAGAGCAGAGCTTCGATCCGGCAGAATCTTGCTTGTTCTTTTATCTATAACGAGTCTCCCTATGATGAGCGGGGTCAAAGGTCTCCGCATCTCCACTTTATTGAGAATACCCTTGTTCTGTTTGCATGAATTTCCATAAGTAAGGATGCTCTCAGTGAGGTGGAGATGCCTAGACCTTGTCCGAAAGGTGCAGACACCAGGCAGGGTGAGCGGCTCAGCTGCTCTGAATCAGCTCTCTTGACTTCATTGCTTTACCCCAGTTTGGAGTTTGGTGGAACTGGGCCAGTTTACCCCAGCTGAGGTTTGGACCATGCTCCATGCCCCCATCACAGGTCCAGGATTCATACAGGCCATTGCAACCTGTTCAAGGAGCCTTTGCTGGGATCCATTGCAACCTGTTCAAGGAGCCTTTGATCCTTTGACCCTGGGGCAGGGGCTGGACTCGATGATCTTCTGAGGTCCCTTCCAGCCTGAATGTCTGTGAAATCTGTGATAAAACAATCCCGGCACCATGGGAGCACATGGCTGTGTTGGCTTTGGCCCCAGCTCAGGCATGCTGACAGGGGTGAGGTGTCAATTCGGAGCTTCCTCGCAGATGGAAAAGGTCTTCCCTGTGCTGAAAGAAGACAAGCAAGTTATCTCTTGGGGGAGTTACTGCTGCTTCAATGTGAGCCCCTTGTCACAGGGCAGAGCCCCTTCTCATCCCTCGCTCTGCTGCTCCTCAGGACACTGGTTTTCCCAGCTGTTTCTGGCTGTTTGCATGTCCCCTGTGGCATCAGGGCAGGTGCCTGTGGTAGCCAGCTGAGCAGAGGGGAGAAAGTATGGACCGATGGGAATGGATTGCAAACCCCTGGGACCTGAACCCATGTGGTAGAGCAGGGATGTATTTGTAATGAAATCAGTGGACTCCCAGGGAGTTGGGAAGCCCTCCGAGCCCCCGCCCCGCTGCTGCCTGCCTGGCCCGATGCTAAGAAACCAATGCATTGGGAAGCGACTTGAGGAGTGAGGAGCCTGATTGCTCTGGGCTCCTGGAGAGTTCATCCCCCACCTCGGCAGCACCCCATGCAATAGAAAATGAGGGAGGCTTAATCACACGGGACCACTGTAATGAAGATGCACAAGGTGATGGAGCCAAGATTTCCTGGGCGTCCTTCCAGAGCACTGGGCTACCTCTTGGGCTGAGACGGCAAGTACCAGGAGGCTCTTCCTAAGGGCACGGCTGGTGTGAGCTTGCTCCTCCAGTGCACACATCTCACACCCCAGGGAGGTCCACAGCCACCAGGGGGGAAACTCCTGATGGGCAGCGTCACAAGGGAACCGGGAGCAGATTCTGGCAGGGATCTGGGCCCGGACCGAGGATCCACATGACAATCACTGCTTCTGGCAAAATCCAGACAGTGCCAAGGCAGGTCAACCCAGGGGATGGCAGCAGGTCATAGAGTCACATAGATTCACAGAAGGTTAGGGTTAGGGTTAGGGTTAGGGATGCTGGGGTCCTGGTCTAGTCATCCAGCAATCTACTTAGTCCAACAATCCTTTGTTCCCAAATATTGTTTATGCCTTTGTGACGTACCTATTCATTATTGTCATCAGGACTATTGCTACAGCTATTGGCTGTTTATAGGTGATTTGCATCATGGGGTTTTTACTATGAGGTTCTTTTGTTGTTTTTTTTAAAACCCCAACTGCATAAACACACCCAGATTTTCTTTTTTTATCATACTCTTGTTTCTTTCCGAAATCTCCAGCCCGCTGTCCTTGACAAAGTTTTCATTTCGGCAGAACTTGCAGCTGCTTTGCTCAGCTTGAACAAGCTAGTGGTGTTTTAGCCAGCTCAGTGCTTGTGCAATGCCGTGCACGAGTGGATACCGGCAGTTTTTAGGTCCCTGGATCACTCTGTGCACCTGCTGACAACCGCACTGCAGCCACCAGGCTAGCCCAGTCCTTTGAAGCCCTAAGCACCGCATTGAGAGTGGATCTTGGAAGATGCATCCTGAAACCATAGGGCCTCTATGCAACCAACCCCTGTGTTTGTCAGGAGAAGCAAACCCTGGCTCATCTCCTGCCTGTAGCACCACCCTGCACCTCACGAGATCTGGCAACACCAGCACCAGCAGCAGTGGCCCATGCAAAATATTGGGAGCAAACCATATGGAAAGGTTGGATTGAGGAAGAAGACCCCATTGAGAGCCGTGTGTCCCAGAGGCAGCAGTTGTAACAGGTGAGCTGCTTCTTAGCAAACAGGCACTATTATAGGGACCTGCTTTGCCCCCTCCTGGTTGTTCAACAGAAAGCAAGGAAAAGCACAGCCCGTGGATCCAGTCCGCCAGCCCCGATCTCCGATGCCAAGCTCCTCTGATCCGCCTGGCCCAGCACTGCCAAGGGAGAGGGGTCACTCGCTCTGGATGGGTGGGCCATGAGCGAGGGGAGAGAGACGCTCTTTGGAAAAGTTTAGACCAGACATGCTAAATTGGGAACGGAGCGTCTTCCTGCATCGTAAGGGAAAGCCCCCCAGGACTGGCTCTATTTCCAGTGCGCACGTGTCCTGGGACTGAGAAGAGCCTTTTTCTGGGGAAGAGAGGAATGGATGAAAAATGAGCTCAAAAAATAGCATCGCCACATTCCTTTCCAAAAACACGTTTCCGGGGACCCTTCTTGAATCAATTGTCAATTCATCCGAATATGAGCTCAGCGGATGGTCTCTAAGGAACTATTAAAAGGGCCGTTAGCAGGGGAAATAGCGGCTCTGAGCTTCATCTGTCTGCGAAGGAGAAGAGTGGAGCCGTGCTGGAGAAAGAGGAAGATGAGAGCAGATCGCTAAAAAGAGATCGGATAGCAGAGCGAGGGCAATAACTGGGGGGAAAAAAAATTGTCTGTTAAAAAAAATCTGAAGCTAGAAATCTTTTTAACATTACTTTTTAATTTTTTTAATTTTTAAATTAAAAAAAAATTAATTACTTTAAAGAAATTTGTGCACATATTTTTTAAAGGTTTTTTATTGTACAAATGAAGCTTTACTGGGGGTGGTTGGCTGAGGTTTAATCAAAGCTAAGGCATTTGGAAAGGAAAGGAATGGTTTCCCAAAGGTCGTCTTGCTTAGATGCAGTAAAAGACCCTTTTTCACTGGAAAAAGGTCCAAACAAAAAGTTTCAACCCGCTCCAAGGGGCCCTAGCAATGGTCTTTGAGACAACAGGCAGCTGGCAGCTATTTGGGACTGAAGGTGTGTTTTTCTCTTAGCAAAATAAAATAATGAACTGCAACAATGAATGATGGCATTTACTCTAAAATACAGGTGTGTTTTAAGGTAGACGAGTAGGAATAAAGAGCTTGATTCAAAGCAAGGTGGATCTGATGTAGGAAAACTGACCTCCATTTCCACCTCTGGCCTTGGCTGACTGACAGCAAACCCTTGAGCAGGGACCTTGGCCTCTCTGGGCTTCATTTGTCCTTTTTTCTCACCTCTTCCCTTCCTGCTTCTGAAGGCTTTGGAGATGAGCGCCAAGAGGCGCTGTACAACTGCAGGCTGTTGAGATGGTGGGCAGATGGGTGCTCCCGCAGATGGAAAAAAATGAAAACACTTTTTCCCCTGATCGAGAAAAGCGATTAATGCCTGCCCTTCTGCCCCAACCCCTAAAAAAGCATGTAATAGCATTTGTGTTTCTGACAAAACCGCGGGCTGTACGGTGTTGGCTGTATGCTGTACTTGCCTCTCTCAAGAAGAAATGGCAATTACCCCGTTGAAAACGGGTGTGTTGCAAAAGCAGATATATTAATGAATCATAGGATCACAGACAATGAGGGCTGGAAGGGATCTAGTCCAACCCCCTGCTCCAAGCAGGACCAGCCCCAACTGCATCATCCCA
>NW_005842426.1:1003918-1004567 GCF_000455745.1 Alligator sinensis
CCCCACAACCATTTTCATTGCCCTCCACTGGACTCTCTCCAACTTGTCCACATCCTTTCTGCAGTGGGGGCCCACAGCTGGACACAGGACTCCAGATGTGACCTCCCCAGTGCTGAATAGAGGGGAGGAATCACTGCCCTCGATCTGCTGGCAACGCTCCTACCGATGCAGCCAGGATGCCGGTAGCCTTCTTGGCACCAAGGGCACACTGCTGGCTCCTATTCGGCTTCTTGCCCCCTGTCCCCCCCAGGTCCTTTTCAAGGATTTGAATAGGGAGGAACAGAATCACGCTCAGGCAGTCCCTGTGGATGCTCGATGGAGGCAGTACGACCTGGTTCAGGTGTCTCACTTGCATAGAGACCTTTGGACTTCACAGCTTCTCTGACTATCCCCCTGCCACTCTTCATACAGGTCAGATTTTGTTTGCAAAAATGTCCCTGCCAAGAGAACAGGATTAGGGCTGCACAGCAAATGGGATTCTTCAGGGAGAATTTAAATGAAAATCATTTTTGGCATCGTTTTCATTGGGAACATTTAATTTTTTTTTCTTAAAAAAATATCAAGCTCTCCTAAAGCTAAACATTGTGGCTGAAAACTTTTGGTTTTCTGTCAAATTGCATCCCCTGCCACCCCCCCCCCCCCCCCCCCC
>NW_005842426.1:1004577-1034184 GCF_000455745.1 Alligator sinensis
CCCAAGATAACCCACTTGCCATGAACACTTTTCTTAGTCAAAAACCCAGTTTTGCAATGAAAATACACGTTGATGGAAAACTGTCGACCAGGACCTCGACTGGAAGGCTCATGAAAGCACACGTTTGCTCAAATGCACTTGAAACGCATCTTCGCATGTGCATCCCTATCCAGCTGAAATAGGTCCTCACAAATCATCCCCTGAACATTGGCAGAGACAAAGCAAATTATTCAAAGAAAAAAATCAAAGTCTGTTTGCAAATAATTCATTAGCAAAGGAAAGGGGGTTGTATTGGTTACTTATACTCTTAAGTGTTAATACCTTATTCAGTTCAGTTTTAAATAAGAACTATTTCATGCATGCTCTTATACCAACCACTCTCACCACAGTGGTATCCAAGCATTTAACTTGAATGAATAGTTGTATTTTTCTCCCATTCTGGATTCAAATACTTCCATGCTGAGGCTTGTTACATAGTCTGAAACTGTTAATTCAGTGGTGGCTATGAATCCATGCTGGAGCCTCAGTATTTAGTATCTATCCATCTCTGCTTTTTAAGGAAGCTATATATCTATATCTATATCTGTATCTATATCTGCATCTGTACCTAGGCATACATATATACATGCACATATATATAAACACATATATACACATACATACACCCACATATATACACATATACACACACACACACATATACATTCATACACACACATACACACACACACATATATATACTTACACACACATATCTATCCATTGATACATACATACATACATGCATACATGCAAGGAGCCCACTTACACATGTCAGTGTAAATCAGACTGCTGCATCTGGACAAACTCCCCTGAACCATGTTCTCCTTTGTATGATCGAGTTGTTTTTTGCCAATTCAGAGCCATCTTTCCAAATCTTCATTTGGAAACCACAAGGACAGCTGTTGAGTATTAATTGCGGCACCTGATTTCCCCAAAAACTCTGTAGTGCCTGACTCCTGGGCAGGACTTGAGTTCCCCTCTCCTGTTGCACAGCACTTACTTCAAAGAAAATTAAAACTGGCTTTTTTGTGAAGCAGCCACTAGATGGTGCAAAGCCAACCTGGCTGGAAATTCGGGAAAGGAGCCTGTGGCTTATGGCAGCGTTGAAGTGATGCTGTTGCAGACATGGTCCAGGATATAGGTGAGAGGCAAGAATTCTTATGGGTGACATCTTCCATTGAACCAACTGCATGGTTCAGATACACACAGGCAAGCTTTTGGGTGTCCCACTACCCGTCCTCACATCTCTGGGAGAGAAGCAGACACAGCAGAGCTAAGTAACTCATGGAACAAAATCTTGCATAAATCTTCATCTGTAAAATGAAAACAAGAAATTACCAGGCAAACAACAGGATGGAGAGATGCAGCAAAACCTGATAAAGAAGGACCAAGATTGTTCAGGAGGGTCGTGATCACCTGTTAACGGCAGAGGTTAGCAAGCGTCTGGTAGATTATAAGGGACCATAAAGTCATTGTCTGTGTCAGAGTCCTGGTACTTAGTGTCGAGTAGGCAAATAGATTTCTGTTCCCACATTTATCTTGGAAAGGGTTTGGGTAGATATCTTTTGAGCACAAGAGCGGTGAGATCTCAGACCATTTGTACACACCACGAAACTGGCCTTTAAAGCGGCATAATGCCCTTTTGCACCGCTTTAATGGCACAGCTGTTTGCACGTGTCAGCAGCATCATGAACATTAAGTGACTTTGGGGCACCGCAAAATAAAACGTCTCCGAGGTGGTTTAGTTTGCCACAGAGGGAAGCACCGTCTTTCCTGTGGCTTATGCACTCTGCAGAGACCTGGCTTTCAACCCAGCCCAATCACTCGGGCAATGCTGAAGGAGCCAATTCACTTCATGGTTCATTACAAATTTACCTGCTTCCTTCTGAGCTCTTCATTGCACAAGTGTTAACAACCCTCTCTCTTTTTTAATGGCCTTGATAGTCCGCTAATCAATCTAAGTGTTCATGCGCGATTTTGCTGTCTGTTCACTGCTCCTGGTAATGGCAGCTCCTATTTCACAGCCCTGCAGACTCTTCTTTAGCTCTAGCTAGAAACGTTAACTCAGGTGTGGAAATAATGCTTTCAGTGAAGCATTAGAGGTACTGTCAAGATATGCAAGAAGGCTAGATTTTGTTTTACGAGTCTGAAAAAAGATGTACATGTAATTCTAATGACTGCAGGACTAATGAAACAACATCTTCTGAATATTTTTTGCCTGATTTGTTGTGTTTTTCTACATAAAATAGGATATAGCAAATTAATGCATGTTCCAATAATTTTGTGTTTGTTTTTGTTCTTATCTTCAACTGAATAATATAGCCTGAGGCTACCACTAGCTTATTAGTAAAGCTTCTCATTTCTTTTTAACTTGATAAAACTGTGTGTTGTGTTATATGTGATGAGGCCACACCATCTGCACTCCTCTTTCTAAAATCCTAGATCCACCCATGTCAGTGGGTACTGGATTCAGGGTCTGATACCGGCCAGCACCACAGGTTATAGGGGAAGGGGAATGAACCCCACAGCTACAGGTCTGAAATACTCGCCCCTCACATCTGTTCCCTCCTGATCTCCAGGACGGAGAGATGGGTTTAATTCCTGCAGCCTGAGGTTGAATCGTTTTGTATTTAGGGATGACATTGCCAAGCTTTTCTCCACACAAGGACTAGCATCTCACATTTGTTTAAACACCAAATGGAAAGCTGATGGTCTTACAGAATCACAGGAATCCAGGGCCTGGTGCTTTAAGGAGAACATCAAATACTGAGGACTTGTGATACACTCACTTCAGTTAATTTATGTCTTAGGGCATATGACTGGTGAGGACAGGCTGAAGGAACTGGGCTGATTTAGTCCGGAGACGAGAAGACCAAGGGGGATTGAATAGCAGCCTTCACCTCCCTGCAGGGGGGCTGCAAAGAGGATGGAGCTGGGCTGGTCTCAGTGGGGGCAGATGGCAGCACAAGGAGCAATGGGCTCAAGCTGCAGCAAGGGAAGTTGAGGTTGGATGTTAGGAAAAACTCACCAGGAGGGTGGTGAAGCACTAGGACAGGTTACCCAGTGTGGTGGTGGGATCTCCATCCTTGGAAGTGTTGAAGACCCAGCTAGACAAAGCCCTGGCTGGGGTGATGGAGTTGGGGCTGGTCCTGCTTGGAGCAGGGGGTTGGACTAGATGTGACCTCCTGAGCTCCCTTCCACCCTCGTGATTTTATAATAGCTGCATTGATAACAATAGACCCAAATTGCCCCAGTGGCAAAAAGGCAGGACTCTGGATGCGGGTCAGAATTCCCCTTTTCTGGCACCGACTCTCCTACAGGCTAACCCAAAACCATGGCTGAGAGCAGCGCTCGACCCTAGAGGAGTCTGGACTCAGATGCACCGTTTTGGTCTTGCCTTTGCATTGGTGCTCTCTCCTGATCCGGATGCTGGGAGTGAAACGCCTTCACGAGTGCAGCGGCCTGGTGCGATTCCCTTTCCCATACAGCAAAGATGTTACGACCTCTACACAAGCTGGTTGTAAGCTGTAAGACCTCCTGGGTAGAGACTCTCTTCACTGCCAGCAGTTAAATACATAACAACAGGTACATGGTGAAAATCCTTTTACTGCAAAGCCAGGGAGCGGTACAGAAATGCTGGAGGCAGTAGCCGGACGCAATCGGGCACCATTGCCCGTATTCTCTGCATCCACAGTGAACAGGGCAAGGGGCAAAGGTCTGAAATTGCAAGAAGGGAAATTTAAGTTGGATATTAGGAAGAGTTTTCTCACTATGGAGGTGGTTAAGCATTGGAAAAGATTGCTAGAAAGAGGCTGTGGAGTCTCCATCCTGGGAGGTTTTAAGAGCAGGTTGGATGGACACTTGGCTCAGGGATGATCCTGCCTCGATCAGGGGGCTGAGCTAAATGATCTCCTGAGGTCCCTTCCAGCCCTACTTTTCAACGATTGTATGGCGCTGAGTTTGGGAGTTTGGCACTTGAAACCCAGAACAAGACACAGACACCTACAGATTTTCTTAATGCCCATAGTCCTATCAACCCCCTGCTTGGCTTCACAATCCCGCCTGAACTCGGGCTAGCAGAGATTCAGTGCCCAGCTTATGGCACAAGGTTATCTTTTGTCATCTACAATCAGGATTTTTTCCCTCCATCTATGGAAGATAAGTTTGGCGTCACGGCAAACAATTTATCAGGAGCCAAATTCAGGCCAGAGACAAGCGTCTTTCATTTATCCTGCCAGACAAGGTTTTTTGGGGAACTGTGACAGCTTTTATTAGACCGAGTGAAGAGTTGGAAAAAAAATGTTCTTTGCAAACTTTCGGGCACAAACACCCTTCTTCAGGCAGAGGGAGAGTCTGCTGGTGCTATGTCATTTATAGTTATATATAATTCATTTATCCTGGCTTCGTCGTGGGAAGATGTCCCATCACGGAGATGTGATTCAGGATTTCCTATGCTTTTTATAGCAAAGGTCCCCCCCGAGGCTGGGAGGAGATGGAGCATCTCTTAGCTCTTTAGCTCCTGTCCGATTAGGCTGAGATCATCCTGGTTTTAGGGTCAAAGCCTTGGATTCCAGCTCCCTTGGTGCAAAGGGTGAAGTCGCTTAGGAAATCAGCGGTCACCAGAGAGCTATGCAGCTGGAGGCTTGCTTTTCAGACAAGGGCTTCTCTGTGCAGCACCGAGTCGCGGCTGCCTCTTGCCTGATCTCAACTGAGCCCTAAATAACTCCTGGCCAAATATTTTTAGCAAATGCTTTCCTCTCTCTGTCAAGATACGCTGGACAGCTTGAAGTGTGTGGAGGAGGGGTGCAAGGAGAAGAGCCTGAAAGCATGCCCTGTCCTCCCTGCACAGCACACGTCCCCAGACACCCAGCCCGCGCACTAACACGATGGGAAGTGACACTGCCCGGCCATGTGTCCGGAGCGAGCACGTCACTGTGAGCAGCGCGGTTGTATCAGAGTGACACGGTGCGCTCCGGGCTGGCGGGCAGGTGGGCGAGCGGACCGGAGGGCTGGAGCCGAGCTCTGTGCAACCTTCCCACATCGCTCTGCAGAGGCTCGGGCACTGGCTTGGGAAGCACACGGGTGAAACAAGATGTGCATTTAATTCTAGCACCATTGTCATGGAGGTGACCTCCTCCAGGCTGTGCACGGAGCATAGGAACAATGCACAGGGACAGGGTGGTTGGGAGGCTGGGGCACACGGCTTATGGAGGGAGGCTGAGGAAACTGGGCTCATTTAGTCTGCAGAAGAGAAGACTGAGGCAGGGATTTAAGGGGATTTAATCGCTATTAAAGGGGATTGAATAGCAGCCTTCCACTCCCTGCAGGGGGGCTGCAAAGAGGATGGAGCTGGGCTGGTCTCAGTGGGGGCAGATGGCAGAAGGAGCAATGGGCTCAAGCTGCAGCACGGGAAGTTGAGGTTGGATATTAGGAAAAAGTTTCTCATGAGGAGGGTGGTGAAGCACTGGGATGGGATACCCAGAGAGGTGGTGCAGTCTCCATGCTTGGAGGTGCTGAAGACCCAGGTAGACAAAGCCTTGACTGGGATGATGTAGTTGGGGCTGGTCCTGCTTGGAGCAGGGGTTGGACTAGATGTGACCTCCTGAGCGCCCTTCAACCCTCATTTTCTATGTCACTCCCCTGCTTCACCAGTCTCACTGAAGGTACTAAAGGAAACAGCAAGCTGGAGCCATCTCAGGCAACACGTGATTTTGCATTTGGGGGTGAAACAACCCCCCACCCCATGTAGCACATGGCCCTGGACCTCTCCCACATCCAGGGCTGGCATCGTGGTCGCCCCACTGTTATGAGACTCAATCCTGATCACGAGACTGCTGTTGGGAAGAGGGCGGCATTTCGGAGAGCTGCAGCACCCATCCTGGAAGAGGCCTGCTGCCCTCTTGTCATGCCTGGGAGCTTGAGGTCCTATTTCTATCCCTTTGAATAGCGACCGCTGCTAGAAATGCAGTTGGCTTCCTGCATCCAGCAAGAGGGTCAGCCTGTGACCTGAGCGCAGGGGACTGTTGTGATTGCAGGGACAAATGCTGCAGCTCCCAGGACACGAGGGAGAGGGTCCCAGCCCATACCAGTCCCTGCCGCCTGCCTGCTGGGTAGCTCTGCTCCCTGCCAGCAGCTCTGGAAAGCTCCTGTGTGGTAGAGCTGACAGACCTGAAGGCCACAGCTGGGATGCCTGTCTCCATAAACCAAGCCTGAGCACTTTTATGTGGTGCAAAAGTTAGGATTCAGACCCCATGCTGGATGAGTCTCCTCTCCAGACACAAACCATGCTCATGGAGAGAGGTACCAGAAACACTGAGGTCCCCTGCACCATCACTTGAACCATTCAATCAATTAAAAAGGATGGAAAGCAAGAATATCAGTGCCAGCACATAATGGCTCTAACTAATGGGAAAGCAGGGGGAAGTATTCATGGAATAGATTATCCGATGGCTTTCACTGGTATTCATCAAATGCTGCCGGTTTCCTGACGGCTCTTGTGCCAGATATAATCAGCAGCTTGACACCAGGGCTTTGCAGGCTTCCTGCATAGACCCGGTGGGCTCTTGCAAGAATATGTTAAGGCCCTTCCTAGGGCTGTGCAAATAATTGATTTTTCAGCTCAGCCACCAAATCCGAGCCCGATTTAATTTGAGGCCACCTGCAAATCCAGCTGTTCAGGGTATGCTGTGAAGAGATGCTGGTCGTGTAGTGCTGGGGCATTTCTTAGTAAAAGCAAAGGGCTGGATGCACATGAAGAAGAAGAGGAAAAGCTGAGGATTGTGTTTCCGCCTTCCCTCTATCACCCAGTGACTCGAGTTTTTACTTGTAATGGGAAAGTCCCAGGCTCAAAGCCAGCCTCAGCCTCAGCCTCAGCCCTCTTCACAGCCAAGACCTGAACTAAGGTTTCTCACATAGAGTCATACAAAACGAGGTGGAAAGGAGCTCAGGGGGTCACATCTAGTGCAACCCCCCGCTCCAAGCAAGACCACCCCAACTGCATCATCCCAGCCAAGGCTTGGTCTAGTCAGGTCTTCAAAACTTCCAAGGATGGAGATGCCACCACCTCTCTGGGTAGCCTGCTCCAGCGCTTCACCACCCTCCTGGTGAGAAATTGTTTCCTAATATCCAACCTCAACTTCCCTTGCTGCAGCGTGAGCCCATTGCTCCTTGCTCTATCACTTCTCTGGGGGGTCCTAAATACAGGGCTTAATAGTATTGGTGGGTGAGGGCAGTTGTCCCCTTTGTGGTTGCGTGAACAGTGTCTGACCTCCCTGTGCCTGTACCCCAACCTATTCATTCTGGAAGTGTCCCTTTAATCACCCCTAAACTGTTCCCCAAATGGAACTGAATCCACCCATTGCACTGAGCTGACCAAAGATGCACCTGGTTGGAACAATGTATTCTCCCCCAAAAATAATTCCTCCCATCATCTCTTTCTGGGATACCCAGACACTATCCTCTGCTCTGCAGTATGCTTTCTGTGCATCTCAGGGCAAGATGTTTAAAGGCACCGGGGTGCATGTGGAAGGTGACCCTGCTCTTTAAAGACTATGAGATGCTCAGATGTTATGGTGATGGAGCCCTAATTTATCTAAAGAGCCATTCCCAAGGGGAAAACTGCTGCATTTTGCAGTTAAAAGCACTTGTTCCATCGTACCCTTTTATGTGTTATGATTTGATGGGCACCTCAGGAGAAAACTACCTAATTACCCTGATTTTTCTCCTCCCATTTACAAAGGGAATAATGCATTTTGGAGCTTAATCAACTAATTAGGCATGTGTTGCAAGATTTAAAAAAAAAAATTAAAAAAACCTGACCCCATTTTTGGTCCCTTGCAAGTGGGTTTTGGCTTGTGTTTGCAAAGGGGAGGGAGTCAGGGAGTCTGGGGCTGATTGGATTAACATTAGTTTGCCTGGGAAATTAATTGTGGAGAGTATAAAGAGACTCACCTGAGGCTGTGAGATCAAAGCTGGGAAGGGTAGGGGCTGTATTTAAGCTGGTAAGGTTGACTTGTTCTCCTGTCTCCACCTGTGATTTCACTACATCAGCAATGTCCTGTCTTGGTGTGGTCCATGTATGATTTGAACACCCTGGATATTCAGCGGTGTTTTCTGGGGGTCCAGGGGTGGGTCTATCTGAATGGGCCTGGTTGCAGGTTTGGCATCTGGGGGGGAGGAAAGGCAGCACAGCAGGGAATAAGAGAAAGGAAAGAGGGAAACTGCTCTGCCAGCTTGGGGAGTGGGATCTCTTTGCCACTTCTTTCCTTTTGAAAGGTAGAGACACTTTTACCAGAGCTATGCTAGGGAAACACTGCTTTCTTTTAGATGCTAGAAACAGCAAGAGCTTCAAAATGCTCATCCAGGTGCAGGTCTCCTCTCCCCTGCTGCTCCCACAACTTGTGGGGAGCTAGCCTGAGAGCTGGCTTTCTTCCCTTCCTCCTCAGCTCTGGATTTGCTTGATACTCTGCTTGCAAACGGGGCTTTCATGGTTGCCAGCCCCACAAAATCACCTGCTAGCAAAAGCATTTCTCAAAAGCCCCCAGGTCTCCAGAGCATATGGGGAAGATCTGGGGGCTGTTGCTGTGATGAAGGAACCCTTCCCACAGCAGGCCGGGGCCAGGGGAAGGAAGCTTTTAACATGGGCATCTCCTGCTGCAGGAGCTGGCAACCCCTTTCAGCGAGGCTTGTAAAACTTCATCCATCACTGCTGTGTAATTGCACCTATTGGGATGCTGACCCTGGGGCTGCCTTGCTGTCAGAGCTTAAATGTCAGGGGTTTTAACAGCTTTAAAGCAAGGCAGCCCCTCTGTACTGAGCTTTCTCCTTCCAGAGCTCTTCTCTTTGAAGTGTCTCCTTTTCCTTTTTTGACCCCCTCCAACTATATAAGTTGAGGTGATGAAGCCCCAGGCACCGCACAGCTGCAAAGAAAGTCATGGTATAAGACGGAGAAACCTGAACCCCCACCTGAGCTCCTGAGTTGGTTGAAAGCAATCATCTAAGTAGCTGCAAGGAGCAAGTTCAGATGCGGAGGTTGTTTGAACATTGCTTTGGGGCAATGGCCCCAAAGATGCGGTCGCGAAATCATCACGTGTACAAGCGCCCTGAGGCACAGGGTTGTGAGCCCAAGATCCTGGGTGTTGCTCACACTTATTTCCCTAATTTGCTGTGTGTCTTTGGGACAGTTTGTCTCTGCATTTGCATCTGTCATATAGGAACAGAGATACTTATCTTCTCTCCTGAAGTATGTGTGTGTTGCAAGGTGCGGTATCTTGTTATTTGTGCAGGCATAAGCTGACAGCAAGGACAGCCTCCTGCTTCAGGCTGGCATGCAGAAGTCAGGGGCACCGCGGCAATACGTACCCAGGGGCTCCTGTGTGCTTAGACAGGTGCTTTCACAGGCAAACCACAGCACCTGGTGCTGGGAGCTATTCCTGGCTCCTCTGTGACCGGTCACTCGATTGCTGAGCACCTCAGGTCACCAGGAAAAATCAGCCTTCCTACCCATTAGCCCCTGCAAAGTGCCTGGAGATCCTCACATGAAAAGCAATGCCAAACGTCTTGCTGGCCAGCATTTCAATCCTATAGTGATGAATGTGGCATAAGAACCTCCAAATACAGACCAGGTAGCACAGAGGGGATGCTGCTGAAAGCCTCACATAGGATTGCTCTGTGAGAGTCCAACGCCCTCAGCTCCAACGAGTGGGAGCCCTGGGTCAATAATTTGGGAAAAGGAGGATCAGAAGCAAGAAGGGGGCAGAGACTGAGAGGAGATGGTCTCCTCCAAATTGGGCATCGCAGAGGAAACCTGCCAAAGTGTCTGAAATCAGGAGAGGAAAGAGTAGGCACCCCAGAGGCTATCGTGACCTGGGTACTCCTGCATTATCCTGCAAGGCCGCATTCCCAGTGACCGCTTGCTTGAAGGATGAAGTCACTGCTCAAGAGCATCTGTTACGTGCACGGTGCCAGTGACTGCACGGGAAAGGCAGGGAGAAGGGAAAGACCGATGGGAGCTTTAAAGATGTTTCAGGCATCTTTGCTGCTTGCAGGCATAGGTGCCTGGCTGAGTGCAGGGACTCATTCGAGCAGGGACTTTGTATTTTGCACAACACCCCACACATTTCCTTGCTTCCAGGGGAACAGGTGGATGCACACATTAAGGACTGCGAAACACCCAGCTACTGTGTTGGTGGGGGGCAGGCAAACACCATTTCGACGTGCCTGCGTGTCAGTGATGAGCAGTGAGCAGCTCTAAAGATCCAGCTATTGAACCAAAGCAATTGCCTGTATCAGATCACTGCCACATTTTGCAAGGCTTAACCCCATGCCAGCCCCAGCTCTGGTGGGCACCTGCAGACTATACGTGGTGCATGGAGAGATCTGGATGCTTGCTGCAATATGAATGGCAGCTGTCATTATCAGGATGTTTCAGGCTTGTAAGAGCAAGGCAGGGGGGCAGATAAAACTGCTGCGGAGATGAAAAGTGGCATCCTCCGTTTCTAGCTTACAAAGCAGCAACCTTGGCCCCCAAGAATAGAATTTGCTTTAGAGAAATTGGAAGCAACCGAGCTGAACTAAGTGATGCACGAGACTCTGGGTGAGCGCCATGCATCTTCTAGCGATGCGAGCGCGGGGCAACTTGAGAGCATGGAGCCTGGCCAGGGAGGAAGCACAGAGAAGATGCTGAGTTTCCGAGCATTCATGGGGAAGGAGGGACTCATGGATTCCTCTTTTTGCAGGTGTCCCGATTAATTAACCTTTTAAATGAGGCAGAAGAGAATGAACAGATTAGGCAGGAATACTTTATTGACGTGTATCCAGGGGTGGCAGAGAAGGGGCTTTGATCCTGGAGCAGCATCTGAGCACTGGGGATAGCTCTGGGGAAGAGGGAATAGCAAAGGTGATTGCTGCCAGTGCTGAGCCTGGTGTGGATCTCAGTTGGTACCCAGCACCAGCAAGAATGACATCCTCCTTTATGCCTGGGCTGCACTTTCAATGCTATGGTGCATCTGAGCATCCTTATGCCTGCGTGGCACGTTATCCTAAGGGTTGCACTTTCAGCATGGTGAGAGACCCCAGCCCCTTCCTCTCCAACTTGTGTAGGGCAAGCTCAAGGGTAGATCTGTCCTAGGCTGGAGGGGGGTGGACCCCTTTACAACTTGTGCCACCACAATAGAGGAAACCAGCCAGAGCAGGGGCCAGGATCTATCCCAGTCACCATGGTTTTCGGCGGGGGCATCTCTACACTGTACTGAGTGAGGCTGCTGACATCCATTGTGATGCTGAATGCAGGTAGATAAATGCATGCCTGCTGCCATGCCATGTGCTGGCATCACAGAGGCTTAAACCCTGGCAGCTGCTCTCCCGTGGGCTAGTTGCAAGGGAGCAGATGCTTTCAAGATGGAAATGTGGAGCATCACCCGTCTACCACGCAGCACAGCACTTATATCCAGGCAGGAGCTGCATGGGATGTTCCTCTGGGCTGCAGCAAGCTCTGTGCCTGCTTGCAAAGGATTTTGTCAATGGAGACATGTATTTCTGCTGCTGCAGAAGTGTCTGTTTGGGCCAAAACCATTGCTGAGAGTGAAAAGTTTTGGGTGGAGACACGGGCCCATCTGGCTGCTAAGTGCCAATGCATACTGCTTAACATCAGGACTTGTGATACGGGGCCAGTTGCTGAGCCAGATCACACCTACGCACACTCGGAGAACTGCAGGGGTGTCAATGGGCTGATGGACTGCATTGCACGACTGAGTCTGGGCAACAGGCCTTAGCCAAACCACATATCAGCTCCATTTGAGTTGGTCTAATAAAAGATATCAGATTTACCAAAAACCTTCTTAGCCAAATGCAACATATCAGCTCCAAATTGGAAGCAACCTGGGTGAAAAAAATCTGATGCTGCGTCCTGGACAGACGAGGCACCCATATGGTCCTTTCTGGCTGGAAGCTCAGCCTACCGATCTCATTAATTACAGGATTATAAAGTGACACAGGCTTTCAAACCCTAGAAGAGCTGGTTGAGGAGACAGCCAGGCCCCTGACATCGATATTTAATGAATCTGGTCATGCTGGGGCAATTGCAAAAGCCTGGGGGAATGCAAGTATGAGGAAGGGATCCTCACGAGACAAGGGTGTTTCTAACCATTTTTACCAGTCATCGGGAAGTCCATATAAAACCACTGCTAATAACCGTGTCCACCAGTGGGTGAATAGGGACAGGCAGCAAACAGGACATTCTGGCCAGCACCAGAATATTTATTGTGCCTGGCTCTACTCTACGTCTCTCAAAACAGATGTTGAAAAATGGCTCCGGGTTCAGAGAAGAGCCATAAAACTAAATAAGAGGGTGGGTGGAAATGCCGGACAGCGTGGGACTTAAAGATCCCAATTGGTTTTGTTTGTTCGATAAGATTAAGAGGTGACTTGATTGCAGGGTCTAAGTTTCTTTCTGGGGAAAATGAAAATGTTTCAGGACTGCAGCTCTTGAGTGATGGGAAGTGTAACAGGAACTGCTGGCTGGAGACTTAGGCCAAGCAAGTCCAGATGGAAAATAAAACCCTTCTTCTGTGTGTGTGTCAGTGAAGACATTTCAAGATTGAGACCAAACTCCAAGGAAGCAGAGAGAAAGAAGAGAGCAGGTTTGCACGTCCATATTTATGGTGTAATTTAAAGAGCTGGTTGGGATTTTGTTTTGACTAAAAGTTTTTTTGGAGTTTTTTGGGGGATTCATTAAAATAAACAGTTCCTAGGAAAGGATCAGTTTAGACAAATTTCCCATTTCAAAAAGTTTTAGGGGGAAAAGAAAAACTTTTGCAATTGTCTAGCTATCCCATTTCACAGGGGGCTGGACTGTATCAGCAAGCCCCATCGCTTCGTATCAAGGGCAACATCACATCACCTCTTTCATGAACCGATCGAAGCTCTGACTAGAAACTAGGCAGATTTCAGCATTTTTGGAAAAAAAAAAATTCTTTTTATTTTTTCCAGCGCAAAATTGTTTTTCCTTTTTGAAACGTAAATTAATTTGCAACAAAACCGAGAAATAATAAAAATACAATTAAAAAAAGATGGATACTTTCACTTTGATTTCAAAGGAATGGAAAAATGTCTCAATGGCCCCGATCTCACCATTTTGGTTTTTGCAAATTTTTTTTTTATTCTGGTTAGCAAAAACATTGGGACCAAACTGTGAGGAAGCAGAGGGTTTCCTATCTCCAGATGCCTCCAGACCAAGGCTGGATGCCTTCGGTTCAATCCAGACATGGATGAGATGAAATTTAGTCTTGCCTGAGAAGGGCAATAGGTCAGAACAGGTAATGCAATGCTCCTTCTTGGCTTTGAATGCACTGAATCTAAACAGAAAAGTCTGTGGGGTGTATTTGGTGCCCCTTTTCCTGGTGAGCATCTCTAAATACATGCGTGTCTTGCAATCTTCCACTTGCTGTTTCTTTCCAGTTCAGCAGCGCTTGCACACCCTGCCCTGGGCACCGGTGTGGTAGGTGCTGAACAAACACACACAAAAGGAGCCAACCTCGTCTGACGACACCTAGGACTGGGCAGCAATAGGCAGATAAACTATACGACGGGAGTGGAGAGGGGAGGACAGGACTTCACTCTGCCAAATAAATGGCCTCTATAAAAACACATGCTCCAAGGATCAGCACCGGGTCCAAGAAATCTGAGCAAAACCTCATTCAAGTTAGGAACGATGTTTCCCTGGAATCATTGCAGAATTTAAAGCCTTATCCCAATTGCCCCCGTGAAGATGTGCAGACACGTGCATCGCTATCCCTTCGGGTGGTGCGGGCTGGGATGCTCCTCTCCAGAGCTCTGGAAGGAGGAAGGAGGGGACCACTCCCAAAGGCTTCACCCCAAATACTGCTCAAGACCAGCTGTGCTAGGAGCATGGCATCACTTATGGTCTATATAGGCCGTTTCCAGAAATGAGTGCATTCAATTGCCCCGTCGGCGGATACTCGTATGACTTCCTAACCTCCTTTTGTGTATGACAGTAGTACTTCAGTGTCCCCACGCGGGCCAGGCTGCGATGGAGTGACCATACAAACACAAAGAGGCAGTCCTGGCTGAACATTTATCATCTAAATAGACAAGGCAAAAAGGGAGAGAAAGGGGGGATAATTTTCTTGTCTTCCAGAGGGAACAGAAGCCTCTTGCAGAATAATGCGACGTCTCCAGGCTCACAGGGGTACTAATTCTTGCTCCAAGACCAATACAGCAGATCTGCTAGAAAAAAACAAACAAACCCATCCCACCTGGATTGAAGAATTTCTGCTGCTGGTGAATCTGTGCAGCCTTTGGAGAGTTGCTCCGGTGAGTGATGCCCTCAGATTTAAAAGCACAGCCTGAATTTACCTGCCTTCACCTTCCAGCCACTGGTATCACGGCTGCTAGCGTGAAGATCGTTCTTTTAGCAAATCTCCATCCCCCGGTAGGTGCTGACAGCAGGCGAGGAGTTTCCCCCTTAGCCTCTCCTAGGTACACAGCTGAACAGAGTCTGGCACAGGAAAGCACTTGAGCACAGGACAGCACCTTTTCCTCCACGACCCTCCAGATTTTACTTCCCCTCCATCACATCTCTTCTTTTCCTAGTGATTTAACTAGTACTGATATGGCAAAAAAAGGTGAATATGGATTCTCGGGGGGCTCCCAAGCCAACCAAAAGGAGAAGAGAGTTTGTTGCCATTTTAAAACTAAATGAAATGGCCAAAAATATAGCATAGGGATGCGGCAGCTGGAGCCTACCACAAACGAGATGTCACGCCATCGTCTCAGAGGGTTTGCTTTATTTATTTTTTTTTAAAAAGAGGGGTACAAACTGGTGCAAACAGGAGGCCCTTCCTTCTAGGCCTGGGAGACTGCAGTAGTCCCCACTGAGTTGGTCCTGGCCCCAAAACCATGAGAACAGCTGAAAATTCATGTCATTCCAAGAAATAATACACTTGAGGCTTATTCATTTGCCTCCTGCATTTGCAGGCATCGTGTTTCAAACCTGATCACAGTGAGATCACAGGACTTTGGGAGCCGGGGCTTTGTAAAAATTGAATCGATCAAGAATTGCTGCAAGAGCTGCAATACACTGGTGAAATTTGGCACTGCCGGAGAAAAGTGCAGGTGCTGATGGTACCCCTGAGCCTGTGCCAGAGGAGTTTGGGGGACAATGGCCTGTGTGACAGCACGCAGCTGGCCTCTGAATCCCTCTCCAGGTGTGATGTCTCGTCTTTGGATCAGACAATGAGGGCTGGCAGGGACCGCAGGAGGTCACATCCAGTCCAATACCCTGCTCCAAGCAGGACCAGCCCCAACTACATCATCCCAGCCAAGGCATTGTCGCTGCAGCTTGAGCCCATTGCTCCTTGTCCTGCCATCTGCCCCCACTGAGACCAGCCCGGCTCCATCCTCTTTGCAGCCCCCCGGCAGGGGGGTGAAGGCTGCTATTCAATCCCCCCCGGTCTTCTCTTCTGCAGACTCAATCTCCCCAGGTCCCTCAGCCTCTCCTCACCAGTCCTGTCCCCCAGCCCCACAGCCATTTTCATTGCCCTCCACTGGACTCTCTCCAACGTGTCCACATCCTTTCTGCAGTGGGGGGCCACAGCTGGACGCAGGACTCCAGATGTGGCCTCCCCAGTGCTGAATAGAGGGGAAGAATCACTGCCCTCCATCTGCTGGCACCGCTCCTATCAGTTGAGCTGTGGTGGCCCAGTGCCTGTGTGATGGGTGCATGGAGCTTCATAGCTCTTCTACAGTCAGTGTGTGTCCAGGGAGGGATTGCATTGGAAAGGTAGATAGAAGGGGCTCCCCTTCCTGCACGCAGCCCTTCCTGGAGTCGTGCTTCATTTGGAAACGATGTGCATTATCGTGTCACCAGACTCCGGGGCAAGCTTGCCCAGCCCCTGCTATCAGCATTGTGTTAGCAGCACTGCATGCCTGGGGCAACAACAGAGAAGGACACCAGGCAACAGGCTGTACCTACTTATTTCCCCCTGTGCCTGCACCTTGCCAAAATTGGGCAAAGTGGACCCATGGAGCAGTGGGGTGCTCAGTCAGCATCACTCCCAGGCTGTCTGTCTCAGGCGTGCTTGTTGGTACACACTCAGGGCTACATGAAGCCTGGCCCGTGGGTTTATTTCTGGGATGCAGGGTACAAGTGAGCGAACGGAGCTTGCTTCTGAGTGCATTGCCACTGGGCACAGGAGAGACGGTGGACACATGCCCTAAGTTTGCCTCTGAAGCACGCGCTGGTGCAAACCCGTCCAATGCATCTGTTCCAACATAGCAAACCCTTTACAGTCTAGCCCTCGTGGAGGGAAACTGCAGAGTATGCATGGAGCATTGCAGCAGGAGATCCTGCAAATGCTACCCTGCTTCCAAGCTTTGCACTCGCCCTCCCTGGCTGGCCTTTCCTAGGTTTCTGAGAGAGGGGTGGCATAGATGTGAGCTAGCTATCCTACCCACTAAGACAAGCCCCAGGTGGTGAGGGGAACACAGTACCAAGCTGAAGGCCTCAACAATAACCTGAATGCATCTGCAAAGGGAGGAGAGCCAGGCATCCCCCTCCAAACTTTGCCATCATCAAGCAGCAGGCCTGGGTGCATCTCTACCCAGGGGTTACTGCCGTTCTTGCAGGGAATAACCCGGCTCAGTGCAAAAGACCCACACCGCAAGCAGCTGGTCAGCCTGGTGCAGACTCCTCAGCTTAAGGATGATTTCTACCCCAAGCCAGAGGCAAGCAGTGAACCTACATTCATTTGACAGCTCGGCCACCGGATCCTTGCACGGAGCTGAGATACGCTGGAGGGAGCAACCTCGCTAAATCCCATCAGCCCAAGATGCCTCAAAGCTTTGGCTTTAGCAGACAACTGTCTGAAAACTTCTCTTCTCCTCCTAGCTGGTGTAAGACTCGGGGCTGTAGCGAAGCCCCAGTCAGTATATAAATGCTTTGCTTTTCTCTCTCCAGCAGATAAATATCTACTTACACCACTACTATAAGCCAGCCCAGCTCAGTAGCGATCTCCGTACCCCTGTGGCGTATTTAGCCAATGGTATTTTACCTCCTTTCTGATGGGTTTGCTCCAAAATGTTTGCCGTTTCATCATTTTACCACTGTCTCCAACCAATTCTCCCTGCCTCACTGTCCTGATCATAATTCACTGCTTTCTGACGTGGTCATAACAAGGACAGGGCTCCTGAGCAGAAGCTGACAAGTGCCCACATAAAACAGCCACGGCAGTACCAGAGGATGATTGATTACAAAGCAGTGGAATTTTTTATTTATTTTGGGCTTGTTTTCCAATCTGTCAGACCTGCTCACGGGATCAGATCGTAGGTGATGGGCACCTTTATTTTGACGGTGTCTATTCTGTTTTCTTTCCTTTTTGGAAAACACCCTGGAGTTTAGTAGCTTTTGTGTTAAAAACCCCCCACAAAAACACTTTCTTCTTCTCCTCTTCCTACTGAATCACTAAGGGGTCGCTGTGGTCTGACACACGGGGCCCGAGTTACTTAAAATGAGCCAGTTTGAGGTGCTGGAGAAGGTAATTTGAGGCACAATCCTGCCGTGGGTGGATTAATGGGAAAGGCGTCTAGCTAGCGCCTGCTATTCTAGTTTGTCATAGGCCGGCTGCTGATTTCATACCTGGGTTTTATTTGGAATAACTCCACGTTGCAGGATATTTTTTTACCCCCCTCCATTTTCCCTTATGCCCTATTTAGTTGCATACGACATGGATTGTTTCCCCAAAAATCAGCCCTCCAAACCTGAGTTGCACGTTTCAAGGAGGGAAAGCGAGTTTCCTCTGCTGAAAGGAAAGCACGGAGACACTGCGCTGTAGTGGCTGTTGCTTCTCTCCAAGCCAGCAAGCGGCAGGGGTGAAGTCCAGTTTTAACCGTCCTGCCGAACAGGCAGTAGCTTTCAGCTGAGCAGCTAAAAGCTGCTGTCAATTGGGCAGCAGTTGTTAAAGGGCTAAAACTGTCGCCTTTTACCTGGAGCAGCCAGGGAGCAATCTGCCATGACTCCGGAAAAAATCTTTTCTTTCTACATCAGGCTTTCCGGAAACAATTTCGGGAAAAATATAGTCATTTGTCTCAGCTCCTTGGGTCAATTGTGACTGAATATTGGCGGTGTCCTTTCAACCCTTGAAGGCAAAACAGGGCAAAAGAGGATAAGATCCCCAGGGGCAGAGGGGGTCCCAATTCATGCCTCCAACACCAGAGAAAATGCAAGACCTGTCTCTGGGCTCAGACAATATAAAAGGCTGCCCAGGTTATATTACTGGGAAAGGCATAGAAAACCAGATAGTATAGCCTGGCTTGGCCAAATGGTGGTTGTGGGAGTAAGGGGGGGTTGAAGACCACCCCCCATGAGTGACTAAGGTCCCAAAAGGAGGGGCTTATATCTCACAAGCTACAACTGAGCACCAGAAACCTCCGTTCTGGAGGAATCCTGGCCAGAAACATCTGGGAGAACATCTGCCCCCATGGCCCATCCATTGTGTCAGGGCATGAAACACGGCCAGAGTGAAATCCATTGGGTTTCAAACACGGTCTTTTCTAATTGGTGCCTCCCCGCCCCCCTGGCTTTTTCTGTGGGTTTTTAATCACATTGCCCTCCACGTGTAATGCATTCCCCGGCTGCAGAGTGAAAGGCCGCACCGACCCAAAAGAAAGCTAATTCTGCAGGAGAAACCATGGCATCGACCTGTCCCCACAGCCCTTCTGGGACTCCAGTGACAGGACGGCACCTTGATCCCCTCGACACCTCCAAACCCCATCTCAAACACTATCGGCCCAGGCCAAACGCTGTCGGGAGCACAGCGTGCCCCCTCCGTCTTTCATCCCGGTTCCCTTCACTGCAGCTTGGAACGGCAGCAAATTAAAGGCTTTTTGGAGATTTTCAGGGTATGACTATGTCCCTTTATAACTGGATTGGACCCAGCGCTGTACAGCTCCATCCTGCAAAACTAGGGGAGAGGTCTGGTCCCCAAATCAATAGGGAAGGCTGCAAGGCAGGGCCCCTCCAATGCTGCCATGACTTGGTGCAGAGATCATTTATCTGCTTTCCCATTAGCAATCCCAGAAGCAGCCCCATGGTCATCACGGCCCCTGCTGAGATGGGCAAGCAGCAGCAGAGGAAGTCCATTTAGCTTCTTTTATTTCCATTTAGCAGCTGTCAATGGGGAGAGGGAAAGCTGCCGGCCCCCATTGCCCACCCGAGCTGTGCGGGTCCCCAGTGGGTTTGCTTGCAGGGCGCCGAGCTGAATCGTTCCAGCCTTTCTAGAGCAAACAAAGAGATGTTGGAGGAGGCCGAGCCAGTCTGGAAAGGGGCTAGAGGACGTAGAAGTCGCTGCTGTTGGACAAGTCGGTATACTGGTGGAGCGCCAGTGCCGGGATCGGGGCCGAGGGGGGCTCCGGTCTGCTCCCATTCTGAACCCTCCGTGCCTCGGGCCTGCCCGGTCTGCAGAGGCGAGTCTCCCATTGGGAGTCAACCGCCGGGAGGCTCTTGCTGAGTTTACCGTCCTCGTCGCAGTAGGTCACGCAGCACCGGCAGGCCAGGAAGGGCTTGGTCTGCTGCATGGCCTTCGAGCGGGGAGCCCCGGCTGCACCCCGCGGTGCGACGGCAGCTTCCCGGGGCCCTTTCGAGCGGTTCCTGCGCCGCTGCAGGTGATCCAGGCTGATGTCCGACTGCGAGGAGCAGCTCTCGTTCCAGCCCGTGCCGTCGCTCAGGCTGTGGAGGGGCAGGGCGAGGCGCAAGGCTTTCCAGAACTTGGAGCCGGACCGCTTGGATTTGTCCCCCTTCCAGGGGATGAAGGAGACCGACTCCTTCAGCTGCAGGATGCTGGGGTGGGTGCACTGCAGCGGGCGGTACTCCACCACGATGAGCTTGGTGGAGATGGCGTTCTGGCACAGGAGGCCCAGCTTGAACTCCAGCAGGCTGATGCTCTTCTCCGTCAAGTAGTCGGGGCTCAGCACCACGATCATCCTCCGGCTTCGCTGGATGAAGTTGAAGACGGCGTCGATGGTATCTGGAGGGGCAAGGGCAGGGAGAGAAGAGAGCCACGTGAAGCTGTATCCCCACACCCAGGCGGGCACTGCCTTTTGCCCCTGGAGAAGAGAGAAACGCATTAGAGAAGCCCAGAAAACATCCATCGCAATAAGGGAAGCGTGGCCAGCTCGTTCAGTTAGCACTGACATCGCCTGTGTATCAAGAGAGCAGCGCAAAGCAATCAGGGATTCAACCCCCACGGCCTGTTTTCCAGAGGTTTGCAACTCCCCGAGGCTAGCCCCTCGGAAAATCCCCGGCACTTTCTCCCGTGTTGAACAGCCAGGAAGTTAGCACCCAAAATGAAGTGAAAAGGTTGCCCCTTATCTCCTTAGTGTCTCAGTCCATCCTTCTGTAAAATGGGCTTAGTGACAGGTGGGCTTCTTAGGGTTCATTCATATTGCATGGGGTCTTTGCATGGAAAGATGATGAATGAGGGTTTTTTTTTTAATTCCCCTGTGCAATACTGAAGGCCCTCTGTCTAACTTAGCAAAGACAAGAGACGTCAGGCATATTAGGGGGTTGCCAAAGATTTGTAATTAATGGCTGTGCGATGTACGGGATGGGAATTAACAGGGCTACACCACTTAAGAAATTAATTCACCCTCATTAACACAATTACCAGGAAAGCCTAATGAACACAGAAGGGCTGTCCACTTCGCAAGTGATGCCCCTGGCACGAGGGAGCTGAGGACAGCATGCCACCAGCAACGTCCGACCAAGGGCTTGCTGGAGGTCAAGTTTTAATCGGCTCAGGGAGAAGAAAACCCCTTTTAGCAGGGAGATCCCATAAAGGACTTTGCACACCGGGGCAACCCCGGCGGTTTCTTCCTCCCCTCCCCTTCAGGCCACTAAGGCCTTGGGGCAGCCGCATGGAGGGGGAAGACTATACGGCTGCAACTTGCTGCTCTGTAACGCAGCTTTTGCAACGTGCACATCTGCCCTTCTCTATTTGGGATTTGCATCTGGCATGCTGGTATAGCTGTGGGCCCTGCACGGTAGCACGAGAGGCGTTGCGGTGCATGGAGGTAGGCAGGATGGAAATCCAGGGGTCTGCCTGCCACGACAGTGCTGTATTTCGGGAAAGTCTGAGCCCTGAAACACGCTCTGCTGTGGTTACTTTCCTAAGACAAGGCAGGGTAGACATGCACCATATAGAAGAACGAAATCAGAAATGCATAATCTTCCATGAGCTTCATTTCATCAGATGCTGGGAAAGGACGCACACCGAAGAGCATCAGGCAGCGCTGATGCCGGTCTGAACTTGTATCGCAGCTTAAGTGCTTGCCTTTGAGAAGATATTCATGTCCAGCTATGGAGGCCCTCTTCTTTTCTCCAGCAGCAGAGAACTTGGGGTTTAGATGGTGGTGATGGTGACAACAATAATACGCAAGATGTAGGTAGCACCTTGTGTCTCTCCTGCCCTTTTATTGGTACGGGGGATTTCTACTGATGATGTCTCATCACAGAAACTAAGGAGCATTCACTGACACTGAATGGCAGCAGGTGTAAAAATCAGTCAAAAGAAATATTTCCTCCAGCAATGCATGGTTAAACTCTGGAATTACCAATGCATATTTATCATCAACATCTCATGAATGCAAAATATTAAGCCAGGGATGTATGGCATCAAGAATATTAAGCCAGGGATGTACGGCATCAGGAATTCAGAGCAAAACCTCATTCAAGTTAGGAACAAAGTTTCCCTGAAATCATTGCAGAATTTAAAGTCTTATCCCAATTGCCTCCATGAAGATGTGCAGACACGTGTATCTTAGTAGCTGTGTTGGTCTGAAACAAAAAGAAATGCAAAAATCTGGAATTCTTGGCTCAGAGATACCTCTTATAATTATTATTATTATTTTTTATTTTTTGCAATTGCTCAGCTGGTCTAATAAAAGGTATCATCTCTGAATGGAGAGTTCTCGATTTTTGCATTTCAAAGATTAAGCCAAGAACTCAGGATTTGAAGAATAGATTTAACATGAACAGGCATTTCTGAGAGAGAAAGAGAGCAGATTTGCACATCCATATTTATATTATAATTTAAAGAGCTGGTTTTTTTTTTACTAAATGGTTGTTTTGGGGATTTTTTTTGTAGGAAAACTGGTCCATTGAAACCAATTGTTCCTAGGAAAGGATCAGTCTAAACAAATTTCCCATTTGAAAAGGTTTTGGGGGCAACAAAAACCCCTTTTGCAATTGTCTAACTATCCCATTTCACAGGAGGCTGGACTGTATCAGCACGCCCCATCGCCTCCTATCAAGGACAACATCACATCACCCCTTTCAGAAACCGATTGAAGCTCTGACCGGGAACTAGGCAGGTTTCAGCATTTTTTTTTTAAGCTGTTCTTTTTTTTCAAAGCAAAATGGTTTTTCCTTTTTGAAATGTAAATTAATTTGCAATAAAACTAATTAAAAAAAAAAAAAAAAGATGGAAATGTTTTCACTTTGATTTCAATGGAATGGAAAATGCCTCGATGGCCCTGATCTCATTATTTGGTTTTTGCAAACCTTTATCCTGGTTAGCAAAAATGTTGAGGTTTCCATTTTTTGTCCCTACTGAAGAGGCTGGGGGGATGTTCAATTCTCACTCCTCCTCTGCTCCATTCTTGCTTCGCTGGCATTGCTTTTCTGACTTCTGTCCAGTAAAGGATTGACCTTTTCTGCACCAAGGGGACCGCAGGAAGGAAAGTACACTAGTAATATGCCTGTAATGAAGGACCTGCTCTTGGTCCCTTGCAGATTTTGGTACCTACTCAGATACCCGTGTCTGCTGCACAGCACCCCAGTTATAACCGAAGAATGACATTGAAAAGCCGCCCCCTTGTATTAGCTTGTTATGATGGGATTAGGGGAGGCATCGCGTAATTAGCTTGATTGTAGTCCACACTGATTGCATCCTTTCCAGTTTGGACAAAGACCTGCCCCTGCATGACTCTGAGCAATTCACTTAGTCTCCTGGGGCCTACATCCATCACTTATAATGGAATAATAATGCTTCCTCTTGCTTTGGTCCTGCCTTTTTAGGCTGAAGTCTCTCTGGGGCCGGGACCGTCTTCCCCTGCATTTCTACTCCCGAGGAGGTGCCTGGACTACGTATCCTAACAACTTACATGAGATCGACGTGCAGTGCCTGGGGTTGGGCCTGGGATGATTTCTACCCACTCTGGTTATTCTGCCCAGGTGCGCTGATATTGGGACAGGATCCTTCGAGGGAGGCACAGGGCCAGCACAAAGAGGTGCAAAATCGCGAACAAACAGAAATGCAAAAGTAAAAATGGTTTATTGAATAGCCAAATCAAACACTGACGCTTCGCAGAACAAAAATGAGATGTGAGATCACACAGGGCAAGGTGGGAACAGCCATGAAAGAAATGATATGGGCGGAGGGGGGTGTCCATCCCAAAGTGAGCTATCCCCTTCCCCCCCACCCCCCCTCCCCACCCCCGTGAAATAAAATGGAAAACTTTACATGAAATAATGCTAGGTTATCGCACAAAGACCCACATGAATACGGTGAACTAAAGGGATCAGTTGGCTGCTGCTTTCGGTGATGAGTTAACACAGACTGTCTTCTCTCAGGGCCACGGCCTAGAAATCCCTGCTGTCACTAGAGTGACTGTTTTACACAAGCAAAATAAATATGAATATATTATTAATATTTTTAAATCGGACTGCTTAAAAGCAAGCAAATGCAAATCAAACAAATGGGGACTCATTTCCTAATACAGTCACCTCCCAAAACCTCGGCAGATGCTCTCTCCCTGCACCCCAAAGGCGGTTTATGCACCACGCTACCGCTTGGGAGCTGGCAGAGCCGTGCACGCGCGCACTCGTTGCATCTAATGGGAACAAAAAGGAGTTCTCATTTTCATTTGGAGCCTATCTTCCTGCCTGCAGTCGTTATGGCTGCCTGATGGCCACTTGGCCTGCTTTTGGGAGGAGAAAATGAGGCAAGGAGGAACATGCAACTGGATGAAGTGCTGCAGCTATCATGGCCTCACCCTATGTAGCAAAAACCACGGGTGCAAATCGAATGGGTGGAGGAGGAAACAACCTTGCTCCCTCCATGGATAGCAAAGCCCCTGGGCCCATGTTACTTCACTGAGGTCAGCTGGGATGTGGCATCCCAGACCGATTCATTTCCTTGGCACTAAGGATGCATCATTTGAGGCAGGGATTATCTCCCCGTTTGGGGTTCAGACTGTGCCTGGCACCAAGGGCTTTGCAGCTGAGGCTCCCAGGAGCTATGCTAATAAATGCATTGAATTCGGTAGTAGTAGTAGTAGTGTAAATGGCTGCAGCGGGGTCCGGCCAGGCACAGCCAGGACCCCCGAACAGCATGAATGTGTATGGCCAAGTGGAGAGTCTCCAAGCTCCAGCTGGCTCTTCGTGGCTTTTTAAAACAGCACCATAATGCGAGTCCAGGTCTCGCCTGCAGACACCACAGGAACGACAGGGAGTCATGGGGAAAATAGCAGCTAGGCTTCTCCTACAAACAGCACACAGGCACGTCCAGGGGTATGACGGATGCCAGGATGGACCTGAAACGGTGTCAAGATCGCTGCACTCGGGGGGGAGCTCCCAGACAGTGCAGAGCTTGGAGACAGTAGTAGATGATTCACAGGACGAGTGGGAAAAACAACCCTCCCTGGAAAAGCAGCACAGAGCTGGCTAGCCCCAACAGCTTTATATTCTCATTTACGCCGATAGCTGCCCACCGTCCAGCTGAGCACTGGGATAGCATCGTGCGCTGTGCTAGCAGACAGGCTCTTGACCCAGCACGTTCGTGTCCCGATGCAATGGTTTAGCATCCTCGTGCCAGCCCGTGCATGCTGCCTCTGGGTGCTCGGTGCCAGCCGACCTCTGCTCCCAGCAGCAAGATGTGGGGCTCCACCAGGACCAGAGCTGGGCTCAGGGCTGAGTGCTTGCGAGGTCCTCCGCTTCAAACCTGGCTGCAGGGGAGACAGGAGGGATGGCTGGAAGACAGGCCGTACTTACGCCCCGCAGCTGAGCGCCAGTGACAGCAGGGAAGGAGAGAGCTCAGGACCAGTGGGACCAGTTAATGCCCGCATCCCCTGTGCTACAGCATCGCATGGTCGTTGGAGTAGGCAGGCCTGCCGTCAGGGCTCTGCACCTGGAGAGCTAGAGCTGCCAAGAGCATGCACATCTCCCCCCTTTGCCAGGACTGCAGAAGCGCAAAACCTAGAAAGGGCTGGCATGGGCTTTGCAAAATGTGTTTTGAAAACAAGGATGGTTTCAAACAGGAGGGCACACTGCCCAAACCAACAGCATCGGGAAGGGAAATGCTTCACGGCTTTGGTCTCCCTCCAGTTCAGAGGCTGCAAAAATAGGGGTGGCAGTGCCTGCTTTGCAAACCCTCTGGGTAGGGCTTTCTTTTGCAAACCCAAACCAGTTTAATGTGAACCTTATGTTACAAGGCCTCTGGTTCAGACTGATGACTCTATTCTTGCTTGTCTAGGGCAGGACCTTTCAACCTTATTTTTTTTCTTAGACTCAAGACACCCCTTGGAAAAATGTCGGCTCTTAGTTTCCACTTGGTTTTAGTCTGCAGAAAAATAAGAAGAGCAGTTTTTCTGTTGCAAAGAACTCAAAGACCACCGCTATGGACTTCTATTTGAAATCTTGGGGTGAATAGTGTTGGTCAACCTAACGGTGCTAATGTTGAGGCACCCCTGAAAGGACTCGAGGAACTACTGAGTGCTGTGGCCCCAGTTGAAAAATCACTGAGCTAGGGAGAGAAGACAGCTGTGAAGCAGTTGGCAACGAACAGAAGCTCATACCTCCATCCTGTTGGGTTGCACAGCAAAAAAAAAAAAAAAAAAAAAAAAGATGACATCCCAGCAAAAAAAAAAAGACAACCCCTGCTCTTTCTGCAGTACTCTCCAATGGCCAGCAGCTTAGGTTAAAGGGAGACATTGCTCATTGCCCTGTAGTAAATGCAGGCAGTTTGCAACCCTTGCAAAGTCCCTGAGTTTACTCTCTGAATAAGTCAGACATGCAAGGGTGTGATCTGAGGCACTATAAATGCAGGAGAAACTCTCCTTGGATCAATCAGTGACAGCACCACAGGATTTGGAGAGCACAGAAGACTGCCAGGAGTCTTCCTAGATATTCCTGAAGACAAATGCCACCTAGCCAAGCCCTGAAAACAAGGAACAGGACAGTGCTGGGACACCTGCTCTGCCTTGTTATAAAACCAAGTGCGCACTATCTGGATGGGAAGGTGCCCGAGCAGCCAGCTCAGTGCTGGGCACACAGGCTGTAGTGAAGCAGCAATCGATGACCCTGCAGCAAAGCAGAGGAGTGCACAAGCAAACTGATGCCAGTCCTTTCCTAAAGCATCCGTAGCTGCTTGCTGAGCAGGAGACCAGTCCGATGGCCCCTCGAGAGGGCTCTGCAATGGTCAGCATGGGAGAGAAGGGGCTGGAGATCTCGGAGAAGCCAAGGGAAGGGTGATCCCAGAAAGCAGGAGTGACCCGATAGGAATCGGGGTGAGAACAGTGGCCTGAAGGATGGCTGCACCCTCCCCGGGTGGCAGATGCCCGGACCTTGGGAGTGCAGGGGCAGCGGGGTCTGCTGCCCTGAAATGGGGGGAGTGCATTTTCAGCAGGGATGCTGTCCTCCGAAACACTCGAGACCGGATCCTTCCTTGCACAGCTGCAGAGAGGCAGTTCTCCATGCCCCAGCCCCTCACACGTGTCCCATGGGGCAGTAGGAGAGCTCCTGCTCAGCCAGGCCAGAGCCCCAGGGGTGTTTCTTGAGGGGCAATTCAACCTGCAGCTGCTTCCAAAACCTGCCCTTGGGGTACTTGGACTTCTCGCCTTTCCACTTGATGACGGTGAGGGCGGCCTTGGCCCGCTGCAGCTCCTTCACCTTGCTCTGCCGGATGGCTTTGTACTGCACGAGGATGACCCGGATGCTGCCTTTCCAGGCCATGTTCTCCAGCCCTGCCTTGAGCTCCAGCAGGGCCTGCGTCCCTTGGAGGACGTAGTTGGGGCTCAGGACGACGAGCAGGCGCCGGCTCTTCTGGATGAAGCTCAGGGTCTCGTCTGTGACAACTGGGGGAAGGGGGGAGAGAAACACCAGGCTGGTTAGTGATGCACTGCCGGGCTGCCCAGGACTTGCTGGGAATTGCGGCATGTAGGAGACTCCCAAGGGCTGAAGGCAATTCTAGCTCCAGCAGCTAGGACCCACCTCCTTCCCTTTAGCCAGGCTTTCTCTGTCCCTCATAGACATCTCTCTGCTGACCCCAAGATGCCAGCTCCCTTCCCTGTGGGTACCACGAGGCCATGCATTGCAAGGGCAGAGCTCAGCTGTTGCACTCCTTTTGCTCCAAGAAGGGCACGTGCAGCAGCTGAGGCCATGCTGGACCAGCCCCAGTTGACCCTTGCTTTGATCAGCGTGCAAGAGGAGGCTGAGCAAGCCACAGGAGGGAGGCAGGAGGCTTGCAGATGATCCCTGCAGCAGCTGGACTGATGTGGAGACATGCCTAAGCAGAACAGGCACTACGGAGATCCCCTGCTCCAAGCGGCTGCAGCTTGGGGTGAATCGCGTCGCTCTTTACCCCAGCTCTCTCCCTCTGCAAAACAGGGTGATCATCCTGGAGGGCGGGTCTGAGAGCAGACCTGCCTTTAGATCTGCATTCACCCTACCCCTAAATCCTGAGCCTTGTTCCTCACCCCTGCCAGGCCGGAGCAATTGAAGACCCAACCGCGGCAGCTGCCCCATGCTTTGCAATGCCGAGCCTCAAAGACATCCCTACAGGGCACAGCGGCATGATAGTTTGCAGCGGGTCTGCTTTGATTTCCAGCAGCAGCAAGCTGCTTTGCTCGAGCCGCCTTTGCATAATGAATGCAAAGTCCCCCAGCACGCATCTATCCCTCCATCACTGGAGCCGCTGTATTTTACTGACAAAAGACAGGCTTGCGCCCGGTCAAAAAGTAGCGTGGAAAATAAAATAACACTGAAGCACAACTTCATTTAGCTGTCAAGGGTGTTTGATTAGTTCCTGTCAGCAAACTCGGCAGGATAATCCATCTCCCACTGTTTCTCTATCAAGGACAGCATAATTCGCTACCTGTGCCACAGATGCACCGCTCCGGAGGCAGGAGACCAGTTGCCAAAAGCTACGTCCTGGCCTGCCACGATTCCCCAAGAAGTAGATTAGTTGAATCCCGGTGAACCAGTGATGGAGAAGCAACAGCAGCGTTTGCATATGGCACTGCAATTAAAAATGACCTCATCTCCGGCCAGGAAGCGTGGAGCTGGCTCTGGGGGCGGTCGGTGGTGGAATCGGTCCAGACCGAGCATCTAAGTGACCTCTGCTGAGGGCCTATATCATTCGGTCAAGCAGGACGTGGGCTACAGCTAGGGTGGCTGGGAAGGGAGAGGCTCTGCAGAGAGAAAAGGGAAGGAAACAGATGAGCAGAGAAGTGATAGCAGAGCCAGAGAGAGAAAGAGATGCCAGCTTCCAGGCTTAAATAAGCAAGCGGGGGAATGCCCATGACCCCTCTTCCTTGGAAGTTCACTGCAGCTGGTCAAGGGCAAGCTGGGCTCTGCAGTCAGGCTCCCCTGGTTGCCTCGTCTCCAGCGGGCAGACTGCGTTGGCACCACTGCCGATGCAGGCAGGAGGGAGAGGCAGATGCTAGGGTGCAGGCTCCAACTTCCAGCATCTCAGTGCCATGATCCATCCACCCACACGATCTGCTTTTAAGCAGGCGGTGGCCGGCGCTTTTCCAATGTCCTTTTGCAAGACATGAGGAGGGCAGCCCTTGTCTCTACATAGCCTGGGGTGGGGGGGGTCTTTGGAGCATGAGACAGGTGGCTGCAGCCAGATCACAGGCAGGGGGTGTTGCAAGGAGCCCCAAGCAGCTTGAGGACACGGTTGCTTTGATTTGGGCACTCCGCTTGTTCCTTCAGCAAGGCAGACCAGTGGCAGCAGCCTGGTACACCATGGCAGCACCCACTGGGGAGCAACGTGGAGGTTTCCATTTGTGCACAAATGTACAGATCAGACCACAAAGCAGCTGCCCTGCTGCCAATGAGCTGCACACCCCCCTGTGCAAGGACCTCCTGCACCCAACGAGCCGCTGCCTCGTAGAGACAGACGTGGCCAATACCCATCGGAGCTGTTTTGTGACCCGGTCCCCCTGCTTCTCACCCTGTTGTAGAGAGTTTTCATGCCAGGGTCAACCCTGATCCCTGTTGATCTTTAAAAAAAAAGGCAAGGAGAAGGAGGCTGCATCAATGTGCAGGGAGCAGAGCTGGACCGGCAGCTGGGGGTGGGAACAGTATTCACCGCGGGATTTGAATCCAGTTGTGAAGCAAGTCCCTGTCCAGGTCTATGGAGGTTGCATGCAGCTCATCTTGCAAAGAGCTCAGGTTCCAGTGTGGTGCTCTCTCCCTGCCAGCGGGCCGGGAAATCCCCGTGTCCCTTTCCACCGGGGGCAACTCCTTCCCCCTCTGAACCTCTTCAGCAG